>NC_068435.1:44860767-45220767 GCF_023373465.1 Oncorhynchus keta | reverse complement strand
GCTGGTTCCTCTCTCCACATGAATGGTGTGGTGATTAGGGATATGATGGGGGAGCAGAGCCCTCATTAACCCCCGGTCATTAGCGGGGCATTGAGCGGTGTCGTGAAGGGGAGGGTGGCGGTGAGCCTGGATTCCTGCTGACACAGGAAACAAGAAGATGCTGTGGGTGACAAACATTGGACCCCAAGGACCACAGGCGAATGAGGGGAGGGAACCTGCTCATCTCCGTCGACCCGCGTGCGAGTAAATGCGTACTCAGTGAGTGCTTGTTGGTTCCTTGAGGGCTGCAGTGTGTTAGGTCTCATGTCTGTGTGTTATTGGCCATATATTGATTGTGCGGAGCCTCTAACCTGCCTCTTCCTCTCTCCTGGACCACTAGGTGCTGAGTAAAGGGAAGTACAGATGGGAGTGTGGTGGGAAGGACAGGGGAGTCCTTTCTCTGTTGGGTGTTTACAACATTCACAGTGAAATCAGAGTACACCTACATCAGTAGGATCTTTAGTACCTTGGACTTTATTTGAATCAATCCATCACCGTTCATTTGTAAAGGTACTTACTTTGAAGAGTTTTAAATCATGTCAATGAATCTCAAATAAGTAATAAACCTACAGTATCAATGATCGAGAAATGACTACGCAGTTACAATGACAATGTATCGTCGGGACAAATGACAATAAAAGGCAAATAGAAGCCTGTAATACAAAACATAGCCAATTTATTTTTGATATCTCAGAGAGGAAACAGATGTGAATTTACCCCGTCCTTTGTGTCCCTCACTAGGGCACCGTGCAGGAAGTCTCTGGACACTTCCTCGTTCTCGTCCAACCACTGGATGACAAACGGCTCAAACCACCTATGAGATGGCAGAGAAAGGGTCCACAAAATCATCTCATTATGTGATAACAAGCCCCCAAAATATATATATTTTCATGGACTTTACGTTAAAAAAAAAAAAGAGCTGAATTAGATGAGATAAAAGACACTCACGCTGGATACTCAGGTACACGTTTCTGGAAGGTGGGCAGCTCTTTACAGTATTCATTGTAGAGCCACTTAACCTTGAAGTGCAGGTTCATGTAATCAGCACTCTTACATAGGCGGTTCTTCTCATGCTCTGGGAACCAGAGACAGGTTGGTAGCATTAGTTTAGGGACTTATTGATTGATAAAACACACATATGCACACTCGCAAACACACACACACACACACACATACCCTCCATGGCATATCTCATGTCTTGAGCAAACATGTTCCACATGACCTCAGCACTGATGATGCCCACGTTCAGTTCCTGAGGAAACCTACAGGGGGCAGAAGAACAGTGTTCAGAGAGGGGGAGAGGGAGGGAGAGCGATAGAGAGAGAGACAGAAGGAGAGAGAGACACACTCACTGGTTGAGACAGGGTGTGTAGGAGTTCTTGTCCTCTTCTATGATGGAGACGATGAGGGTGATGAGTTTGGACCAGAAATCCAAGTTCTTGATGCTGGGACCCTGCTCTTCTGGAATGTCAGCCTTAGCCTGGAGAGAGAGAGGGTCAGACACACACAGAAATGCATGCACACACATATTCAACCACACTTACAGGGTCTGTCTGGTACTCTCTGCCATAGAGTTCGTGGCAGTTGTTGAAGATGTATTCGTATGTGGAGTTGAGACAGGCTTTGACACAGTCCTTCACCACCTGACTGGCCCTGGGGGGGCTCTGCAGCTCCTGGACCTGATCACACAGTAAGTTCAAAGGTCAGTTAGCTTAGCATGCAGTGCATTCGGAAATTATTCAGACCCCCAGACTTTTTCTAAAATTGATGAAATTGTTTTTTCCCCCTCATCAATCTACACACAATATCCCATCATGACAAAGCAAAAACAGGTTTTTAGAAAAGTTGGCAAATTTGAAATATCACTTTTACACAAGTATTCAGACCCTTTACTCAGTACTTTGTTGAAGCAGCCTTGGCAGCGATTACAGCCCCGACTCTTCTTGGGTATGACGCGACAAGCTTGGCAGACCTGTATTTGGAGCTCTTCTCTGTAGATCCTCTGGAGCCGTGTCAGGTTGGATGGAGAGCGTCGCTGCACAGCTATTTTCAGGTATCTCCAGACGTTAGATCGGGTTCAAGTCCAGGCTCTGTCTGGGATACTCAAGGACATTCAGAAACTTGTCCCAAAGCCACTCCTGCATTGTCTTGGCTGTGTGCTTAGGGTCGTTGTCCTGTTGGAAGGTGAACCGTCACCCCAGTCTGAGGTTTTTAGAAAATGTTGGGCCTGAGCGCTCTGGAGCAAGTTCTCGTCAAGGATCTCTCTGTACTTTGCTCCGTTCATCTTTCCCTCGATCCTGACTAGTCTCCCAGTCCCTGCCACAGAAAAACATCCCCACAGCATGATACTACCACCATAATGCTTCACCGTAGGGATGGTATTGGCCAGGCAATGGTTTCCTCCAAATGTGACACTTGGCATTCTGGCCAAAGAGTTCAAACTTTGCTTTGTCAGACCAGAGAATTGTGTTTCTCATGTTCTAAGAGTCTTTTAGGTGCCTTTTGAAAAACTCCAAGCAGGCGGTCATGTGCCTTTTACTGAGGAGTGGCTTCAATCTGTTCACTCTACCATAAAAGGCCTGATTGGTAGAGTGCTGCAGTGATGGTTGTCCTTCTGGAAGGTTCTTCCATCTCCACAGAGGAACTCTAGAGCTCTGTCAGAGTGACCATCGGGTTCTTGGTCACCT
Source organism: Oncorhynchus keta (assembly GCF_023373465.1). NCBI lineage: Eukaryota > Metazoa > Chordata > Actinopteri > Salmoniformes > Salmonidae > Oncorhynchus > Oncorhynchus keta. The sequence continues at coordinate 45,218,041 of NC_068435.1, read as the reverse complement.
CCCTGACCAAGGACCTTCTACCTCGATTGCTCAGTTTGGCCGGGCGGCCAGCTCTAGGAGGAGTTCCAAACTTTTACCATTCCATGGAGGCCACTGTGTTCTTGAGGACCGTCAATGCTGTAGAAATGTTTTGGTTCCCTTCCCCGGATCTGTGCCTCGACAAAATCCTCTCTCCGAGCTCTAAGGACGATTCCTTTGACCTCATGGCTTGGTTTTTGCTCTGACATGCACTGTCAACTGTGGGACCTTATATAGATAGGTTTGTGCCTTTCCAAATCATGTCCAATCAATTGAATTTACCACAGGTGGACTCCAATCAAGTTGTAGAATCATCTCAAGGATGATCAATCGAAACAGGATGCACCTGAGCTCAATTTCAAGTCTCATAGCAAAGGGTCTGAATACTTCTGTAAATTAGGAACATTTTTATTTTTTTATTTTTTATACTTTATATTTGCAACATTTTCTAAAAACCTATTTTCGCTTTGTCATTATGGGGTACTGTGTAGATTTATGAGGATTTTTTATTTATTTAATACATTTTAGACTAAGGCTATAACGAAACAAAATGTAGAAAAATGCACTGTATATGGCTCATACACCTTAACTGGTGCTAAATGTTGCCTAACCCTCAAGCGCTAGCCTGATCAAACCCTCCTGACCACTGCGCTCTGGTTTTGTTTTACTGAATCCGTGTAGTGAAACAGAATGTAAGCTCAGGAGACCAGGGTGGTCTTCAGTGGCTACTCAAGAGCTAGCTTAGCAAGTAAGTCTATTTATGAATACACATAATATATTGCTTCTTTCCTGAAATAAAATGTTGGCCGGCAAAGGCCAGCTCTAGGACTTGAGGAAACAGAGATGAAGAAGAAGATGAAGAGTTTTGTTCACCTTCATTCTGAAGAAGGTGATGCTGGTCAGCAGGTCTACAGTGGACTTGAGGTCCTGCAGCCTCTCAGGGCTACTAGCTGGGAAGTTATTCTACAAACACAAACATATACTTGAAAACAGCGTAGAAACACACAAACACTGTAACGAACAGAGATATGTTCTTGAAAAACAGGATCAGATATCACAAGACTGGTAGAATAAACATGGCTTTGTTGAAGGCCTATCTAACTTAGAAAGTCATGTTTATATTGATAGAATAGACTACTATAAAATTATACTATCTCCTCCATCATGCCCTTCAACTTTTGGTCAAATAAAAGTAAAATATAAATATAATAATGTCAACTGCAAGAAAATGACATCTAACAGCCTGTATACAGTGTCTTACAGATGGAACTGGAAGTAAAAAATCTAATTACACAAAATATTAAAAGAAAAAAAACTAAAATAGAAAATGCCTATAATGGAATAGAGGACTAATCTAAAACAGTGACTTTCAAACATAACAATATAAACCAGTGTTTGTGCAAAGTAAAACACTTCTAAAAGTCTCTCAAAACAATTAACACACTTAAAAAAGGAAAATAGAAAACAGCGAAAGAAAAAGTTGATATTACCCTGTACATGGAAAGGTCAATCCTCAGAGAGTTGTGGAGCTGGTCTAGAAGTTTTACAAACCTGTCCTTCTACCCACACAGGGCACACACACACAGGACAAGATAAAAAAAAGGAGAAGAAATTGTAACATCATCTCAGCTGACAGTATCTGTGTGTATATTTTGCTTATGTCAACCCAGGACAGGATCTAGCTTAGTTTGGTGAATCTGATTGGGCAGTTGGGGGGGATGTAGGTTGGGCAACTGTTTGAAAATGGGGGTTGGAGGCTGTATTAGGGCTGAGGGCCCTCAGGACAATGTTCCGGTTTTGAAACTACTTTCCTTTTAACTGTACCTGCACAGTTCAACATGTCATGACGTGTCATCTCTATCATATCATTTCATCTCTAAGAAGGCATTTCCATTCATAATTAATCAACACAGTTCATACGATTTTGAATGAAATAGCTTTAATAAAATGTCAACCTAAAACAATAATGGTTGGTTTCCAGGACAGATTGAGTGTAGTCCTGGACTAAAGAGAATCTCCATTGAAATAGCTTTTAGGTCCAAGACTAGGCTTAATCTATGCCTGGGAAACCGCCCCTAAAAGTACACACTAATGAACTCACTCCAAAGTTGGATGCGGCGAAGCGGTCTGATGCCGAGACGTTATTGGTGGACTGGGTGGTGTGAGCATAGTAGGCATTGATGTTGGCCAGAAGGGTACTCATCACCGCGGGTACACCAGGGCACATGTACTTAGACGACAGGCATGCAAAATGGCTGTGGACACACAATTTAATAATTATATTCATATTAACTGGGATTTTTAGGTATGAAACATATTGTCGTTTGTCTGTCCAGTGTAGGTTGTAGCCCACAGTAGTCTCAAGTGTGTTGTATTCTGTATTGTTACATGTTATCACAGTCAAAAACAGAATGTCTGGGTTGACACACTGGTAGATGGTACATAATACTTGTTCTCTCCTTAATGTAAGGTTAAAACCAGAGACATATATTTATTTAAGGGATAATCAACCAGGCGTTCTATGGAACATATTTTGCTAGAAATGTGTTCATTTGCAGGTAGAAATGTGTTCCAACATCCACTGAAGTAGCTCTGGAAATAATGCACGCTCTAGAATGTCGTTCTAACCAATCAGAAAGGAGTATTCAACAATGCCATGCTATAATTAAGTAATAATGCCCCTCGACGCTGGTGTTTGGAGCTCAGTGCGAATGTTGCCTGTAATCCATGGCTTCTGGTTGGGGTATATACGTACAGCCACTGTGGGGACGACGTCCTCGACGCACTTATTGATAAAGCCAGTGACCGATGTGGTGTACTCCTCAATGCCATCGGAAGAATCCAGGAACAGGAATCTGCTTCATCTGACCACTTCTTTACAGACCGAGTCACTGGTGCTTCCTCCTTTAGTTTTTGCTTGTAAGCAGGAATCAGGAGGATAGAATTGTGGTCGGATTTACCAAATGGAGGGCGAGGGAGAGCTTTGTACGAGTCTCTGTGTGTGGAGTACAGGTGATTTAGATTTTTTTCTCCCTCTGGTTGCACATTTAACAAATGCACATTTAACAAAAAATTAGGTAGAACTGTTTAAAGTTTCCATGCATTAAAGTCTCCGGACACTGGGAGCCCCGCCTCTAGGTGAGTGGTTTCCTGTTTGCTTATTTCCTTATACAGCTGACTGAGTGCGGTCTTAGTTTCAGCATCCGTCTGTGGTGGTAAATAAGCTGAAAACTCTCTAGGCAAATAGTGCGGTCTGCATTTTATCACAAGATACTCTACTTCAGGCGAGCAAAATCTAGAGACTTCCTTAGATTTCGTGCACCAGCTGTTTACAAATATGCACAGACTGCCCCCCCCCCCCCGTGCTGTTCTATCTTGCCAGTGCAGCGTATATCCCGCAAGCTGTCACCATGTCATAATTCAGCCACGATTCCATGAAACTGATTTATTGTCTAATGATTGCACGTTGGCGAGTAATATTGACGGTAACGGCAGCTTTCCCACTCGCCTTCTGTGGATCCTTACGAGGCACCCCACTCTGTGTCCTCTGTACCTGTGTCTCTTCCTCTTGCAAATAACTGGGATGTTGGCCGTGTCGGGTGTTCGGAGAATGTCCTGTGCGTCCTGCTTGTTGAAGAAAAAAATCTTAGTCTAATCCGAGGTGAGTGATCACTGTCCTGATATCCAGAGGCTATTTTTGGCCATAAGATACGGTGGCAGAAACATTATATACAAAATAAGTTACAAATAACGTGAAAAAAACACATAATAGCAAAATTGGTTGGGAACCTGTAAAACTGCTGATGCTAATGTATAAATAAATGGATGTACCAGTTACTAGAACCATTCAACGCTGGTCTGACTAATCGGAATCCACACTTCAAGATCATTTTGATGGCAGCATTCGCGCAAAACTAAAAGCGCGAACCACCGCATTTAACCATGGAAAGAGGTCTGGGAATATGGCTGTGTAGTTATTCCCTCTGCAAGGCGATCAAACAATCTAAATTCCGATACAGGGACAAAGAAGAGTCGCAATTCAATGGCTCAGACACGAGATGTATGTGGCAGGGTCTACAGGAAATCACGGACTACAAAAAGAAAACCAGCCACGTCACGGACACCAGCGTCTTGCTTCCAGACAAACTAAACACCTTCTTTGCCCGCTTTGAGGATAACACAGTGCCACTATTGCAGCCCGCTAACAAGGACTGCACCCCCCTCCTCTCCTCTGTGGCCAGCATGAGTAAAACATTTAAACATTTGAACCCTCGCAAGGCTGCAGGCCCAGACGGCATCCCTAGCCGCATCCTCAGAGCATGCGCAGACTAGCTGTGTTTACGGACATATTCAATCATTTCCTATCCCAGTATGTTGTCCCCACATGCTTCAAGATGGCCACCATTGCTCCTGTACCCAAGAAAGCAAAGACAGCTGAACTAAATGCCTACTGCCCAGTAGCACTCACTTCTGTCGTCATGAAGTGCTTTGAGAGACAAGTCAAGGATCATATCCCCTCCACCTTACCGGCCACCCTAGACCCCCTTCAGTTTGCATATCGCCCCAACAGGTCCACAGACGACACAATCGCCATCACACTGCCCTGTCCCATCTGGAATAACTATGTAAGAATGCTGTTAATTGACTACATCTCAACATTCAACACCCTAGTACCCTCCAAGCTCATCGTCAAGCTGGAGGCCTCGGATCTCAACCCCGCCCTGTGCAATTGGGTCCTGGACTTTGACGGGCCACCCCCAGGTGGTGAAAATAGGAAACAACATCTCTACATTGCTGGCCCCACAAGGGTGCATGCTCAGCCCCCTCCTGTACTCCCTGTTCACCCATGACTGCGTGGCCATGCACACCTCCAACTCAATTATCACGTTTGCAGACAACACAACAGTAGTGGGCTTGATTACCAACAACGACAAGACAAGCTACAGGGAGGAGGTGAGGGCACTCGGGGTGTGGTGTCAGGAAAACAACCTCTCACTCAACGTCAACAAAACAAAGAAGATGATCGTGGACGTCAGGAAAAAGCAGAGGGAATCACCCCCCTATCCACATCGAAGGGACTGCAGTGGAGAAGGTGGAAAGTTAAGTTCCTCGGCGTACACATCACAGACAAACTGAAATGGTCCACCCACACAGACAGTGTGGTGAAGACGGCATAACAGCAACTCTTCAAACTCAGGAGGCTGAAGAAATTTGTCTTGTCACCCAAAACCAAAATTTGTCTTGTCACCCAAGAGAGCTGCGTTCCCTTTCATTTCTAAAGACAAAGGAATTGTCCGGTTGGAATATTATTGAAGATTTATGATAAAAACATCCTAAAGATTGATTCTATACATCGTTTGACATGTTTTTACGAACTGTAATATAACTTTTTTGACTTTTTGTCTGAACTAAGTGCTCGCCCATTGTACATTTGGATTACTGTACTAAACACGCAAACAAAAAGGGGGTATTTGAACATAAATTATACTTTATTGAACAAAACAAACATTTATTGTGGAACTGGGATTCCTGGGAGTGCATTCTGATAAAGATCATCAGTGGTAAGTTAATACTTATAATGCTATTTCTGAGTTTTGTGACACATCTCCTTGGTTGGAAAATGGCTGTATGTTTTTCTGTGGCTAGGAGCTATCCTGACATAATCGCAAGGTCTGCTTTCGCTGTAAAGCCTTTTTGAAATAAGACACTGTGGCTGGATTAAGGAGAAGTTTATCTTTAAAATGGTGTATAATACTTGTATGTTTGAGGAATTTTAATTATGAGATTTCTGTTTTGAATTTGGCGCCCTGCAATTTCACTGGCTGTTGGCGACGCTAGCGTCCCACATATCCCAGAGAAGTTAACGCACGGGACGACACCCATAATCATCTGTGCTATCCACAATGGCACAAAAGCCAAAACACACAGCACAGGTACTCACACGAACATCGTAACAATAAACTGACAGGACACTGGTAAACCAAGGACACACAACTACCACACAAGCTACTCCCTGTTCACACCTCTACCATCCAGAAGGCGAGGTCAGTAGAGATGCAACAAAGCTGTGACCGAGAGACTGAAAAACAGCTTCTCTCTCAAGCCCATCAAACCTCCAACTCAGAGAGACTGCTGCCTACATCGAGACCAAATCACTGGCCACTTTAATACATGGATCACTAGTCACTTTAAACAATGCCACTTCAAATAATGACACTTTAGTAATGTTTACACATCTTACATTACTCATATCACATGTATATACTATATTTTATACCATCTATTGCACCTTGCCCATGCCGCACAGCCATCACTCATCCATATATTTATATGTACATATTCTCATTCACCCCTTTAGACTTGTGTTTATTAGGTAGTTGTTGGGGAATTGTTAGATTATTTGTTAGCTATTATCGCACTGTCGGAACTAGAAGCAGAAGCATTCTACATTTTGCTTCACTCACATTAACATCTGGTCTGTGACCAATAAAATGTGATTTTAGTTCGATTTTCATAATAGCAAACTAGGATTGATGGGTTGGTTAACTAAACTAGTAAGTTTGTTTGGTTACCAAAGCAACTACAGTAGCTATCTAGTAAACTTGCCAGATACTTCAGTGGATGTTGAATACATTTATAGCGGCAAATGTATTAAATTATAGCAATGGTCTGAAAGGGATAATCTACTCGGGGTTCTCTGGAAAATAATGCAAAGCCATAGAGGGTCAGTTCCACTTTTATACAACTGGTTACCAACATATTCAAATAATAGTTTACATATTTCCAATAAAAACAGCATTTTTATGAATTTATTCATACTATTTCATCCTTCCACAAGATATAGTCCTGACACAAATTTAGGGTTGCTACCCAAGCCGGCTGGTCATTTGTTCAGTCTTTTTGTTCTGTATCTATAACCCAGTCGTTCGTTCTAAATGTTCCATTGCCATACTGGCTGACAACGTTCTTATCCCATGCTTGCTAGTTAGCCAACTACGACTAATGTCACATCAAACAGTGCCGCCAGAATAACAGCAAAGTATCTGCAGTTGCATTTGTTTCAACTTTTTTCCAGTGACATTTATTTGGATACATCCATAACTAATGCTGCACGATTTCACCTGGATATAGAAAATATACTCTATCTTTAGGACATTGTTGTTCAGAGGAGCTAGCCAACTAACACAATCACTTCAATCTGAAGCTGGAAAGACTGCAAACTAGCCGCACTTCGTTTTGTTTGACCTTTTTTCCAATTTACATTACTTTCTATATGTCAATACAAATGATGCCAGATGATTCATGATTTTGACTGTCTGAGAAACACTGCCTGCCTGTCTGTCTTGTCCCGATACGTTCATTACTAAGGGACAGCTGGAGATTTTATAAATATTAAAATTCAATGTTGCAAATGTCAGGAGAGACAGACAGCAAGGTTTATACAAATCTCTGCTGTTGAAAACTAAATGTTAGTCTAAGAAAAATGTGAGATAATGTCTAGATGTTTTTATAGTGGAGATCAAACTTATACATTGCCTGGCTGGGTTGATGAGACAGTGGATTGCACAGTCAGATGGAACAGAGTAAATAGGCATTTTAACATCATAGATTTAGCAGGTGGTAACTTGTGGAATAGACACGGGCTGGAATGCGGTTTTAACCAATCAGCGTTCAGGATTAGAACCACCCATTGTATAAATGTATTTATGTATAGCAAAGTCTCTGGTTAATACCAATTTCCAAACTCTCTGTATGTGTTTTGTATGGTGATGGTACTGACGTCATAGCCTGGTAGATGGACTCCACTCCGTAACGCATGGCGAACTCATCCACGATCTCCTGAGGAGTCTCCTCGAAGTACACCTTCCACGCGTCGTCTCCTTTAGCATCAGGGATCTTCACCACACCACTGTTCTGCTCCTCTGTAGTGTACTGGAACAGGTGCTTCACACACAGCGGGGAAAAGCTGTTAGAGGTGTGTGTGTGTGGGGGGGGGGGGGGGGTAGAGAGAGTGTGTGTGGTAGGTAAGGTAAGTTGAGGTATGGTAGGTCTTACTTCATGTAGGCAGGTGTACTGGACATGGTAGGGAGCCACAGTCTCCTCTCCTTTGATCTCTACACTGATGTGCATCCGGATGGCTCCAGACACAGCAGACTTGTCTGTTCTCTTGTCTGTCAGAGGACACCAACACACTCGCATCAAGACATTCTATTGGGTTGACTTCTAATGCCCTCTTCTCTTCTGATCATTCTCTCCTTCTTCATCTGTCCATTTCCTTCATCTCTCTCTCTCTCCTCTCCCACCCATCTCTTTCCCCAAAACTCCCTCTCTCCCCCTCCATCACTCACCCAGGTTGTACCATACGTCCATCTCGCCGCTGAGTGTGCGGACCTCGATGATGGTCTGACCCAGGAAGTCATCGGACTCCCGTTTGAACTTCTGCTTCACCCTGGACTTGATGTCATCGTCTTCGTCCCACACGCGTACCTTGATCCGGTCCGACGAGTTGTGGCATTCGCTACGAGATGAAGTCAGACTTAACCACACATAGCCACGCACAGACCGACAGACACACACTCGCTGTACTCACAAGTGGAAGTTCTCATCCCAGACAGGATTGAGGTTACCATAGATGGTCTTGGTCCTCTTCTTGGTCTTGCCCACTTGAACTGTGACATAGGGATCACTGGAGCCAGTCTTGTCCTTGGCCTGAAGGCCCTGTGCACACTGCACTGAGAGACGGACACAGTCACACCATTAGACTCTGGGCATACGTACAAATCAGCTGGGCTTGATAATCTGGACCCGCTATTTCTGAAACTATCTGCCGCCATTGTCGCAACCCCTATTACCAGCCTGTTCAACCTCTCTTTCATATCGTCTGAGATCCCCAAGGATTGAAAGCTGCCGCAGTCATCCCCCTCTTCAAAGGGGGAGACACCCTGACCCAAACTGCTATAGACCTATATCCATCCTGCCCTGCCTATCTAAGGTCTTCGAAAGCCAAGTCAACAAACAGGTCACTGACCATCTCGAATCCCACCGTACCTTCTCCGCTGTGCAATCTGGTTTCCGAGCCGGTCACGGGTGCACCTCAGCCACACTCAAGGTACTAAATGATATCATAACCGCCATCGATAAAAGACAGTACTGTGCAGCCGTCTTCATCGACCTCGCCAAGGCTTTCGACTCTGTCAATCACCAAATTCTTATCGGCAGACTCAACAGCCTCGGTTTTTCGGATGACTGCCTTGCCTGGTTCACCAATTACTTTGCAGACAGAGTTCAGTGTGTCAAATCGGAGGGCATGCTGTCCGGTCCTCTGGCAGTCTCTATGGGGGTGCCACAGGGTTCAATTCTCGGGCCGACTCTTTTCTCTGTATATATCAATGATGTTGCTCTTGCTGCGGGCGATTCCCTGATCCACCTCTACGCAGACGACACCATTCTATATACTTTCGGCCCGTCATTGGACACTGTGCTATCCAACCTCCAAACGAGCTTCAATGCCATACAGCACTCCTTCCGTGGCCTCCAACTGCTCTTAAACGCGAGTAAAACCAAATGCATGCTTTTCAACCGATCGCTGCCTGCACCCGCATGCCCGACTAGCATCACCACCCTGGATGGTTCCAACCTTGAATATGTGGACATCTATAAGTACCTAGGTGTCTGGCTAGACTGCAAACTCTCCTTCCAGACTCACATCAAACATCTCCAATCAAAAATCAAATCCAGAGTCGGCTTTCTATTCCGCAACAAAGCCTCCTTCACCCACGCTGCCAAGCTTACCCTAGTAAAACTGACTATCCTACCGATCCTCGACTTCGGCGATGTCATCTACAAAATGGCTTCCAACACTCTACTCAGCAAACTGGATGCAGTCTATCACAGTGCCATCCGTTTTGTCACTAAAGCACCTTATACCACCCACCACTGCGACTTGTATGCTCTAGTCGGCTGGCCCTCACTACATATTCGTCGCCAGACCCACTGGCTCCAGGTCATCTACAAGTCCATGCTAGGTAAAGCTCCGCCTTATCTCAGTTCACTGGTCACGATGGCAACACCCATCCGTAGCACGCGCTCCAGCAGGTGTATCTCACTGATCATCCCTAAAGCCAACACCTCATTTGGCCGCCTTTCGTTCCAGTACTCTGCTGCCTGTGACTGGAACGAATTGCAAAAATCGCTGAAGTTGGAGACTTTTATCTCCCTCACCAACTTCAAACATCAGCTATCCGAGCAGCTAACCGATCGCTGCAGCTGTACATAGTCTATTGGTAAATAGCTCACCCTTTTCACCTACCTCATTCCCATACTGTTTTTATACTGTTTTTATTTATTTACTTTTCTGCTCTTTTGCACACCAATATCTCTACCTGTACATGCCCATCTGATCATTTATCACCAGTGTTAATCTGCAAAATTGTATTATTCGCCTACCTCCTCATGCCTTTTGCACACATTGTATATAGACTGCCCATTTTTTTCTACTGTGTTATTGACTTGCTAAATTGTTTACTCCATGTGTAACTCTGTGTTGTCTGTTCACACTGCTATGCTTTATCTTGGCCAGGTCGCAGTTGCAAAATGAGAACTTGTTCTCAACTAGCCTACCTGGTTAAATAAAGGTGAAATAAAAAAATAAATAAAATAAAAATACACCACACAGAGTGTATGAGCTAATTGGTCGTTTCAGTGTCCTTACTTACACACCAAAAACACTTTGCATAAGAGCATATGCTAAAGAAAGTACTCAAATATAATTTATTCTCTGGTTGGCAAAGACAAGTCTACTGATGCACTGTTCCTACTGTCAGTCAGTAACCAACACCCTCATATTCTAAATTCCCAACACCTACCAAATATAATCTCAATCTCAATCCCAGTCCTTGTTTTACCAGTCATGCTGATCATGGCCGACCACTTGGACGTCCCATCGAGCATGCTCTGTTTGATCTGCTTCATCTGAGTGCCGTGCGTCGCCTTGATGACACTAAACACTTCCTGGATGAGCTCGAAGATTTCTGGTTTGTTCCTCTCTCGGATCTTCATCCTGTCCTTTAAAACCATGATGATGTTCTGGGTTCGGTCCTCCGCTCCATGCTTAGAACTCTTCTCCGCTGCCCCTGGGAGACGAGAGAGAGGGAGAATAGGGGTTAGCATATAGGAAAAGAGCTGGAAGAAAGGAGAGGATAAAGAGAGAAGAGAGAGAGGTAATAAGAAAAAGGGCATGAAGGAGGGAGAAAGACAAGGAGAAGAGAAAGATGGAGGGGGAAAAAATGAGGGAGAGAGAAAAGGGTATAGATCAATTCCCCCCCACTGCCACTGTGGCCCTTCATGATGAGTTCAGATTTTTTTGTGGCCCCCAGCCCAATCAAAGTTGCCCATCCCTGGTATAGATGGAGAATAGGAGATGGAGTGAGAAAAGAGGCAGTGAGAATCATTTGGGTAAACCATCAGAGTAAAGGCTCCTGAGGAATAGTGGGGAGAGGGGACAAGTGAGTAATAGGAGATAAAAGAGACAGTAAATCAGTAGCGAAAATCTCATTTTGGGGAATGTGAATTAGAGAAGTAATAAGGATGGAGGGAGTGATAAGGAGAGAAACAGAAGGGATAACAGCACATTACACAGGAGATACATTGAAAAGGAAGAGGGGAGGAGAAAGAGGAGAGTAATGGGTGTGTATGTCTCTCTGTATGTAGAGAGTGTAAGGAGAAAATATAGTGTGTGTAATGTACAAATACAAGATACACTAGTTCTACATAAAGTACCAGTCCAAAGTTTGGACACACCTACTCATTCAAGGGTCTTTCTTTATTTAGACTATTTTCTACATTGTAGAATAATAGTGAAAACATTAAAACTATGAAATAACACATATGGAATCATCTAGTAACCCAAAAGGTGTTAAACAATTCAAAATATATTTTATATTTGAGATTCTTCAAAGTAGCCACCCTTTGCCTTGATGACAGCTTTGCACACTCTTGGCATTCTCTCAACCAGGTTCATGAGGAATGCTTTTCCAACAGTCTTGAAGGAGTTCCAACATATGCTGAGCACTTGTTGGCTGCTTTTCCTTCACTCTACGGTCCAACTCATTCCAAAACATCTCAATTGGGTTGAGATCGGGTGATTGTGGAGGCCAGGTCATCTGATGCAGCCCTCCATCACTCTCTTTCTTGGTCAAATAGTCCTTACACAGTCTGGAGGTGTGTTGGGTCATGGTCCTGTTGAAAAACAAATGATAGTCCCACTAAGCGCAAACCAGATGGGATGGCGTATTGCTGCAGAATGCTGTGGTAGTCATGCTGGTTAAGTGTGCCTTGAATTCTAAATAAAACACAGACAGTGTCGCCAGTAAAGCACCCCACACCATCACACCTCATCCTCCATACTTCACGGTGGGAACAACACACATGCGGAGATTATCTGTTCATCTACTCTGCATCTCACAAAGACCAGGCGGTTGGGACCAAACATCACAAATTGGGACTCAACAGACCAAAGGACAGATTTCCACCAGTCTAATGTCCATTGCTCGTGTTTCCTGGCCCAAGCAAGTCTCTTCTTCTTATTGGTGTCCTTTGGTGGTGGTTTCTTTGCAGCAATTCAACCCTGAAGGCCTAATTCATGCAGTCTCCTCTGAACAGTTGATGTTGAGATGTGTCTGATACTTGAACTCTGAAGCATTTATTTGGGCTGCAATTTCTGAGGCTGGTAACTCTAATGAACTTATCCTTTACAGCAGAGGTAACTCTGGGTTTTGCTTTCCTGTGGGGGTCCTCATGAGAGCCAGTTTCATCATAGCGCTTGATGGTTTTTGCGACTGCACTCAAAGAAACTATCACAGTTCTTGACATTTTCCGGATTGACTGACCTTCATGTCTTAAAGTAATGATGGACTATCTTTCTCTTTGCTTACTTGAGCTGTTCTTGCCATAATATGGACTTTGTCTTTTACCAAATCGGGCTATCTTCTGAAATAAAAAAATAAAAAAATAAAAATAAAAATAAATAAAATAAAATTTAAAAAATACCAACCCTACCTTATCACAACACAACTGATTTGCTCAAACGCAATAACCTCTAGGGAAGGGGGCAGCATTCGTAATTTTGGATGAAAAGCATCCTCAAATTAAACCACCTACTCGGGTCCAGAAGATATGATATGCATATAACTGGTAGATTTCGATAGAAAACACTCTAAAGTTTCCAAAACTGTTAAAATAGTGTCTGTGTATATCAGAACTGATTTGGCAAGAGGAAACCTGAGAAAAATCCATTCAGGAAGATTTTTTTGTTTTTGTTTTGTAGTTTTCTATTCAATGCCATGGTCCTTCTGTAGCTCAGTTGGTAGAGCATGGCGCTTGTAACGCCAGGGTAGTGGGTTCGATCCCCGGGACCACCCATACGTAGAATGTATGCACACATGACTGTAAGTCGCTTTGGATAAAAGCGTCTGCTAAATGGCATATATTATTATTATTATTATATTATTACAGTATCCATTCACTTCGGACTCAATTTGCAGTTCCTATGCCTTCCACTAGATGTCAACAGTCTTTAGAAATTGTTTCAGGTTTGTATTCTTATAAATGAGGAAGTAAGACCTGTCTGAATGAGTGGACCCTGACATGTCACAGAGCTTTTTCATGCGCAATCCTGAGAGTGCATTTCTTGTTTACCTTTTATATTGACAACGTTATTGTCCGGTTGAAATATTATAGATCATTTAGGCTAAAAACAATCTGAGGATTGAATATAAACATCGTTTGACATGTTTCTATGAACTTTACGGATACAATTTGGAGTTTTGACTGCATTTGAGCCTGTGGATTACTGAAGAAAACGTGCGAACAAAAAGGAGGTTTTTGGATATAAAGAGACGTTATCGAACAAAAGGAACATTTATTGAGTAAATGAATGTCTTCTGAGTGCCACCATATGAAGATCATCAAAGGTCAGGGATTCATTTTATCTCTATTTCTGAGTTTTGTAACACTTCTGCTTGGCTGGTTACTGTTTGTAATAATTTGTCAACTAGGCTATGTTTTGGGCTAGGTATGTTCTGGGCTGGGTATGCTTTTGCTGAAAAGCATTTTATAAATCTGACACAGTGGTTGGATTAACATTTACAGTTCATCATTTAAACCTATTGTAAAATATGTTTTGTTTTCAGAATTTTTACAAATGAGCATTTCTGTATTTGACCATTTGGAACAGCCTCTGCAATCTCACTTGTTGGGATGGGACATACCCTAGGGGGTTAAGAAATACTTACAATTCCACAAATTAACAAGGCCACCTGTATTCCTTGAAATGGGGTTTCAGGTGACTACATCATGAAGCTGGTTGAGAGAATGCCAAGGGTGTGCAAAGGGAGTTTGTTCCAGCAAAGGGGGCAGAGCTTTGAACAGTTTTATAAAATAAATGTTCATTTATTTAACACTCAGTGGTTACTACATGATTCCACAGGTGTTATTTCATAATTTTGATGTGTCCTTGTTTTACAATGTAGAAAATGTAAAAATAAAGAAAAACCCTGGAATGAGTTGCCGTGTGTCCAGACTTGACTGGTAATGTAGTCAAATGGTTTGTTGCGGTTGCTCACATAGACATGGTTAGCCGATGTTAATGGAAGTGTAGCGAAATGCTTGTGCATGTGAACGTGTGTGTGCACATATGAACACCTTACTCTGCAGGCAGTCGGCATTGAGAAGGTCCTGGCACAGGCATTTGAGCCCAGCCAACAGCGAGTTGCAGTAATCAAGACGGGAGATGACAGGTGCCTGGATTAGGACCTGCGCCGGTTCCTGTGTGAGGCAGGGTCTCTGCGGATGTTGTAGGGCATGAACCTACAGGAAGATGGGGGACACCGCCTTGATGTTTCTTGATGACTCTTCTGCAGAAGGGATGTCCAGGAGAGGGGGAGAGGTTCTTAGCGCTCTGGGAGGAGGACACAAAGGCAGAGTCAAGAGTGGCAGAGGGAGGAATATGGTATTAATTATACATGCACCTCCCCGGGAGGAAGAGGAGCTGCCAAAAACCTTGTTGATTGCATTTCAGCAGTAAAAAAGTGTGGTGATCATGTTCTTTCCACACTGTTATGTTGCCAGACATGAAAATTGCCACCTGGGGGATAATAATAAGGTTGATTGAAATGAGAAATTAAACTGAATGGATATTTTTTTAGCTCTGCTGAGACAAGCTGATAGGAGTGACCATGTGAGGTTATGACAGAGCCAAGTGACTGTGGTGATCCCAGCGAGATTAAGAGAGGGCCTAGAACAGAGCCCTGGGGGACAGAGTGGTGAGAGCGCGTGGTGAGGAGACAGGCCACGCCACCTGGTAGGAGCGACCTGTCAGGTAGGACGCAATAGCGTGGGCTTTCGCCGGAGATGCCCAACTCGGAGAGGGTGGAGAGGAGTATAAATGATGGTTCACAGTTGAAGGCAGCCGATAGGTCTAGAAGGATGAAATCTCAGAGGAAAAAGAGTTAGGTCATTAGCAGTGCGGAGCTGCTCCTCGATACAGAGAAGACTTTCCTCTAGATGTTGGGACATTTCTGCATGGAATGACTAGTCTTGAAACCTGAGTGAGGTTGGGCACTAATCAAGAAGGTCATTCTGAGAGAGATAGCGGTCCAATTCATCCCAAGGATGGGGCACGTCAAGAGTTTTGAGAGAAAAGAGAGAAGGGATACTGGTCAAACCATTTCTGACATCGGAGGGACGAGTGTAGGTTTTTTCAGAAGGGGTGCAACCTCACTCTAAAGTTCATCTTTAAACCTATGTAAAATATGTTTTGTTTTCTGAATTTTTATAATGCATTTCTGTATTTGAATTTGGAGCTCTGCAATCTCACTGGATGTTGGCCAGATTTGCCCGTACCAACAACCCAGATGGGACATACCCTAGAGAGGTTAAGAAATAAAACTCTCTTCTCGCGTCACAAATGAACTTTTAACAAGGCACACCTGTTCATCAAATCATCCAGGTGACTACATCATGAAGCTGGTTCAAGAGAATGCCAAGGGTTGCACCCCTTCTGAAAAAACCACAGGGTGGCTCCCTGAAGAATGTCAAAACTACAGACCAGTAAATGTTCATTTATTTAAAACTTTATTGCGTGCCGTCCATGCCAGCTCCACAGGTGTTATTTCAGAATGATTCTTGTTATCCAAATGTCAGGTTTCAAGACTAGTCAAAAATAAAGAAAAACCCTGGAATGAGTTCGTGTGTCCAGACTTGACTGGTAATGTATGTCAAATATTTGTTGTTGTTGTTGCTCACATAGACATGGTTAGCCGATGTTAATCTCGAAATGCTCCTGCATGTGTTCGTGTGTGTGCACATATGTGTTCCTTACTCTGCAGGCAGTCGGCATTGAGAAGGTCCTGGCATCGCTCTCATCCTCTAGATACTGTGAACCATCAGACATTTGACCCCGCACTCGAGCACCTCATACCAGGTGGCGGGCGAGAATCTGTCTCCTCACCAGCAGCCCCTCACCACTGGTGCCCCAGGTGCTCTGTTCTAGGCCCTCTCCTATTCTCGCTATACACCAAGTCGCTTGGGGCTGGTCATAACCTCACATGGTCCTCCTATCATTGCTATGTACACATTACTCTTCTGCAGAAGGGATCTGAGACCAGGTGAGCGAAAAATCTCTGCATGTCTGGCAGACATATCAGAGGGATGAATATGGTATTCACCACCTCAAGCTGAACCTCAGCAAGGCAGGAGCTCCAAAAACCTTGGTTGTTTAATAAATCAATTCCATTTCAGCCAGTAAAAAGTGTTGACAACTCCATTGTTCTCCTCCCAGAGTGTTATGTTCCTTGGCAGGTGATCCTTGCCCCTGGGGATGATAATAATAAAGTTGATTGAAATGACAATTAAACTGAATGGATATTTTTTAGCTCTGCTGAGACACGCTGAGGTCATAAGTTGTGTGACCCACCAGGTCCTCATTGCCAAGGTGCTGCAGGCCATCGTCTTGGTGATCCCAGCCTTGGCTGAGCATTCTGAGAGGCCATTAGACTGGGGGGTAGAGACTCATCCAGAAAGGGAGGGAGGGAGAGAGAGTATAAATGATACATTCAATTTGAGCCTTGACCCTACATGACCAAAAGTATGTGAAAATCTCATTCCAAAAACATGGTCATTATTATGGAGCTGCTCCAGCCTCGACTCTTCTGGGAAGACTTTCCTCTAGATGTTGGGACATTTCTGCATGGACTTTCTTCCATTCATTCACAAGAGCATCAGTGAGGTTGGGCACTAATGTTGGGTGATTAGGCCTCCCTTGCAGTCAGCGTTCCAATTCATCCCAAAGGTGTTCGATGGGGTTGAGGTCAAGGCTCTGTGCAGGCCAGTCAAGTTCATCAACACCGATCTCGACAAACCATTTCTGTATGGACCTCGCTTTGTGCTGAAACAGGAAAGGGCGTTGCCCAAACTGTTGAAACAAAGTTGGAAGCACAGAATTGTCTAGAATGTCATTGTATGCTGTAGCGTTAAGATTTTACTCACTGGAACTAAGGGGCCTAGCCCGTACCATGAAAAACACGCCCAGACCATTATTCCTCCCCCACCAAACTTTACTGTTGGCATTATGCATTCGGGCAGATAGCGTTCTCCTGGCAGCCGCCAAACCCAGATTCGTCGGCCGGACTGCCAGATGGTGAAGCGTGATTCATCAATCCAGAGAACGTGTTTCCACCGCTCCAGAGTCCAATGGCGGCAAGCTTTACACCACTCCAACCAACGCTTGGCATTGCACATGATGACCTTAGGCTTGTGTGCTTCTGCTCGGCCATGGAAATCTATTTCATGAAGCTCCTGACGAACAGCTCTTGTGCTGACGTTGCTTCCTGAGGCAGTTTGGAACCCAGTGTTGCAACCGAGGACATATGATTTTTACACGCTATGCGCTTCAGCACTTGGCGGTCCCATTCTGTGAGTTTGTGTGGCCTACCACGTCGTGGCTGAGCCGTTGTTGCTCCTAGACGTTTCAACTTCACAATAACATGACTTATAGTTGACTGGTGCAACTCTAGCAGGGAAGAAATTTGACAAACTGACTTGTTTGAAAGGTGGTATCCTATGATGGTGCCACTTTAAAAGTCACTGAGCTCTTCAGTAAGGCCATTTTACTGCAAATGTTTGACTATGGAGATTGCATGGCGGTGTGCCCGATTTTATACACCTGTCAGCAACGGGTGTGGCTGAAATAACCAAATCCACTCAGTAGAAGGGGTGTCCACCTACTTTTGTATATATAGTGTAAATAAAGTATGGCTATTATGTTTACAAGGGTTTTTGAGTGGTACTATATATGTGTTTGTACAGGTACTCACCATGGCCTGTAACTGCATGATAGAAGTAGAGAGGCAAGGGAAGGGGGAGAGGGAACATATGTTAGCAAACAAACACCATATCAGAATTGTATATGGCATATTGATTTATACTCATGTCTCATTGAGTGGCATGTGATAATGTTGATATACAATGTATAAGAAAGGGGAAGGAGGCAGAGGGTGTGTATGTAAATGAATGTGTGTGTGCCTGTTTTGTCTGTGTGTTAAACAGCTTTTAGTTTTTAATATATTCTGCCCTCATCCTCCTTTTACGTACGTAGGCATCTTATTCGCTGCCTGACAGCTATATGACTCAGGTGGAGGATGCCACAGTTAGAGTCATGGCTATAGACTTCCTGTCACACTATCCACTGCAAAATGGTAATCCCTCATTTTGTGCCATGGTTTCACAATTTCCCAGGACACAAGACTGGCTAAAGAGTGAGCGGGTGTGATGTCTGTGGGAGGGAGCTAGGTCCCCAGAGTACTGCAGAGGAAACGGAACAGACAGAAAGGCCAATAATGGCAGTAATGATTCCAAAAGGGGGAGGGGGTGGCATGTGCCAAGGTAAAGTTGCTGTGGTGTGTGTGTGTGGTCTCTTACGAGGTCTCTGACCAGGGTGGGGCCTTTCTTCTTGCGTAGGTCAGGCATGCTGTCGATGCTGTACAGAACCTCTCCTACCCTGAGCAGGTAAAACAACCTTACTGTTATACACCAGCCAACAAATATACTGTATACCTCTCAGACCTATATCCGCTTCTACGGATAAGTTTAGACTATTTTGTTGAAGTGAAATGATGATGTCAAGGTGCTCCAGATGTTTTTTTTTATTGCTATTTTCTTTTAAAACTGGACAATAATGTATGACTAATCTAATAATTATTCTATTCTATACATGAAGCTCTTGGGAGGGTGGTCACTTCCTGGCCATACTCATTTGAACAGTGAAACCAAGGTGACCAAGGAGTCCCAAATGTATATATGCAATAAATACTCCACCTGAATGAATGAGCAGCCAGATGTGTATTTGGCTAACTGAGCGTGCATATATTGGGCTGGTTACTTTCAATGCAGCTGCGGTCACACTCTAAAATAAGGTCTGCCATTTACAAATGAGCTGCCAGTCCACATAGGGCAAATCAGTCAATACACACTGGACTGGAGCCAGTGGATGAAACTATCCTCTATTTTAAGAGGAAAATCTGAAAATGTACACTTTACAGTATTACATATTCACAGTAGTGGCAATCATTTATTTATTGATCATTGTACTACACTAATTAGTATAGCATTTACTGTAAGTATGTAAATCTCATTGTGGTAACTGCACTGAGCTGCCGTGGTAGAGTGGTAGTTACTGTATGTGATATTTTGTTGTGAGCAGTGATGGGTAACTCACCCTCCTTTACCAAACCACAAGGAATTGGATGTCTCTCCTCGTGCCTGGAGAAAGAGGGGGAAGAGGGAGAGAGAAAAAAGACCGGGAGGAGGGAGGGAGGGAGGGAGGGGGAGGGAAAGGGACCGGGAGGGAGGGAGGGGGAGGGAGGGGAGGGAGGGAAGAGTAGGAGTTATATCTGGGAGATTAAAATCAGTTATATCTGGGAGATTTAAAATCTATTTCCTCCATATGCAGAGCATGTCCAGAGTGCACCAGAGGACAGCATTTAGCTGGTAAATTAGACTTTTTTTTGTGGGGGAAGATGCCCCCGAGCCCCCTAACAGGGAAATCAAGACCATCTTGACCACTGATGACTACCTCCGACAACATTCTTAAAGCTGCACTATCTATTCATCTTCCTCTCTCAATGTCTTTTCCTTCTTTCTCTCTCCCTCCCACCCATTCCAGCTCTTTCCTGTCATAGAGCTAAATTAGACCTAATAAACTGAAATCACTTCTATAGAGATCTTCTACTAAAGAACCCATTCAGAACTCAGAACTCCAGGTGAGTGAACTATCTGTCCATGACATAAAATGATCAATCAACCACAAAGGAGGAAAGAAAACCAGCCTTTCTTTGTTCCTCAAGGCCTGGAATTGAGCAGCTCTGCCATAGATCTATATGTGTTATTAAAGCGACAGTCTATGATTCTGGAAACCCCCCCAGCTATATTCTTCAAGGATCAATGGCTATATATCACTAATTCAAAAGTCAAAACACTGATTTACCAGTTCCAGACTGTAGCATTAACTGAACAGACCGTCACAGCCATCAAATGTACTTTTATCTCGCGCCAGCTACGGCCCCTGTCACACATTCAGACTCCCATCCTCCAGCTCAGGGTCAGAGAATAACCATAGAGAAAGAGAGAGTTGTTACTCATTCAACCTTGGGATTCTGCCTCCCTCATCCTAACTCTGTTTGTCTGGTTTTAATGAAAGACAGATTGAATCTGCTCAGGCCCTTCTTAAACCCATAGATTAAGAAAAAATATAATTAATAAATACTGAAAGGAAAATTAATTCCAACTGCATGCTGCTTAAAAACATAAACAGGTATAAAAAAGTAAAATGTTATTGATTGATTTTGCAAGCGTTCACCACAAAAGGTATTGATGGAAAGGTTTCTTGACAATTTCACCTGACTGTAGTTAACGCCTACGAGCTTGGAGATTGTTGAGAGATTGTTACAGTTATAAAATCATAATAATGAATGTGCAGAGTATTCAAACCATGAAATTCAAACAAATGAAACATTGTACAAGACAATACAGCATAGTTGTTATGAAGTAAAATTGAAGATTGAAGTGAAAATGTGTGCACCGCAGGGCATTAACGAAAAATGTTTGGCCAACAAGTCCACCATTCTCTTGAGCAACCAATCATTGTACCTACCTGTCAATCTGCTCCAATCATGGCCGACCAGAGTGCATGTGATTATCGCTATGGCAATGACATGAAACTGGAAAGAAAACAAAGTAGTGGGACAAACGAAAAAGGGGGGGAATCAAAGTGACAAAACCCACATAACATCAAAACAAGTGTTTATTCATTCAATTAAAACAGAATGATTAGCAAAATTATGTGAATAGATGTGAGCAAACTGATAAATCAATCAAACTAAAAGTTCTAATCAAATGTTTTAGCAGTTCCGTGAAACAGATAGTTATTTTCCATACTAAGGGAAAATGTGCACAACCATCTATAGAAATGTATTTTCAGATCATTTAAAATATTGATTGTATGCTGCGAAACACATTAGGTCTGTCTAAATGTACTTTCAAAATACTCTCGGGAACCCATTCACTCTAGCTTTTGGAGTAAATAATGCATATCACATTCATTTTTCAAAGCTGTGCAGAAAGTACTTAGAGACTTTTAGAATATTTCTGCTACTGTCCCCTCTCTTCTTCTCCACACCTGAATGAAGCACTTTGGATGGGACTGGGGTTGGAAACAAGGCTGGTAGGAGTGGGTTGGTAGACTAGATAGGGCCGGGGATGAATTTAGGGCTGGCGTGTTAGGCAAGGGTTAGGGGATGGGGCTGGGGTTGAAGTTGAGGTTAGGCTTAGAGATGTGGATATGACTGGGGCTGGATCAGGCACAGGGACAGTAGTACACAGGTCTTGGGCCAGTAGTATAGGACTGGGACATGGGAACAAGGTTTGAGTGTGATACCTTACCTCTCGAAGCTGCTGTTGGACCTTGTCGATGATTCGTCGCCAGTTCTCCCTAGCCCTTATGGACGGGTCCACCGGCTCCTTGGGCTCCTCATCTACAGGAGGACTACAAGGATAAGAGCAGGTCTGAGAACAACTCTATATCTGGGGCCAAAATTACCCCTTTGTCCCTATATAGTGCATTACTTTTGAACATTTGTACATTTCTCTAAATTTTAGTCATTTAGCAGATGCTCTTATCCAGAGCGACTTAAAGTTCATGTATTCATCTTAAGGTACACTATATATACAAAAGTACGTGGACATCCCATAAAGTTAGTGGATTTGGCTCTTTCAATCACACCGTTGTTGACAGGTATATAAAATCGAGCACACAGCCAAGCAATCTCCATAGACAAACATTGGCAGAGCCTTACTGAAGAGCTCAGTGACTTTCAATGTGGCATCATCATAGACTGCCACCTATCCAACAAGTCAGTTCGTCACATTTCTGCACTGATAGAGCAGACCCAGTCAACTGTAAGTTGCTGTTACTGTGAAGAGAAACGTCTAGGTGCAACAACGGCTCAGCCGCGAAGTGGTAGGGCTCACAAGCTCACAGAACGGAAATGCCGAGTGCTGTAGCGCATAGAAATCGTCTGTCCTTGGGTGCAACACTCACTACCAAGTTCCAAACTGCCAACGGGAGCAATGTCAGCACAATAACTGTTTGTCGGGAGCTTCATGAAATGGGTTTCCATGGCCGATCAGCTGCACACAAGCCTAAGATCACTATGCGCAATGCCAAGCGTCGGCTGGAGTGATGTAACGCCCGCCGCCATTGGACTCTGGAGCAGTGGAGTGATTAATCACGCTTCATCATCTCGCAGTCCGACGGACGAATCTGGTTTTGGCGGATATCAGGAGAACACCATCTGCCCAAATGCATAGTGCCAACTGTAAAGTTTGGTGGAGGAGGAACAATGGTCTGGGGCTGTTTTTCATGGTTCAGGCCTCTTAGTTCCAGTGAAGGGAAATCAACGCTGCAGCATACAATGACATTCTTGACGATTCTATGCTTCCAACTTTGTGGCAACAGTTTGGGGAAGGCCATTCCTGTTTCAGCATGTCAATGCACTCGTGCACAAAGCGAGGTCCATACATAAATGCTTTTTCAAGATCGGTGTGGAAGAGCATGACTGGCCTGCAACAGAGCCCTGACCTCAACCCCATCAAACACCTTTGGGATGAATTGGAATGCCAACTGCGAGCCAGGCCTAATCGCCGAATATCAGTGCCTGACCTCACTAATATTCTCGTGGCTGAATGGAAGCAAACTGCGCAGCAATGTTCCAACATCTAGTGGAAAGCCTTCCCAAAAGAGTGGAGGCTGTTATAGCAGCAAAGGGGGGACCAACTCCATATTAATACCTATGATTTTGGAATTACATGTTTGACGAGTTGGTGTCCACATACTTTTAGATATCTAGTGTAGTTAGGTTAGATAATCACATTTCACAGTTAGCTGCTTTATTGAGGATAAAATGTACTATCAGCAGTCAGTGCTAGCAGGAAAAGACAAGAGCAAGTGTTATTTCAGGAAAGGAATGTTTTTTATTTGTGTTTTTAAGAGGAAAGGAGGGGGATTATGTGGGGTTAATCAAGACACTTCGTCAAAACGTCCCTGGTCAAAAGTAGTGCACTGGAAGGGAATAGGGGGCCATTTCAGATGCACCCCTATGTGCTTTTTCACAGTCCACCCAATATGGTGGCCCAATAAACAAAGCCCCTTCTGCGCATGGAGAACAGAAAAAGATTTCAGATGGGGGTTTACCTCTCTGGGAGGGGCTCCTCCTCCTCTACGGGGGTGGGGGGGCGACTCTCGTCATACCGTTGGTCCTCATCTTCCATGGGGTGCTCCTCCTCTGTCGGGGTAGGGGTCCTAATTTTTGGGGGAAGGGGTTTGTCTTCCTCTAGGAGCAGTTGGTCCTCCGGCAGGGGGGGTTTGGCATCAGGGCCCTCTGTATGTGCAACAGAGGGAGAGGCAGTGGAGGTGGTCAGCTGAGAGGGGGCGCCAGTGGTTGTGGACTGGGGCCCATGGGAGGTAGTGGCAGGGTGAGATGGGGGGATGGCGGGGTCAGACTGGGGATGGGGTTGTGAAGCTGGGGGGTGAGCCTGAGCAGGTTGGGCAGTAGGGACTCCAGAAGACAGGAAAGAGGAGGCCAGGCCTGTTACTGCTGCTGAGAAGGGTTTGGCCATGGAGAAGAAGGACTGGGCTGGGGCAGGGGCTGGCTGGGGATGAGACTGGGCTTGAGGGGCCTGGGTGGATGGCTGTCCCAGGGGCTGTCCTCCTGGAGCTATGCCCGGAGGGTGGGCCAGATTTGGGGCATGGCTGGGCGGTTGGCTGGGTGGCGCCTGCTGTTGATGCAGAGAGGGCTGTTTCTGCAGAGGGGGTCTAGAAGCACCTGGGACATCCAGTGTGGGGGGTGCCGTGCTGGTGGGGGTAGGGGTGTAGGGGATATCCTCACTGAGGGTCCCATCCAGAAGATAATCCTCATCGTCATATATGTGCCCCTCTCCTTCATTCGCCACCTCTTCCTCATACAGACCACCATCATCCTCCTCATAGATGGCCCCCTCACCCCCATCCTTACTGTAGCCCCCCTCGTCGCTATACGCCCCCTGGGTCTCATCGGGGTCCCAGTTGGGAGAACCTTTGATGTAGCTGACAGAGGAGTGGCAGGAGTGGTAGGAGTCATTCTCATCATAAGGGTCTCGCTCTCTGTATTCCGGGCCGTACTCCTCCTCACTCAGCTGGCTGCTGCAGTGACTCAACTCTGCCGACGATGCATAGCTTCCCGTCGGACTGGTTAGGAAGGTGGAGCAAGACAGGGAAATGAAGATAAATGGGGAGAGAGAGAGAGAGAGAGAGAGAGAGAGAGAGAGAGAGAAGAAAGTGAGAGAGAAGAAAGTGAGAATGTGGAGAGAGGATGAGAGGCAGGGTGGAGGAACACAGAAGAAGGAAGGAAGGAAAAAAGAAGAAGAAGCAGTAACCAACATGGAGGGACAGACAGAGACTTTCCCAAGGTACACAATGTCCAGAGCATCCCTGAGCAATAGTAAAACGCTCTGCTATAACACCTGACCGTGAAGGTAAAACTGATGGTTAATCAATGAGTTAATTGCGACAGCAGTATCAGACAGAGATAAATCAAATGAGATAAGGGAAATAGGGAGAGAGAGAGAAATAAATAAATAAGAGCAGAACAGAAAGGTGAGGGGCCTCCAGAAAGCTGACAAATTATTAAGAACAAGCATCCTCACAGGGAGCAAAGACAGGAGTATTTGCAGTATACTCCATGTTAAATTAAGCTATTAAACAAATTATAGAGAGAGAGAGAGAGCGAGAGAGGGTGAGCAGAGAAGATAGAAATGTAAAGGAAAGGATACAGACACACCTATAAACACTCACTGGCCATGTCCGAATACCCATACTTGCATTCTAAATAGTAGGCTTTTTGGGTATCTGAAAATAGAACGTTTTAAAGTTCAATCCAATACAGGCTTGACTGAATGAACAACAAAGACGGAATGCAATATCACATTTTATTAAATAGTTTGGAGAATGGCCTCGTCTCCAAGGGAAGATCCTTGGAGCCAGATGTGATGGCAGGTAGCCCTATACTCCGAGTCAATATTCACGTAAAAATAAGAAATTCTCCTCTTCCAAAATTTGGGGAAAACAAACATTCTTTCCAATTGACCTCCACTGTGAAAGAGCCAACTTCGTCGTCGAGTTGGAGTTATACAGAAATAACAAAACATACCGAAAAGCTGCTCTGTTGTTCAATGTAAAGTACCAGTCAAAAGTTTGGACAGCTTCTCATTGAAGGGTTTTTCATTATTTTTACTATTGTAGAATAACAATGAAGACATCAAAACTATGAAATAATACATATGGATTCATGTAGTAACCAAAAAAGTGTTAAATCAAAATATACTTTATATTTGAGATTCTTCAAAGTATCTACCCCTATTTGGTAAAAGACCATGTCCATATTATGGCAAGAACAGCTCAAATAAGCAAAAGAGAAACGACAGTACATCATTACTTTAAGACATGAAGGTCAGTCAATCCGGAAAATTTCAAGAACTTTGATAGTTTCATGAAGTGCAGTCGCAAATATCATCAAGCGCTATGATGAAACTGGCTCTCATGAGGACCACCACAGGAAAGCAAAACCCAGAGTTACCTCTGCTGTAAAGGATACGTTCATTAGAGAGTTACCAGCCTCAGAAATTGCTGCCCAAATAAATGCTTCACAGAGTTCAAGTAACAGACACATCTCAACATCAACTGTTCAGAGGAGACTATTTGACTCAGGCCTTCATGGTTGAATTGCTGCAAAGAAACCACTACTAAAAGGACACCAATAAGAAGAAGAATACTTGCTTGTGCCAAGAAACACGAGCAATGGACAGGATTAGAAATGATTCGAAATCTGTCCTTTGGTCTGTTGAGTCCAAATTTGAGATTTTTGATTCCAACCGCCGTGTCTTTGTGAAATGAAGAGGAGGTGAACAGATGATCTCCGCATGCATGGTTCCCATCGTGAAGCATGGAGGAGGTGGTGTGAATGTGTGCTTTGCTGGTGTCACTGTGATTTATTTAGCATTCAAGGCACACTTAACCAGCGTGGCTAACACAGCATTCTGCAGCGATATGCCATCCCATCTGGTTTGTGCTTAGTGGGACTATCATTTGTTTTTCAACAGGACAATGAACCAACACACCTCGTGCAGGCAATACACTGGACCACTGCTACTCTAAAAATCTGACCACGACTCCATCTCGCTCCTACCGTCCTATAGGCAGAAACTCAAACAGGATATACCCATTACTAGAACCACTCAACGCTGGTCTGACCAATCGGAATCCATGCTTCAAGATTGTTTTGATCACGCGGACTGGGAAATGTTCTGGGCAGCCTCAGACAATAACCTTGATCTATACGCTGACTCGGTGAGTGAGTAAATAAGGAAGTGCATTGGAGGAGATGTACCCACTGTGAAACCTACCCTAACTATTAAAACCTACCCTAACAAAAAAACATGGATGGATGGCGGCATTTGAGCAAAACTGAAAGCGCAAACCACCGCATTTAACCATTGAAAGAGGACTGGGAATATGGCCGAATATAAACAGTGTAGTTATTCCCTCCACAAGGCAATCAAACAAGCAAAATATTGGTACAGGGACAAAGTGGAGTCGCAATTTAATGGCTCAGACACGAAATGTATGCGGCAGGGTCTACAGGCAATTACGTACTACAAAAAGAAAACCAGCCACGTCACGGACACCGACGTCTTGCTTCCAAACAAACTAAACACCTTCTTTGCCCGCTTTGAGGATTATGCAGTGCCACCGACGCAGCCCGCTAACAAGGATTGCGGGCCCCCCCTCTCCTTCTCTGTGGCTGACATGAGTAAGACATTTAAACGTGTTAACCCTTGCAAGGCTGCTGGCACAGACAACATCCCTAGCTGCGTCCTCAGAGCATGCGCAGACCAGCTGGCTGGTGTGTTCACATCAATCCCCCAAAATAACAGGCCCTAAAGTTATTATTGCTGGTTGGGAGGTGGATGGTTGGCGAAAACAGCAATTGAGAGAATGAGGGTAAGTTGACATATAAATACATCCAAAGATTTACGCCCATTGGTTAAGAGGGAGGAATGTGATAATTGCAAAAGTGAGCCCATAGATTAAACAGCAAGCCTGAGGAATGTATATTATTGTTCCGTGCTTATAGGCTATAAGGTAAATAGGTGACTGCCATTCCACACATGGCTAATAGGAAAGAGCAGAAGAAAAAAATATGGTATGGTGATGATGATTCGTATTCATTCACACTATGCCCGTAGAATAAGAAACAATATGAATGATGTTATGCTAACTGGATGAAGTTAAACTTTCGTGAACTATATTATGTTTATGCTTTAAATGCCACGATGTCTTACTACTCCATACTGAGAAGGCAAAATTAGTATCTTGATATCTGTTGCTTACTGCATGCGTTTGTACTAAATAGTACGTTCTAAATAGTATGTAGTACGATTAGTACACAGTATTTATTTTAGGAAAGTAGTAGGCAAGCCACATTTCAGACATGGCTGCACACACACACACACACACACACACACACACACACACACACACACACACACACACACACACACACACACACACACACACACACACACACACACACACACACACACACACACACACACACAATGAGATTGTTTGTTGAATAATGCATGAAGAAGCAGCGAGAGAGAGAGAGACAGGCCAGGGAACTCAGTCAGGGAACCAAGTCAGGGAACCCAGGCAGGTGAGTGTGTCTTTTCCTCAGCCCAAGGGGAGCAGGCCTGCAAGGCAAGCACTGAGCTGGAGCAGGAGATCAAGCAGCAAACAAATAGAGGGGAGTAGGACAAAACACACCTGATGGCCCTCTGGTGGTAGTCGAGGGGTTCACAGCTGTTAGAGGGGGGGTTGGAGGAGGGGCGGTTCTGCTGGTCTCTGATGGGGTACTGGTGGACGGAGGCATTGGGCTGGGACGTGGTGTAGTAAGGAGGAGGGATGCCATTACTGGTCTCACTGCGATAGTCACTGTCTCTGTCATCCACAGCACTGTCTGGGTCCTCATCTGGAGGGGAGAGGGGGGGGGAACACATTCAATCAATTATTATTCAATTAAATCAGGGCCCTGACAAAGGCCCTCTCTTGTCACTGTTCCCCTGATTAGAGGAACAGTGACAAGGGAGGGAGGGACAACTCCCTTGGGGCAGGAAGAAACCTTGAGAGGAACCAGACATATTAGAATAACTGGTCAATGAACAGTGTGGAGGTCTGCAACACTGATTCTTTCTATTCTCTCCCTCTAATCAGGGACTAACATAGACCTGAAAGTGAAAGTGAAGCTGTCCCTCCTGAGAGAGTGGGTGAGACTAAAACTACATTTACATTGTGGAGATCCGGGACTGTCGTTCACTCAGACAGTCTAGACTCAGCTCATTTGGACTGGTTCAGATTTAAAAAGATTGGAACCTGTTCACATAGGAATCGGACAAAATCTTGCCCAGTCATACTGCCCGACTGTTAGAATCCAGTTTTTATTTATTTAACCTTCATTTTAACAGGGAAATCCCATTTAGACCCAGGCCTCTTTTGCAAGGGAGCCGTGTATATGTACATAAATTATACAACATTTACAAAAACAAAAGTAATAAAAAACATGCAATATTTACAAGAAATTTAAGCAATCACATTCCTCAAGATGGATGTTCTCCATCAACATCTTGAACTGGCCTAGAGGTAAAAGAGCATCAAGGTGCAGAGAGCTCTGCAGATCATTCCATACACGGGGCGCAAAAAAAACAATGCAGATTTACCGAATTCCGTAGAGATCAATGGGATTTCTAGAGTTAGCCATCCCTGTGTTCTGATGACTCATATGTCTGTAATTTAACAATGAAGGTATTTCGGAAGTTTATGCAAGAGGGCTTTATAAACAAAAATAGAGCAGTGTATCGATCTACGAGACTTAACAGGGCCAGCCTACTTTCTGATATAGGATGCGATAATGTATACTGAACCTGTGGCCCGTAATAAAGTGAAGTGGGCTGTGGTAAATTGCATCTAATGGTTTCAGTGTAGTTGTAGCTGCATTCATATATATTGTGTCACCGTAGTCTAGCACCGGCAGGAAATTTAAATGAATTATCTGATTTCGGCTGTTCAGGGATAGGCATGATCTAGTTCTAGAGAAGAAGCCTATTTTTATTCTCAACTACTTAACCAACTCATCCATATGCTTTTAAAAAGATAACTTTTCATCAATTCAGATGCCCAGATATTTATAAGAGGGGACACGATCAATGTGGGCACCATACAATGTACATATACGTAAAACCTCAGATATATTTTTAAGTGAATTGGAAAACATCATGTACGTTGTTTTACCTGTATTAAGTACCAATTTCAGTTCAACAAAGGCTTTCTGCAAAGCAACAAAAGGCAGATTACAGCTCTGAAAAATCCAATAGCACAACAGTGCTCAGACTAAAATAATTCTGTTTGTCCTGTGGGTACCTTTGCCACTGTTCCACCCCTTGTGTGTTGCGCTGTCATGGTGTATTTACAAGTGTATGTTCTTTTTTCCCCCAGAAAGACCAATATTATTTATATTGACAGTAAAAAGTACAGGACCTAAAATATACCCGTGGGACATCTTTCGTAATATCAAGGATATCAAGGAAACTTGACTTAACACCATCAAAAAATACAGTGTCCTGTTTGTCAGGTAGTTTTTAAACCGTTACATGATGCCTGATTCAGGCCAATTACAGAATTAGTACAGAGTGGATGACAGTTTTGAATGCTTTAGACAAGTCAAGGAATACAGCAACAGTGTTTCTTCCTAGCCAAACAATTTACGACATCATATAAAACCAGTGATGCTGTTGTGATCGTACTATGCCCTGGTCTGAAGTTCCCTTGATGTACATTTAGAATATATTTGGAAGTTAAGAAATACTGTATCAAGAATTCAAACATGTTAGCGAGGCAAGAAAGTTTACAAAGAGGTCTAATAATTATTAAGGTCACAAGGATCACCACCTTTGTAAAGGGGAAGAACATGGGCCACTTTCCAGACCTTCGGGATAGCACCAGAGACAATCATCAAGTAAAAAAATGTGTCAATGATTTGCGCAATAAGAGGAGCAGAAAGCTGCACTAAGAAGTGGTCAAGCGAATCATCCCCAATGGATTTTTTTACATCAATTTTAGCAAGGCGTTTAGTACATCAAAAACAGAAAATGTATGAAATGATTGTATTGTAGTTGACGGGGTTTCCATTAAGCAAACTAATTATTGGGAGAGGGGAAGAATGTGGTCTGACTAAACTAAACTAACTGAAGGGTCAGTTAAATCACTATTTCTTTCAAATAGGAAGCCTGCAGAGATAAAATGCTAATTAAATGTATCACTTATCTATCTTTGTTCAGTAATGATGCC
The DNA here is from genome assembly GCF_023373465.1 of Oncorhynchus keta. Classification (NCBI taxonomy): domain Eukaryota; kingdom Metazoa; phylum Chordata; class Actinopteri; order Salmoniformes; family Salmonidae; genus Oncorhynchus; species Oncorhynchus keta. The sequence goes on along the minus strand of NC_068435.1, from coordinate 45,186,975 downwards.
AGTGCCAGACACAACTTGATTTGGCAGGAAATTGGTGTAATTTCCACTGTTCAGTGCATTAACTATTTCCCAAAATGTAGCTGGATAATTAGCAGTGTCTGAAATAGAATTTAGAAAGTAGCTCGACTTCGCTTTCTTAATTGAGGAAGTGCATTTATTTCTCATTTGCCTGAGAAGCGGACAATCAGATAGAGTCAGTTTTTCTAGCCCAGGCCTGATTTCTCATTATAATGAAGTCAGAAAGCTTTGAAGAGAACAAAGGATTTCTTCCCTTTTTAACTCTAAGGCATTTAAAGGGGGCAAGTCTATCTGCCAGAGAGACAAAGATAAATAAGGAGAATTCCAAGGTTAATTCAGGGTCAGGTATGCAACGGACAAAGGAAAACTCAGAGCAATACTCTACCCTTGGGGAGAGACAATTTTCAAATGTATTTTCATAATTACACAAGGATCAGAATTTTTCTGCTTTGTATCTCTAATACAGGCAATAGGAGAGTGATCGCTAATTGCATTAGCAAAGACACCATTTGACAAGTCCTTGTGCAGTTTCTCAGAACAAGATCACAGGGTTTTTTTCTGGATAAAAAAGGGGTTTTCAGGCAATGGCCATGGTTGGCCCGTCGGCATGGCTAAATTTTAGAGAATTTTTGTTGTTGCATTCTAAAGCCAATTTCCTGCAATTCTACAAATTTCTCCATGGAGCTGTGAGAAAAAAAATTCTATGACATTTTGCCAAGGCTAATGCTGCGTTATTTTGCGCAAACATAATAAGAAAAGCAATACTGCTAAATTCACTGTATTGCAAATTTCAATTCTCCCTGACCGTTTTATTTGGATGATTGTTAATTCTCAAAGATTATATTGCATACAGTTGAAGTTTACATACACTTATGTTGGAGTCATTAAAACTCGTTTTTCAACCACTCCAACCAAATTTCTTGTTAACTATAGTTTAGGTTAGTACACCTACTTTATGCATGACACAAGTAATTTTTCCAACAATTGTTTACAGACAGACTATTTCACTGTATCTCAATTCCAGTGGGTCAGAAGTTAACATACACTAAGTTGACTGCGCCTTTAAACAGCTTGGAAAATTCCAGAAAATTATGTCATGGCTTTAGAAGCTTCTGATAGTTGACAGAATTTGAGTCAATTGAAGGTGTACCTGTGGATGTATTTCAAGACCCACCTTCAAACTCAGTGCCTCTTTGCTTGACATCATGGGAAAATCAGACCTCCACAAGTCCGCAGACCTCCACAAGTCTGGTTCATCCTTGGGAGTAATTTCCAAATGCCAGAAGATACCACGTTCATCTGTACAAACAATAGTATGCAAGTATAAACACCATGGGACCACGCAGCCGTCATACCGCTCAGGAAGGAGACGCATTCTGTCTCCTAGAGATGAACGTACTTTGGTGCGAAAAGTGAAAATAAATCCCAGAACAGCAGCAAAAGACCATGTGAAGATGCTGGAGGAAACCGGTACAAAAGTATCTATATCCACAGTAAAACTAGTCCTATATCGATATAACCTGAAAGTCCGCTCAGCAAGGAAGAAGACACTGCTCCAAAACCGCCATAAAAAAGCCAGACTACGGTTTACAACTGCACATGGGGACAAAGATCGTACTTTCCTGAGAAATGTCCTCTGATCTGATGAAACAACAATAGAACTGTTTCGCCATAATGACCATCGTTATGTTTCGAGGAAAAAGGGGGATGCCTGCAAGCCGAAGAATACCATCCCAACCGTGAAGCACGGGGGTGGCAGCATCATGTTGTGGACTGGTGCACTTCACAAAATAGATGGCATCATGAGGTGGATGTGGATAATTTGAAATAACATCTCAAGAAATCAGTTAGAAGTTATAGCTTGGTTGCAAATGGGACTTCCAAATGGACAATGACCCCAAGCATACTTCCAAAGTTCTGGCAAAATGGCTTGAGGACAACAAAGTCAAGGTATTGGAGTGGCCATCACAAAGCCTGACTTCAATCATATAGAACATTTGTGGACAGAACTGAAAAAGCGTGTGCAAGCAAGGAGGCCTAAAAACCTGGCTCAGTTACACCACCTCTGTGAAGAGATATGGGCCAAAATTCACCTGACTTATTGTGTGAAGCTTGTGGAAGGCTACCCAAAATGTTTGACCCAAGTTAAATAATTTAAAGGCAATGCTACCAAATACTAATTGAGTGTATGTAAACTTCTGAACCACTGGGAATGATGGGAATGATGGGGAAAAAAACAAGTTGAAATAAATCATTCTCTACTATTATTGTGACATTTCACATTCTTAAAATAAAGTGGTGATCCTAACTGAACTAAGACAGGGAATTTTTACTATGATTAAATGTCAGGAATTTTGTTTAAATGTATTTGGCAAAGGAGTACGTAAACTTCAGACTTCAACTGTACTTTATATCTGGTTTGAGTCGTTTAAGTTAACACTGAAAGCGTTTTTCCATCCCAAAATTATATATATATATATTTTTTACACTGTTTGGACATAGGCAACCCGGAAAAAAATGCTTAGCTGACCAACTCCAAAGAATTGCAATGGCAAAAAAATCCCTGGATCAATCAGTGAGGAATTTGATAGGGGTCTTACATTAAAGATGCACTCTCAAACTTCTGTATCATTTCAGCCAGGAGTTTTGAAAGTGGTGCTCACGAGTAAAAAGTGGTCCCCGTTTTTTGTGTACTATGTCCTTCAATTATGTACTACGTCATCCTTTTCATGTGACATGTTACACATTTAGCCATTTGTATAATATCATATTAATTTTGCAATTTGTGCAAAGATCCAAGTGGGTTTGGAAATTAGTTGAGTCAGGTTAAAGTCAAGACAAATATTCTGTGTTTATTTCACATATATAGCCACCCCCCTTTCCATCTATCACACCTGAAAATGTTGTAATCAGTTATTTCAAGGTCCTTATCCATAATCTAACAATTGAGCCAGGTCTCTGCGAGAACCAGAATATCAGGGCTCGTGTCAAGCACCCAGACATCAAGAAGGTCCATATTTGACATCAAAGATGTCTGTCTGTTGAGAGGTCTCTCAATTATGCTACATGGTTGAAAAGAGAACATCATTACTTTATTGTACCACAGAGGAATACCTTTTACAATGCTGCACAGGTCATGCTGCACAAGCATGACCTGCAGAAACCACTCATTCAGTGCCCACTCAGCACAGCGGCCATTCCAGCTAATGTGGACCATCTCAACTCCAACCATAGAACTCCTATAGAGCTCATCTCTCCAGGTCACCCATTTTCCTGTGTAAACAGAAGAGGCATACTGAGCTTTTCCCACACAAGAGAGTGGGATGGAGATTATTGTGGAGGAGTTTTAAAATATTGTTTTTTAGTTACAGTATACAGTGGGGCAAAAAGCTAGCCAAGTAATGTCATACTTTCCAGGTCCATACCCAAACAGTTTGAACTACTAATTTTGAAAATTACTCTCTCCAGAAACAAGTCTCTCACTGTTGCCGCCTGCTACCGACCACCCTCAGCTCCCAGCTGTGCCCTGGACACCATTTGTGAATTGATCGCCCCCATCTAGCTTCAGAGTTTGTTCTGTTAGGTGACCTAAACTGGGATATGCTTAACACCCCGGCAGTCCTACAATCTAAGCTAGATGCCCTCAATCTCACTCAAATCATCAAGGAACCCACCAGGTACAACCCTAACTCTGTAAACAAGGGCACCCTCAGACGTCATCCTGACCAACTGGCCCTCCAAATATACCTCCGCTGTCTTCAACCAGGATCTCAGCGATCACTGCCTCATCGCCTGTATCCGCCACGGAGCCGCAGTCAAACGACCACCCCTCATCACTGTCAAATGCTCCCTAAAACACTTCTGTGAGCAGGCCTTTCTAATCGACCTGGCCCGGGTATCCTGGAAGGACATTGACCTCATCCCGTCAGTTGAGGATGCATGGTCATTCTTTAAAAGTAACTTCCTCACCATTTTAGATAAGCATGCTCCGTTCAAAAATGCAGAACCAAGAACAGATACAGCCCTTGGTTCACTCCAGACCTGACTGCCCTCGACCAGCACAAAACATCCTGTGGCGGACTGCAATAGCATCGAATAGCCCCGTGATATGCAACTGTTCAGAGAAGTCAGGAACCAATACACGCAGTCAGTCAGGAAAGCTAAGGCCAGCTTCTTCAGGCAGAAGTTTGCATCCTGTAGCTCCAACTCCAAAAAGTTCTGGGACACTGTGAAGTCCATGGAGAACAAGAGCACCTCCTCCCAGCTGCCCACTGCACTGAGGCTAGGAAATACGGTCTCCACCGATAAATCCATGATTATCGAAAACTTCAATAAGCACTTCTCAACGGCTGGCCATGCCTTCCGCCTGGCTACTCCAACCTCGGCCAACAGCTCCGCCCCCGTAGTTCCTCACCCAAGCCTCTCCAGGTTCTCCTTTACCCAAATCCAGATAGCAGATGTTCTGAAAGAGCTGCAAAACCTGGACCCGTACAAATCAGGTGGGCTTGACAATCTGGACCCGCTATTTCTGAAACTATCTGCCGCCATTGTCGCAACCCCTATTACCAGCCTGTTCAACCTCTCTTTCATATCGTCTGAGATCCCCAAGGATTGAAAGCTGCCGCAGTCATCCCCCTCTTCAAAGGGGGAGACACCCTGGACCCAAACTGTTACAGACCTATATCCATCCTGCCCTGCCTATCTAAGGTCTTCGAAAGCCAAGTCAACAAACAGGTCACTGACCATCTCGAATCCCACCGTACCTTCTCCGCTGTGCAATCTGGTTTCCGAGCCGGTCACGGGTGCACCTCAGCCACACTCAAGGTACTAAACGATATCATAACCGCCATCGATAAAAGACAGTACTGTGCAGCCGTCTTCATCGACCTCGCCAAGGCTTTCGACTCTGTCAATCACCATATTCTTATCGGCAGACTCAACAGCCTCGGTTTTTCGGATGACTGCCTTGCCTGATTCACCAATTACTTTGCAGACAGAGTTCAGTGTGTCAAATCGGAGGGCATGCTGTCGGGTCCTCTGGCAGTCTCTATGGGGGTGCCACAGGGTTCAATTCTCGGGCCGACTCTTTTCTCTGTATATATCAATGATGTTGCTCTTGCTGCGGGCGATTCCCTGATCCACCTCTACGCAGACGACACCATTCTATATACTTTCGGCCCGTCATTGGACACTGTGCTATCTAACCTCCAAATGAGCTTCAATGCCATACAGCACTCCTTCTGTGGCCTCCAACTGCTCTTAAACGCGAGTAAAACCAAATGCATGCTTTTCAACCGATCGCTGCCTGCACCCGCATGCCCGACTAGCATCACCACCCTGGATGGTTCCGACCTTGAATATGTGGACATCTATAAGTACCTAGGTGTCTGGCTAGACTGCAAACTCTCCTTCCAGACTCACATCAAACATCTCCAATCGAAAATCAAATCAAGAGTCGGCTTTCTATTCCGCAACAAAGCCTCCTTCACTCACGCCGCCAAGCTTACCCTAGTAAAACTGACTATCCTACCGATCCTCGACTTCGGCGATGTCATCTACAAAATGGCTTCCAACACTCTACTCAGCAAACTGGATGCAGTCTATCACAGTGCCATCCGTTTTGTCACTAAAGCACCTTATACCACCCACCACTGCGACTTGTATGCTCTAGTCGGCTGGCCCTCACTACATATTCGTCGCCAGACCCACTGGCTCCAGGTCATCTACAAGTCCATGCTAGGTAAAGCTCCGCCTTATCTCAGTTCACTGGTCACGATGGCAACACCCATCCGTAGCACGCGCTCCAGCAGGTGTATCTTACTGATCATCCCTAAAGCCAACACCTCATTTGGCCGCCTTTCGTTCCAGTACTCTGCTGCCTGTGACTGGAACGAATTGCAAAAATCGCTGAAGTTGGAGACTTTTATCTCCCTCACCAACTTCAAACATCAGCTATCCGAGCAGCTAACCGATCGCTGCAGCTGTACATAGTCTATAGGTAAATAGCCCACCCATTTTCACCTACCTCATTCCCATACTGTTTTTATACTGTTTTTATTTATTTACTTTTCTGCTCTTTTGCACACCAATATCTCTACCTGTACATGACCATCTGATCATTTATCACTCCAGTGTTAATCTGCAAAATTGTATTATTCGCCTACCTCCTCATGCCTTTTGCACACATTGTATATAGACTGTCCATTTTTTCTACTGTGTTATTGACTTGTTAATTGTTTACTCCATGTGTAACTCTGTGTTGTCTGTTCACACTGCTATGCTTTATCTTGGCCAGGTCGCAGTTGCAAATGAGAACTTGTTCTCAACTAGCCTACCTGGTTAAATAAAGGTGAAATAAAATAAAATAAAAATGGTCAGAGTCCTTTAGGCGCCTTTTGGCAAACACCAAGCAGGCGGTCATGTACCTTTTACTGAGGAATGGCTTCCGTCTGGCCACTCTACCATAAAGTCTTGATTGGTGGAGTGCTGCAGAGATGGTTGTTCTTCTGGAAGGCTCTCTCATCTCCACAGAGGAACTCTGGAGCTCTGTCAGAGTGACCATCGGGTTCTTGGTTACCTCCCTGACCAAGGCCCTTCTCCCCCGGTCCAAAATTCTCCCATTTAAGAATGATGGAGGCCACTGTGTTTTGGGGGACCGCCAATGCTGCACAGATCTGGTACCCTTCCCCAGATTGGTGCCTGGGCACAATCCTGTCTCGGAGCCCTACGGACAATTTCTTCGACCTCATGGCTTGTTTTTGCACTGTCAACTGTGGGGCATTATATAGACGGCTGTGGGTGCCTTTCCAAATCATGTCCAATCAACTGAATTTACCACAGGTGGACTCCAATCAAGTTGTAGAAACATGTCAAGTATGATCAATGGAAACAGGATGCACCTGTGCTCAATTTCAAGTCTCATAGCAAAGGGTCTGAATACTTATGTAAATAAGGTATTTCTGTTTTGAATGTTTTACAAATTTTCAAACATTTCTAAAAACCTGTTTTCACTTTGTCATTGTGGGTTCTTGTGTGTAGATTGATGAGATTATTTTATTTAATACATTTTAGAATAAGGCTGTAAAGTAACAAAATGTGAAAAAAGGGAAGCGGTCAGAATACTTCCCAAATGCACTGTATGTGAAAATGGTGAGTTTTTGTATTGTAGTAAAAAAATAGAGGAAGATAAGCATTTCCAATGACATCAGTGTGCATCGTGTGATTATGACCAATTGTGAGTAGGCATTTCCTACTAATTGGTTGATGCACCAATACTAAAAAGTATTTAGTCAGCCACCAATTGTGCAAGTTCTCCCACTTAAAAAGATGAGAGAGGCCTGTAATTTTCATCATAGGTACACTTCAACTATGACAGACAAAATGAGAAAAAAAGAAAAAAAAATCACATTGTAGGATTTTTTATGAATTTATTTGCAAATTATGGTGGAAAATAAGTATTTGGTCAATAACAAAAGTTTGTCTTAATACTTTGTTATATACACTTTGTTGGCAATGACAGAGGTCAAACGTTTTCTGTAAGTCTTCACAAGGTTTTCACACACTGTTGCTGGTATTTTGGCCCATTCCTCCATGCAGATCTCCTCTAAATCAGAGGTGTTTTGGGTCTGTTGCTGGGCAACACTGACTTTCAACTCCCTCCAAAGATGTTCTATGGGGTTGAGATCTGGAGACTGGCTAGGTCACTCCAGGACCTTGAAATGCTTCTTACGAAGCCACTCCTTCGTTGCCCGGGCGGTGTGTTTGGGATCATTGTCATGCTGAAAGACCCAGCCACGTTTCATCTTCAATGCCCTTGCTGATGGAAGGAGGTTTTCACTCAAAATCTCACAATACCTGGCTCCATTCATTCTTTCCTTTACACGGATCAGTCGTCCTGGTCCCTTTGCAGAAAAACAGCCCCAAAGCATGATGTTTCCACCCCCATGCTTCACAGTAGGTATGGTGTTCTTTGGATGCAACTCAGCATTCTTTGTCCTCCAAACACGACGATTTGAGTTTTTACCAAAAAGTTCTATTTTGGTTTCATCGGACCATATGACATTCTCCCAATCTTCTTCTGGATTATCCAAATGCTCTCTAGCAAACTTCAGACGGGCCTGGACATGTACTGGCTTAAGCAGGGGGACACGTCTGGCACTGCAGTATTTGAGTCCCTGGCGGTGTAGTGTGTTACTGATGGTAGGCTTTGTTACTTTGGTCCAAGCTCTCTGCAGGTCATTCACTAGGTCCCCCCGTGTTGTTCTGGGATTTTTGCTCACCGTTCTTGTGATCATTTTGACCCAACGGGGTGAGATCTTGCGTGGAGCCCCAGATTGAGGGAGATTATCAGTGGTCTTGTATGTCTTCCATTTCCTAATAATTGCTCCCACAGTTGATTTCTTCAAACCAAGCTGCTTACCTATTGCAGATTCAGTCTTCCCAGCCTGGTGCAGGTCTACAATTTTGTTTCTGGTGTCCTTTGACAGCTCTTTCATTAAAAATCCTACAATGTCATTTTTTTCTCTTTTTTTCTCATTTTGTCTGTCATAGTTGAAGTGTACCTATGATGAAAATTACAGGCCTCTCATCTTTTTAAGTGGGAGAACTTGCACAATTGGTGGCTGACTAAATACTTTTTTGCCCCACTGTATGTTGATGTTGGTGTGGTGATGATGAATATGAAGATGAAAAATGGTGAAATGTCCCATTAAGGGTACTCACTTTGTTGGTCTCCCCACAGACTCCAGTTACCTACAAATAAACATAACATTTTGAGAAGGATTCTGTCTTAATTATGAAACATTAGGAATATGATTGTCACACGCTGACCTGTTTCACCTGTCTTTGTGATTGTCTCCACCCACCTCCTGGTGTCAACTGTTTTCCTCATTAGTCCGTGGGTACTTATTCCTGTGTTCCCTGCTGGTCTGTTGTCAGTTCATCAAGTCAACCAGCGTGTTTTTTTCAGTTCTACTGCTTTTTCCTCTCTTTTGCTAGTCCTCCCGGTTGTGACCCTTGCCTGTCTGGACTCTGAACCCGCCTGCCTGACTATTCTGCCTGCCCTGACCTCGAGCCTGCCTTCCACTCTGTACCTCCTGGCCTCTGACCTGGTTTTGATCTTTTGCCTGTCCACGACCACTCTTGCCTACCGCTTGGATTATAATAAATATCAGAGACTTAAACCATCTGCCTCCCATGTCTGATTCTGGGTCTCGCCTTGTGCCCTTATAATGATCATTTCATGGGTTTCAGAACACTTTAACTGAACTGTTTACACCAGGGGTCCCCAATTACATTCAGTTGTGGGCCGATTTTTCCTTCAGCAGACGGTCGGGGGGCCGGAACATAGTTATAAATCATTTGTACACTGCAAATTGACCGCAAGAATCCCAAGCAGATTTGACAAAAACAGAATAATTTCTAATCTCGATTACATTGGTATACGATCACATACGCAACTGTATTTATGCGTGGGAATACTTGGGAACAGATTGCCTAGATTAAAATCAATTTGAGCTTTTCTTGGTGAACAAATTGCAGGTGAACAAATTACAGGCCATATATTGGGGATGGCTGGTGTACACTGTCTTACTACTGTTATTGTATGGTGTGCTGTAAGGGAACCTTTGGCTGAAGAGTGCCATGCATAGTTAGAGCCATAGCCTAGTGTCTGTCTGTCTGTCTGCCCCCCCACCCCCAGAGCTGTGTCACCACGCTCAGTAGACTTTGACACCACCAGAAACTCCGCATCCAGTGCCTCTGTATAACTAATACTCCTATTGATGTTTCACTTTCTCGATGTGGATACACACACAGACATGCAAACAAACACACACACCCATACACAAAGACACACTCTAGTGCAATCCAAATACCTTGCACTGAACTGACAGGGTGATATTGAATAGTTGACTCTCATTGGTTAATCGCTAACACCCGTCTATCAGACAAGCCCAGTGATTGGTGGATTACTCACAGCACTGTGTCCCTGGGACAGGAAGTGGTCGCTCCTGGTCTTCTTGGTATGGGTGATGGTTAGTTATCTGAAATACATACACACGTAAGTCATTCTACTGTGCAAAGCCCGAGGTGTACAAGTAATGCTTCCCAACTCTAACCACATATAATCCTCTCACACCTCAATCCAACTCTTCAAGCTATTTGTCCCACCTGCCTGTATCCCCCTCTGAGACAGATTTAAAATGACAATAGGGAAATACATAGTGGGAAAACTCAGTCTACTGTATAATAGAGGGTGATCCATAAATGTGTGCGACAACAGCTTACATCTTGATCTCTCATGGCGTTGAGTTGCTCCAATTTTTTGGCCCAATATCGTGCCTCCACCTCAGGGATATCTGAAAACAAGAGCCCCACCATTAAAACAAAAAAACAAAACAAAAATCACACAGCTGACCAGCACACACACACACACGCTTATACCCTCACGACACGCATCTGTAATGCCACTAAGATGTATATCAGCTGTATATCAACACACACACACAGCTAGCAGTTACCATTAAGCTTTCCACCAAGCTTTCACTTGGATAGGTATTAGTGGTTAGCCTATCACACCCATTCCCCTCAAAACTATTCTTGCCAAAGACATTGAGTGTGACTTTTCAGCCAGAACCCCACTTGACTGGTGCTCAGTCAGACAGTCAGACAGACAGACAGGGTTAGTTTACCAGTATTGACCAGGAGATGGGAGGCAGTGTAAAATGACACCTAATCAATGCTTGGAGACCACAGCCTGAAGTTAAGGACACAAGCAGCCAGAGTCTAGCGACACAGATAAGTGTGTTTCTATGGGGACACATGGAATCTAATAAAACTGGTTACGGGTGAGTTTCCCCCAAAACAAGTACATCTTTTGATTATTGTTCATTCATAGCCTACAAGTGGGCTTTAGTGCTGAAAATAATCTTTATTTTGGGGGGAAACGGACCCTAACCCAGTTAAAGATCAGAATGCCAGTTCAGGTGTGATTATGTTTACTGTAAGATGCATGACTGTGAATGTGGAAATGACTGTATTTCAAGTAGTTTTTGGGGTATGAATGGGGGTCAATTAAGTATATTTGTTACTTAATTCATTAAATTGTTCGTCTGTCCATTTATTCATTAATTTCTTTGTTAATTTGTCCATCCATCCATCCATCCGTCTGTTCGTTAGTTTGTTAATTCTTTCATTGGTTCCCTCCCTTACTCACCCAGAGGCAGTTCAAAGCGTGTGTCCAGCAGCACCTGGTGTAAGGTGGGGTCTTTGGTTCCACAGATATCGTTGTCCGCCATGATGGCCTGGGAGTCCAGGGTCAGCCAGTCCCCCGGACTCTCCTACACAGAAATTGAATGCATAGACCTGATATACCATTCATTATAATTGTTAGTTTGCTATTTAGATCCCAATTGTTGTACTGCATACAAAAACATTAGTCAAGTCCCAGATCTGTTTGTGCAGTCTTACCAACTCTTCTACGGCCATTGTCACAAAGAGTTCGTAAAACAGCACAAACAGATCTGGGAACATCCAGATCCCTGGAGCTTTCTGTGGGGACTCAGTGAGTCATTCTGATTTTTCATTCCACTAATTCTAATTCCATGGCTGGTGTACTTCATTATCCCAAGGAGTTGCTTTGCCCTGGCTTAGGGAGACATGCTCACATAGTAGCTTACTAAGTAGTATGCTAGTATGAGTATTGGGGGTGTAGTGTACCACGTTTGATTGGCGGATGCTGTGCAGGGGGATCCACACTGTTCCCACCGTGGTGTCCCATATTAACCCTTTATTCCACACCTCCACCGTCAACCCCAGGTCCAGCCTGTTGATCTCACTATAGAGAGAGAGAGAGAGAGACAGAGACAGAGAGAGAGACAGACAGAGAGAGACAGGGAGAGAGAGAGAGACAGAGACAGAGAGAGAGACAGAGAAAATCACATTGTATGATTTTTAAGTAATTAGTTTTTATTTCATTTTATTGCATGACATAAGTATTTGATACATCAGAAAAGCAGAGCTTAATATTTGGTACAGAAACCTTTGTTTGCAATTACAGAGATCATACGTTTCCTGTAGTTCTTGACCAGGTTTGCACACACTGCAGCAGGGATTTTGGGCCACTCCTCCATACAGACCTTCTCCAGATCCTTCAGGTTTCGGGGCTGTCGCTGGGCAATACGGACTTTCAGCTCCTTCCAAAGATGTTCTATTAGGTTCAGGTCTGGAGAATGGCTAGGCCACTCCAGGACCTTGAGATGCTTCTTACTCCTTAGTTGCCCTGGCTGTGTGTTTCCGGTCGTTGTCATGCTGGAAGACACCCAGCCACGACCCATCTTCAATGCTCTTACTGGGGGAAGGAGGTTGTTGGCCAAGATCTCGCGAAACATGGCCCCATCCATCCTCCCCTCAATACGGTGCAGTCGTCATGTCCCCTTTGCAGAAAAGCATCTCCAAAGAATGATGTTTCTACCTCCATGCTTCACGGTTGGGATGGTGTTCTTGGGGGTTGTAGGCATCCTTCTTCTTCCTCCAACCATGGCGAGTGAAGTTTAGACCAAAAACCTCTATTTTTTTGTCTCATCAGACCACATGACCTTCTCCCATTCTTCCTCTGGATCATCCAGATGGTCATTTGCAAACTTCAGACGGGCCTGGACATGCGCTGGCTTGAGCAGGGGGACCTTGCGTGCACTGAAAGATTTTAATCCATGACGGCGTTGTGTGTTACTAATGGTTTTCTTTGAGACTGTGGTCCCAGCTCTCTTCAGGTCATTGACCAGGTCCTGCCGTGTAGTTCTGGGCTGATCCCTCACCTTCCTCATGATCATTGATGCCCCACGAGGTGAGAGCTTGCATGGAGCGCCAGACCGAGGGTAATTGACCGTCATCTTGAACTTCATCCATTTTATAATAATTGCGCCAACAGTTGTTGCCTTCTCACCAAGCTGCTTGCCTATTGTCCTCTAGCTCATGCTAGCCTTGTGCAGGTCTACAATTTTATCCCTGATGTCCTTACACAGCTGTCTGGTTTTGGCCATTGTGGAGAGGTTGGAGTCTATTTGATTGAGTGTGTGGACAGGTGTCTTTTATACAGGTAACGAGTTCAAACAGGTGCAGTTAATACAGGTAAAGAGTGGAAAACAGGAGGGATTCTTAAAGAAAAACTAACAGGTCTGTGTGAGCTGGAATTCTTACTGGTTGGTAGGTGATCGAATAATTATGTCATGCAATAAAATGCAAATTAATGACTTAAAAAATCATACAATGTGAATGCAGCCGCCCACACAGCTGCATTACCAAAATAATGCAAAGTAAATGCTGAAAGTAGTAGCCTAGTTATTAATGCATGAAAAAACAAATACTGGATAGAAGCTTGCCTTAGAATACCAACAACTGCGACTGAATGAATGCTAACAGAACAGAGGTACCAAGTAGTAGTCCTCGTAAACTAAATATCAGATGGATAAAGGCATGACACAATCTAGATTTAGGCTAGTTACATTAACAGCAAACAAACGCAGTAATCAAAAGACAAATGGATATCCAAATAACCAAAACATAGCCCACAGCCTACTACAGCCATGCACAGCTGTCTTGCCAAACAAATAGGCCTAAAAGGCCCACTTCAAACATGGAAATCCAAGCCGCTAATGAATACCGCAACAGGTTGTGATATGGCACAATACACTTCTGTGGAATAAATTCGAACCACGTAATCAATTATGCAATGCCAGCATACCATAAACACGTTTCCAAAACAAACAGTTCCATCTACAACCATGAAAACCAATAGGCTACCAAGAAAACCATTGTGGAAAGTATCCATTTCTATGATGAAACATACCTATGTATTTATACCCAGGGGCGTTTGGGTTCTTGAATGGGTTCCTGTATTGGAATTATATTGAATTATGCTTATACAGTATCACGCTATACCACAAGAAACATAACATTTCAAATGCCAACACCATTGAATGCTTTTGACCAAGTAACAGGTTGGCACGAAATCTCCTCTGCACTCTATCAGCACCATGGACAGCACCCTACATATTAAAGCAAGGCCGTTGAAAACCTATGCTGGGTAAGAAAGTACATTTTGCCATTCCATACCCTATATTTTTGGGAGGAAATGACGCCACAGGCTATACCACCAAGATTCTGATCAAAACCAACCAGCTAGATTGTTTCTTACCTTTTCAGAAGAGTTGCAGCCTCCTTGATGCTCTGAGGAACTTTCTAAGTAATCAATCATTCCATTCTCCCCGAAATCAATCATTCCATTCTCCAACTCAAATACCAATTGGATTAGTTGAGATTTACTTTGGTGTAGCATGCTTCTTCTGTGCTGACTGAACACGTTTGTCAAAGTGAAAAAATTGTTTTTGCATGTAGCTGTGGACGACCCCCTCATGAGCCCTACGATCTCATGTTGAATATCGTGTGGCATTGTGGGGTATGGTGCAAAACACCATGGCAATTTCCTTGTCTTTTCGGAGAGTATAATCCATTATAGACAGAAAAAGTCCACTGCCCACCCTCCCCTCGACTCTATCGAGTCCAATATCCCCGTCAGTGGTTACTGGTTTGAAACAAGGAACTCAATGTCTACAATTGCCAACAAACATGTGATTTCTCTCCAGCTGCCCATCATTAACAAGTGTTAAAACTGATGTTCCCATAGCACTTCGAACTTGTTTTTTCCCCCACAGTGCAGTGCATTTCAAATGCTCTTTATTTGATGCGTGCCAACCGAATCCTTTGGTACGATCAATAGCATGCTTCAAGTTAGAATACCCAGCTTGGGTGAAGGTCTTGTCTGCGTTAGCATTGGACCCAACACAGAACTTTCTACATGGGGGAAAAAAATGACAGATCTGCAGTAATCGAGTATTCCAGCCACTCTCTTCCTAAAAAAACAGTTGCTATTAAATTAAAGGTTTTGGACAGCAAATCTGCAGCTAGGGTATGATTCTATGCTAACCTGTTCCAAGATTGCCAGCAACAGTCGGAGGTGGAGGGGTTGTGGAGCCATTATCCGAGCGGCGCTTGTGGAAGGGTGGGTAGCCTCTGCATGCGGTGCTCGCTGGAGCTCAGCAGTTTGATGCTGAAAGCATGTGTTTCAGACATAAGGAAGTGGATGGCTGCAAACATTCTACTTTTAAACTCGGACAAAACAGAGATGCTTGTTCTAGGTCCCAAGAAACAAAGAGATCTTCTGTTGAATCTGACAATTAATCTTAATGGTCGTACAGTCGTCTCAAATAAAACTGTGAAGGACCTCGGCGTTACTCTGAACCCTGATCTCTCTTTTGAAGAACATATCAAGACTATTTCAAGGACAGCTTTTTTCCATCTACGTAACATTGCAAAAATCAGAAACTTTCTGTACAAAAATGATGCAGAAAAATTAATCCATGCTTTTGTCACTTCTAGGTTAGACTACTGCAATGCTCTACTTTCCGGCTACCCGGATAAAGCACTAAATAAACTTCAGTTAGTGCTAAATACGGCTGCTAGAATCCTGACTAGAACCAAAAAATGTGATCATATTACTCCAGTGCTAGCCTCCCTACACTGGCTTCCTGTCAAAGCAAGGGCTGATTTCAAGGTTTTACTGCTAACCTACAAAGCATTACATGGGCTTGTTCCTAACTATCTCTCTGATTTGGTCCTGCCGTACATACCTACACGTACGCTACGGTCACAAGACGCAGGCCTCCTAATTGTCCCTAGAATTTCTAAGCAAACAGCTGGAGGAAGGGCTTTCTCCTATAGAGCTACATTTTTATGGAACGGTCTGCCTACCCATGTCAGAGACGCAAACTCGGTCTCAACCTTTAAGTCTTTACTGAAGACTCATCTCTTCAGTGGGTCATATGATTGAGTGTAGTCTGGCCCAGGAGTGGGAAGGTGAACGGAAAGGCTCTGGAGCAACGAACGGCCCTTGCTGTCTCTGCCTGGCCGGTTACCCTCTTTCCACTGGGATTCTCTGCCTCTAACCCTATTACAGGGGCTGAGTCACTGGCTTACTGGGGTTCTCTCATACCGTCCCTGGGAGGGGTGCGTCACTTGAGTGGGTTGAGTCACTGATGTGGTCATCCTGTCTGGGTTGGCGCCCCCCCTTGGGTTGTGCCATGGCAGAGATCTTTGTGGGCTATACTCTGCCTTGTCTCAGGATGGTAAGTTGGTGGTTGAAGATATCCCTCTAGTGGTGTGGGGGCTGTGCTTTGGCAAAGTGGGTGGGGTTATATCCTTCCTGTTTGGCCCTGTCCAGGGGGGGTCATCGGATGGGGCCACAGTGTCTCCTGACCCCTCCTGTCTCAACCTCCAGTATTTATGCTGCAATAGTTTATGTGTCGGGGGGCTAGGGTCAGTCTGTTATATCTGGAGTATATCTCCTGTCCTATCCGGTGTCCTGTGTGAATTTGAATTCTCTCTTTCTTTCTCTCTCTCAGAGGACCATAGGACCATGCCTCAGGACTACCTGACATGATGACTCCTTGCTGTCCCCAGTCCACCTGGCCGTGCTGCTGCTCCAGTTTCAACTGTTCTGCCTTGGACCATGCTGGTCATTTATGAACATTTGAACATCTTGGCCATGTTCTGTTATAATTTCCACCCGGCACAGCCAGAAGAGGACTGGCCAACCCACATAGCCTGGTTCCTCTCTAGGTTTCTTCCTAGGTTTTGGCCTTTCTAGGGAGTTTTTCCTAGCCACCGTGCTTCTACACCTGCATTGCTTGCTGTTTGGGGTTTTAGGCTGGGTTTCTGTACAGCACTTTGAGATATCAGCTGATGTACGAAGGACTATATAAATACATTTGATTTGATGCTGCTGCTCATCGCTCTCCATTTCTGATATCCATCGTGGCAGATTTGCTGGTTTAAATTAGCTAAATAGGCTAAGGCTAATAACTAAATCATTTTACAGCTAGCTAAGAAGCTACTCTGGAGTGGTGGGGCAGAGTTGATTGAAGCAGCTTCAAAGGTAAACTTGACCTCACTCTCATAAATATTACAGGCAATGGCGTATCACATTATTTTCAGATGAGCGTTTTTTCCCGCTTTTTAAGGAAACCCAAAGGAGTCATAGCTAACAACCTCAGTGGCTTACCATAGTTCCCCTACACACACCACGGTGCGCTCTGTCCATTGTACTGACACAGTGCAGCGGAGATACAGATTTTGTGCTAATCTGTTACTCAATCATTTGAACTTTTTGGCAAATGTTGTAATAGGGACACAAAACAAAAACTGAGCCCCTTTTTGCCCCCTCGTGGAGCCGGGCCAGACAGACAGAAACACCTGGTACACCGCTTTGTTCACACTAATTACTTATGGGTCTGATGGTAACAAAAATAAAACATGTCTCTATACGAGAGAGCCTGGGAGGAATCTAACAAACAGCCTTTACAAGACGACAGGGAGTTATTAAACAGAGAAATATGGGGGGACAAAAAAGTGAGCGAGAACAAGAGAGGAAAGCAGGGAACGGAAGACAAAGCATGAAAGTGTGTGTAAGTGTATATATGTGTGGGTGTATGTAAGAGAGAGAAGTGCCATCTGGAGAGTAAAGGGAGGGAGATCGAGATTGTATTCAGCGCCTGGAGGGAAAGAGCGGGAACTTTTTTTTTTTTAAGAGTTTGGCGGGATTTCCAGTCTGGGTAGTGACTTTTAAGTGCCACTTTGATTAGTGTCCGTAACTGAGGGTAGGGACTGGGAGCCATGACAAAGGGATATGAGTCTTACATAACACTTTCCGTGGTGCAACCACACCACAACGGACAGCCCCTTTATTTAACCTGAGACTAATCAAAAAAACATTTTCTCATACTCTCACTCGTCTCTCTGCGGCAGACATATCGTGAGCAATATGTTTGGAACATCAAATCGCAGTATCAATAATTAATATATATAGAATTCAAAGAATCGTAAGAACCGTAACCCATATCGTATCAGCACCTAAGTACCGTGATAATATCGTATCGAGAGTTCCCTGGCAATTCCCAGCCCTACTGACTGGCACACTTCACATTAGTCAAACTAATGTAGTACACCTTTACTTGCATAATACACACCGGTCAAGCTAGTATACACTCATTACCCGACTACACACCAGTCAAATCAGTGCAGACCCTCTGGCTTGTACTACACACCATCCACACTCACTGATTAGCACACAGGCTGTTACTAAGTGCCCCGTTCAAGTCTGAAAATGGAAACGTCCCCAAAGAGAAGGTTATATGAAAGAAGAGGAAGAGAAAGATGAGGGAACGGTAGGAGAAGAAAGTAAAAGGAAGTAAGTAAGAGATCAAGGTGCACTTTGGAAGGAAGAGGACAAGGAGGAGTGGAGAGAGAGGCTGGGAGGAAGCCAATGTGGAGAGGGAGGGAGTGATCGAGGCACCAAGGGAGAAAGGATGGATGAGGGAGCAATAGAAGGGAAAGGAGGTAGGTGGAGGATAAAGAGAGATGAGATGAAAGAGGAAATGTACTCAGAGGGGTGAAGGAGTAACAAATAAAAGGAGAGACAGATAGAGAGAATGGTGACGAGAGGGTGACGCAGTGATAGAGAAGGAGAGGACTCACAACATGAAGTCCTGCTCCCAACTGGGCATGCTGCCCCGGACAGCGATGGTGGTGCTCTTCACATTCTGCACCTTCAGGATCAAGTACGTGTTGAACTTCTCTGTGAGGAGGAGAGAGAGACAAAGAACTGAACTTCTTATGTGAGGGAGAAAGAAAAAAACAAAGTTACTTTCACAACTCCGGTTCTCTGATAATATGAGTGAAATGTACAGTTCCAGTCAAAAGCTTGAACCCACCTACTCATTTTCTAAATGTTTTACTATTTTCTACATTGTATAATAATAGTGAAGACATCAAAACTATGAAATAACACATATGGACTCATGTAGTAAACAAAAATATATTATATTTTATTTCATATTTTTTATATGAGATTCTTCAAAGTAGCCACCCTTTGCCTTGATGACAGCTTTGCACACTCTTGGAATTCTCTCAACCAGCTTCATGAGGTGGAATGGAATGCATTTCAATTAACAGGTGTGCCTTGTTAAAAGTTCATTTGTGGAATTTCTTGACTTCTTAATGCGTTTGAACCAATTAGTTGTGTTGTGACAAGGTAGGGGTGGTATACAAAAGATGGTCTTTTACCAAATAGGGCTAAGAACTTACAGTTTCTTCAAGTGCAGTCGCAAAGGGCTGTGATGAAACTGGCTCTCACGACGAATGCCACAGGAAAGGACCCAGACTTACCTCTGATGCAGAGGATACGTTCATTAGAGAGTTACCAGCCTCAGAAATTGCATCCCAAATAAATGCTTCAGAAGTAACTGACACATCTCAACATCAACTATTCAGATGAGACTGCGTGAATCAGGCCTTCATGGTGGAATTGCTGGGAAAAAAACACTACTAAAAGGAATAGATTTGCTTGGGCCAAGGAACACGAGCAATGGACATTAGACTGGTAGAAATCTAGCCTTTGGTCTGATCAGTCAAAATGTGATATTTTTGGTTCCAACCGCTGTGTCTTTGTGAGACGCAGAGTAGATGGACAGATGATCTCTGCATGTGTGGTTCCTACCATGAAGCAAGGAGGAGGAGATGTGATGGTGCTTTGCTGGTGACACTGTCTGTGATTTGTTTAGAATGCAAGGCACACTTAACCAGCATGGCTACCACAGCATTCTGCAGCGATACGCCATCCCATCTGGTTTGCGGTTAATGGGATTATCTTTTGTTATTTTAACAGTGACCCAACACACCACCAGGCTGTGTAATGGCTATTTGACCAAGAAGGAGAGTGACAGAGTGCTGCATCAGATGACCTGGCCTCCACAATCACCAACCTCAACCCAATTGAGATGGTTTCGGATGAGTTGGACTGCAGTGTGAAGGAAAAGCATCCAATAAGTGCTCAGCATATGTGGGAACTCCAAGACTGTTGGAAAAGCATTCCTCATTAAGCTTTTTGAGAGAATGCCAAGAGTGTGCAAAGCTGTCAAGGCAAATGGTGGCTCCTTTGTAGAATCTCAAATATATTTGTTTATTAGTTGAATGCTTTTTTTGGTTACTACATGTGTTATTTCATCGTTTTGATTATTCTACAATGTAGAAAATAGTGAAAATAAAGAAAAACCTTTGAATGAGTCGGTGTGTCCAAACTTTTGACTGGTACTGTACCACATATGGGGATTCGCTCCAGGTGAATCACTACACGAAGAACCAATCACACAACGTCTGTTCGAGACAGACAGAATGGCGAAAGAGGTGACGAGCGAGCTGGCGAGCTGGACATAAAGCTAGCGAGGTGTTCTTGAACACAGCCCGTGACGATGTTAGCTATTGTGGCTGGGACCACGGATTGTCCAAGGTTTGTGGCGGTCTAGATCCCTGCTGTTTGTTGTTTTTAATTTTCCACGTGACCTGCCCATCTGGAACCGTGAGGAGTAAACAGCCTAAAATACATTGCTAGCTACCATGACAAAGACCAAAGCCAGCGGGAGTACCATTGAGGACAGTGCTAGTGGTGTCTCTCCATCACACGTGAAGGATCTTTTAAACAAAAAGTGTTCCAAGTGTTTTGTCCAAATACTTGTGGATTCTACTAATAAAAGAATGGACGACCTGACCAGAGAGGTCCAGGTCCTGAAGAACAGTGTGCACTTCTCCCAGGGTCAGCTCGACGAGTTAAAACAGGAGAACGGAAAGATGACGGCAATCTGTAAGTCACTGAGAGAGGACATCAGTTCTGTGTGTGAACCCATGATAACAATGACATATAAATCAGACTCTCTCGAGGGACAATCAAGGCAAAAACAACATGGCCGTGGACGGAATTGCAGAATCTCCAAGAGACCTGGATGGAGTCTGAGGACAAAGTGAGGGAAATGATCTGAGAAATTGAAGATGGACAACAGGAACATTGAGGTGGAGCGCGCCCACAGGACTGGAAAACCAACCACCGGCCCATGTGATCTGCCCAGGCCCATAGTTATCAAGTTCCTGAGGTTCAAGGACAAGGTAGCTGTTCTGGAAAGAACCAAGAACTTGAGAGGAACATATATCTTCCTAAACGAGTACTTTCCTGAAGCTGTGTGCCAGAAGAGGAAAAACTGATCCCAGCCATGAAAGCTGCCAGAGCGCATGGGGAAATTGCGAACATCCGCTACGACAGGCTGATTGTCCACCCTCCCCCCAGAAGCCTGGAAGGGATGAGAGAGCCAAGCCTATGGATTCGTAGCCTCAACCCCGCAGCACACACACACCAATTTATTAATGGACTGCTGAATGTATTTTTTTTCTTCTCTTGCTTTGTCTGATCTTCTCAATATTATGTCTCTCTCTGATAAGCTACCCTGGAAAGGGCTGAAAATAGCCCATATTAATATATGTAGCCTGATAAAGAAGGTAAATTAAATCAATAACTTGCTAACATCAGATAACATTCATATATTAGCAATTTCTGAGACTCACTAAGATAATTAATTTGATGATACATCAGTAGCAATACAAGGATATAGCATTTATAGAAGAGACAGAAATGCTTATGGGGGAGGAGTTGCTGTGTGTGTACATATGACAACAAGCTCAGTCCGATGATGCTGTGATACACCGCCCCAGACCATGACGGACCCTCCACCTCCAAATCGATCCCGCTCCAGAGTACAGGCCTCGGTGTAACGCTCATTTTTTCAACTATAAAAGCAAATCCAAACATCACCCGTGGTGAGACAAAACCGCGACTCGTCAGTGAAGAGCACTTTTTGCCAGTCCTGTCTGGTCCAGCGACAGTGGGTTTGTGCCCATAGGCGACGTTGTTGCCGGTGATGCCTGGTGAGGACCTGCCATACAACAGGCCTACAAGCCCTCAGTCCAGCCTCTCTCAGCCTATTGTGGACAGTCTGAGCACTGATGGAGGGATTATGCGTTCCTGGTGTAACTCGGGCAGTACCTGTACCTGTCCGGCAGGTGTGATGTTCGGATGTACCGATCCTGTGCAGGTGTTGTTACACGTGGTCTGCCACTGCGAGGATGATAAGCTGTCCATCCTGTCTCCATGTAGCCGGTCTTAGGCGTCTCACAGTACAGACATTGCAATTTTTGGCCCTGTCCACATCTGCAGTCCTCATGCCTCCTTGCAGCATGCCTAAGGCACGTTCATGCAGATGAGCAGGGACCATGGGCATCTTTCTTTTGGGGGTTTTCCAGTCAGTAGAAATGCCTCTTTAGTGTCCTCTAAGTTTTCATAACTGTGACCTTAATTGCCTACCGTCAGTAAGCTGTTCGTGTCTTAACGATCGTTCCACAGGTGCATGTTGATTAATTGTTCATTGAACAAGCATGGGAAACAGTGTTTAAGCCCTTTACAATTAAGATCTGTGAAGTTATTTGGATTTTTACAAATTATCTTTGAAAGACAGGATCGTTTCATTTTATGCTGAGTTTATGTTTGACATGCTTGATAGTCTATGTGATGTAAAGAGGTCTACTTTCTTGGAGACCTGAATATTGACTGGTTTTCATCAAGATGTCAGCTCCTTACTGTAACCAGCACCTGTAGGTTATTAAAATCAACCTACCAGAGTGTTAACACTACAGGAACAAGATCATCCACATGTTTCGATCACATTTTTACTAATGCTGTACAACTTTGATCTAAAGCTATATCCGTACCCAATGGATGCAGTGATTACAATATAGTGGCTATATCCAGGAAAGCCAAAGTTCCAACAGCTGGGTCTAAAATAGTGTATAAGAGATCATACCAAATATTTTGCTGTGACTCTGATGTGGATGATGTTAAAAATATTTGTTGGTCTGATGTGATTAATGAGGAGCATCCAAACACTGCACTTGATGAATTTATGAAATTGCTTCTTCCAATTATTGATAAACATGCACCTGTTAAGAAACTCACTGTTAGAACTGTTAAGGCTCCGTGGTTTGATGAGGAATTGAAAAACGATGGTTGAAAGAGCAAAAGGAGTGGCTAATAAGTCTGGCTGTATGTCTGACTGGCTTACTGCAAATTAAGAAATTATGTGACTATACAAAAATAAGAAACTTTATTATGAAGCCAATAACAATGACATTAAGAATGCTGGAAAAACTTGAGTACTTTAAATTAAATTATGGGTAGAGAAATTCAACTCCATCTTTCATTGAATCAGATGGCTTATTCATCAAAACTATTTGATGTTGCCAATAATTTAATGATTATTTAATTGACAAAGTAGACCAACTTAGGCAGGAAATTCCCACAACAAACGGGGTAAATATATTCATGCATAAAAAAAAAAAAACAATGAAAGAAAAGCAGTGCAAGTTTGACTTTTGTAAAGTTAGTGTGGGAGAGGTAGAAATATTATTGTTAACAATCAATAACGACAAACCTTCTGGCATTGACAACTTAGATGGAAAGCTACTGAGAATGGTGGCTGACTCCATAGCCACTCCTATCTGTCATATTTTTAATCTGAGCCTAGAGGAAAGTCTTTGTCCTCAGGCCTGGAGGGAAGCCAAAGTAATTCCGCTACCCAAGGGTGGTAAAAGTGGCCTTTACTGGTTCTAACAGCAGACCAATAAGCTTGCTGCCAGCTCTTAGCGAACTGTTGGAAACAATGGTGTTTGACCAAATACAATACTATTTCTCTGTAATTAAATTAACAACAGACTTTCAGTATGCTTATAAAGAAGGGCACTCAACATGTACTGCACTGACACAAATGACTGATGATTAGTTTAAATAAATTGATAAGAAGAAGATTGTGGGAGCTGTACTGTTGAATTTCAGTGCAGCCGTTGATATTTATTCACCATAACCAGATGTTGAAAAAACTTAAGCGCTATGGCTTTTCAACCTCTGCCATATTGTGGATTCAGAGCCATCTAATAGAAGTCATTGATTTTCTTTTATAGTTGTGTCTCTAAAGTCAAACATGTAAAGTATGGTGTAACCTGGTTTCAAAAAACAGATAAAGCAACACCTCATGGCACAACGGCTCTCCCCTATTTGACCTATAGTTTGTGTGTATGAATTGATATGTAGGATACGTGTGCCTTTTTAAAAAAGTATGTAGTTCTCTCCTTGAGCTGTTCTTGTCTAATGATGTTCTGCATAATGTCATTCTGTATTATGTTTTGTGTGGACCCCAGGAAGAGTAGTTGCTGATTTTGCAACAGCTAATGGGGATCCTAATAAAATACCAAAATACCTGCTGCTAAAAAACATCCCCACGGCATGATGCTGCCACCACCATGCTTCGCCGTAGGGAGGGTGCCAGGTTTCCCCCAGACGGGACGCTTGGCATTCAGGCCAAAGAGTTCAATATTGGTTTCATCATTACCAGAGAATCTTGAATTTACCACAGGTGGACTCAAATGATGATCAATGGAAACAGCATGCACCCGAGCTCAATTTTGAGTCTTATAGCAAAGGGTCTGAATACTTATGTATCCGTTTTTATCTTTAATAAATTTGCAAACAATTCTAAAAACCTGTTTTTGCTTTGTCATTATGGGGTATTGTGTGTAGATTGATGAGGAAAAACATGTATTTAATCCATTCTAGAATAAGGCTGTAACATAACAAAATGTGGAAAAAGTGAAGGGGTCTGAATACTTTCCGGATGCACTGTAGGTAGAGAGGTCGATTGTGTGTGTGTGTGTGTGTGTGTGTGTGTGTGTGTGTGTGTGTGTGTGTGTGTGTGTGTACGCACGTGCGTGCGTGCGTGCGTGCGTGCGTGTGTGTGTGTCAAACAGGCGTCACACACACACGGTATCCCCCCCAAAAAATTCCCTTGCTCACATTTTTTCCCTGTCTCTCTTGTTTCTAGTCCTCCTGGTTTCGACCCTTGCCTGTCCTGACTCCGAACCCACTCTGCCTGTTCTGTCTTCAAGACTGCCTATCCCCTTGTACTGTTTGGACTCGGATTTGGTTGCTGAACCCCTGCCTGGTCTGATCTCAAGACCGCCGTTCGTCTGGTACCGTTTTAAGAACTACAGTCCGAAAAGTTTCTGAAATATACAGGGGCAACTACCGGCTTTTTTAAGTCTGGTTTTTTTTCACCAAATATATGTTTTTTAAATTTTATTTCCAAGAGCATTTCATTTCTGGATTGGACTGTTTTACTTTTACAAGGCAGTTGTCTCACACCCTGACTTTTGAACTTCAGCTATGTATTAAACATTTTGATAATTCTTACATATTTAATGTACCTGATGAGAAAAAAAAGAGGCAAATATATGTGCATAAGCACTAAATATATTATTTTCTACAGTTTTCACAGTTTTGCTTCATTACCATCACACTGAACAAAGTGATCCATTATAGTGCTTTTTCAACATTTTACACATCAAGTCACATAAGATCTGGGAAGTGACCGTGGAGAACAAGGATATGAGAAGTAGTAGTGATGGGGGAAATCAATACAGTTACATATTGGGATATTATTTGACATTCGCAATATTATTTTAGACAATATTGAAAATATTATTTTACGCTAGTTGACTGAACCAAAAATCCAGTATTTTTCCTTCATAGCTTGTTCTCTATCCTCCTTTTTAAATATTGAGCCAATTTGTTTTCTGCACTTCCATAATTGACCAAAACTCATTTTCTCATGCCTCTCTTGTGCCTCTGCAGCAGACATATGGGTAATATGTTTGGAACATAGAATCGCAACAGAATCGCAACAAAATCACAGTATCGAATCACCATACATATCGCATTCGCACCTGTGTGGTAATATCATATCATGAGGTCCCTGGCAATTCCCAACCATACAAACTTTTGCCTTAATACTGCCCAACACATAATATTTTACCGTCTTTATGGTATATTGTAAAAACTTATTTCCAAAGTTATTTTTAACATTTATGGCAATTTATCATTATCCTGTTATTACCACCACAATCTACACTTTTTTTTTAAAAATAGATATTTACACATTAAATATCACACTCCTGTCTTCTTCAAGTGTAAAGCACTTACATGTCCTCAACATAACTAGTTAAAAATGATAAATACATAAACAATGCAGTAACTTGTTGTAATGGTTATGGTAGCCTCAATGTAGTTATTCAAGCACAGGCAGCAAACGGACATAGTTATGCAATATGGATATAAAAATTTAAAAAATGTTTCCGGTAGTGCCAAATCCTATAGATCGATAAACCAAATAATCGAAATGTTATTTGTCACATGCGCCGAATACAACAAGTGTAGAATTTACCATGAAATGCTTACTTACGAGCCCCTTCCCAACAATGCAGATAAAAATAAAGAAAATTAACAAGTTAAGAAAAAAGTCAAACCAAATAACAATAATGAGGCTATATACATGTTATATACAAGGAGTACCGGTAACGAGTTAGTGTACTGTACTGGGGTACGAGGTAGTTGGGGTGATTGATTGAGGTAAAATGTACATGTAGCGCAGCAGTCTAAGGCACTGCATCTCAGTGCTAGAGGCATCACTACAAACACCCTGGTTGTGTGACAACCGGCCATGATTTAGAGTCCCATAGGACAGTTCACAATTGGCCCAGCACCGTCCATGTTTGGCCGGTGTAGGCCTTCATTGTAAATAAGAATTTGTTTTAACTGACTTGCCTAGTTAAATAAATAATAAAATCACAACCCATTGTGGTTTTGATTCAGTTTTAAACAAAAATTGATGGTTGTATGATCTGATGGTAATGACAGAAGGGGGTTTGTTTGTTAAATATCATACTTTCAGCAACAGAAATAATTTGTTAATTTAATCTGGAACCAAAAACTGATATTGGCTGGGATTATACAATGATTATAATACAAATAAATACTTAAAACATTTTTTTAAAGAATAAGACAAGCCGAAAGTATCCGTAGTTGCAAAATCACCTACAGATGTAGGACCAGACTATGTATAGATAGGGCCAGGACATTTTTCTGATCACATGACCTGACCAGGTCCTAGTTATAGCCGCAGTAGCCCAAATTTAGACACTTTTATGATTTATTTAATTTATTAAAAAGATGTGGTCAAAGGGCATTCCATTGTGACAGCTTGCAAGATACTGTCAGTCATGGTCCAATGACTGTACTTGCTTGAAGCATATGTCCCACGTCCGAAACTACAGCCATAATTTGTAGACGGTTCTGATTGGTGAGGAGCCATTTGCATTGCCGAGCAGTGAACAGGAAATTATGAAATCCGGTTTTTAGATGCTACCTCAGCCTACTGAAATCAAAACCAAACATAGATTGCATGCTGTCTTCTCACTTCACGTACACACCCGTTTGTTTCACACCCTTGTACACCTGTTTGTTCACACCAGTTTGTCTAGCTAATCAGCCTCGCATTATGGGGACCATGCTTCCCCAGATGGGAAGTAGAGGAAACGTGTGCTTGCGTGCAAAGCCAGAACAAAATATTTCCATTCATATTAATGTTTGATTTGGGTATGGGGTTAGCATCTTAAAACTGGATTTCATAGCAATGCAAACAGCACTTCTTCATTCAGAAGCGTTTACAGCTTACACTCAGTAAGATATTGGAGGGTAATTGTGAGTAGAAAAATGTGGGAGTACATGGGAAAGAATGATCTGATTATAGCCAATCAGCATGCTTATCGCAAAAACCATTCCACTACCACTGCATTGGTTGACATGACTGACCAGTGGCTCAATGCTATGGATAATGGCACATTTGTAGGTGTACTATTTTTAGATTTCAGTGCAGCATTTGATTTAGTGGATCATGAAATAATTGACTAAATTAATGCATTGTGGTTTTAAGGAGGTAGCATTGAATTGGGTACAGTCCTATCTAACTGACAGGAAACAGTCCACTTATATCAATGGTTCATTTTTTTCCCCTAATGTGTTAAATTGTGGAATACCGCAGGGCAGCTGCCTTGGGCCACTTCTTTATTTAATATATACCAACGACCTTCATTATGCCTTTGTTGAAACTCAATCTACTATATTTGCAGATGATACTACAATTTATGCAGCAAGACAATCGGTTCAACAGGTACAGCAGACTTAACAAGGAGATTTGAAGAATATCAGGAAGTGGGTTTGCCAAAACAAACTTGTTTTAAACACCATATATATATATATATTAAAACAGCATGCATAATCAGAAGGATAGCTGAGTATTTACCAGGAAAAACTATTCAGCAAATAACACAAGCATTAATTGAGAGTCAGGTGAACTACTGTTCGGTGGTCTGGGGAAATGCATCATCTAGTGAAGTTAGGAGGCTGCAGAATGCACAGAATAAAGCAGCAAGGATTGTTTTAAGGTGGAGATATGTTTCTTCTGTTGCAGTCATGGGTTGTTTTAAGGTGGAGATATAGTTCTTCTGTTGCAGTCATGGGTTGTTTTAAGCTGGAGATATGGTTCTTCTGTTGCAGTCATGCGCAGTGTTCTTGGTTGGTCATCAATCGACAAGGTAATTGAAAAAAACATGCTTATTTTATTTTATAATATAAATCATTTAAAAAGCCCAAGGTCTATTCACAACGGTTTTCAGTTGGTAAGAGACAGACATTCCATAAATACTAGGAATAGATTGTCCACCATCTATGCATTATCCAGACAGAAAAGAGAAATAGGCAAAATAACATTTCAATATAGAGCAATACAGAAATTGAATAAATTAATTGAGCAAACTAGAAACCTTTCAATATATAAATTTAAACAACAATTTAAATATAGTATATAGAAATGTTGTGGGACTATAGTAGATGAAGAATCAATATTTTTTAGTTTGAGTATTTATTGGGTCATTATGCATGTTTGTAATAGTGTGAAATATGTGCAAATGTGATTGTATTATATAAATTGTATTTTAATGTTTAAGGACTCTTGGAAGATTAGTCCAAATGGGGACTAAAAGAGATCCAAATAAAATCAAAATCAATGCAGTCATTGACCATGACTCCTCGTAAGCTTTCACAATGGACCCTTAGACCCTTTTTTATTAATAAATTAAATCATTCATAAAATGTGTCTAAATTTGGGTTACAGCCTCACACGGTCAGGTAAACTCCTGTACCTATAAGACATAGTAAGCAAGTTTGATCGAATCCAGTTGTGTATGTTTTGTCCATTCTATTTCTAGGTTCTCAGCAGCACTTACCATTAGACGTTACAGGTTAGGTACGGTTTGGTATAGCAGAGAAATTTTTCAACCAACTTTAACGATACTTCTTCAATTCCCGACAATTCTAAACGTCCATGTCTAGTTTCAAGGGGTTTGTTTGCATTTAGAAAATGCTGTTATTAAATAAAAATGCTCCATGAAATAATCAAAAAATGTATACACCGTCATCTTGTCTATTTCAACTCTTCTCTCATTGATCAAGACAGGCGAGTGTCTTCTATGGCATTATGGTGGTCCGAAAAAACATTTGTTAGAGGTGCATGCTACCACCTACTGTTTGAGGTGAAAACTGGGGAATTTTAATCCAGAAAAACACAGGGTAATGGGGAAACATACCCCTTTAGTCAGATTCAAGTGTCTGCTCCAATCCCTACAGGCTTTGGGGCTTGAGGGAAGTACAGACAATATTCCCCACAATGTTTCGGCAGTAAAGTCTTGGAGATCCAGAAACATTTTTGCTGCATTCACAATAATGTCAAGTTTCTTCAATTTATTTTTATTTTTACAATTTATCACCTGCGCAATAAATGCAACAAAATTCAGCTTCTTCACATTCAGTACTTCAGGATCCCTCAACTGATGAACAATACTTTCTGCAGGCTGCGGTGTATCCATTGCCATTTCTTCCTAATTTGAACTTGCTGGTTCCGCAATTTGCACTGTTTCTGCATAGGAGACCTGGTGGATAACCCAGATTCTTGCTACTTTGATCTCCTTCACCCTTAAAGGGCACTCCTGGAACTCGGGAACGGGGTTCCCACAATTGCGGCACAGTGATTTACTGACTCTTCCACAACATATTTATTCCGTCTGGACAAACGTTTTACATTTAAGACACTGCAAAGGTCTGTTCACATAAGCTCTCACTGCGCATCTCATATACACCAGCTTTTCATGTGTCAGAGGATATTCTTCATCAAATAGCAATTAGCACCGGTAGGCTTTCCTCTTTCCTTCCAATCACCATACGGTTCAATCAATGCGCCTCCACTATTCCTGGTACTTTAGATTTTCAGCCTCCATTTCCACCGCGACACCAGAGATGACACCTTTTACTGGTGGCCGGTTCTGAAGGTCAAAGCGTTCTACTTCACACCAATAATTCCAAGAGACAATGCACTTTCCTTTTGTTCTTCTGGACATACAATACATCAACACCCTATCACTCCTGGTCACTTTGATTGACTCCACCTTTTGCAGTGCATCCTCCACCATCTCCTTGACTGCAAAAGGATCTCCCAAAAACACATCCTTACACATGAAATGTATTCCAACAAGGAATGAAGCATTATTAGACCGAGGCCTATCTTCATTAACAACTTTAGCCCGTGTTGCACCATTCTTCAATGTTATAGTTTTCCACTCATGTCCATTAACTTTACTCAACGCGATATCCGATTCAAACAGTGCTTCCGCCATCATCACTTGTTATTCGTCCGCAGGTGGGTCATCATGACGTGCAGCACTTTGGGGTGGACACCCACCTGTCTCAAACAATGAGAGGAGATTTGAAATAGACAAGATGGCAATGTACACATTGTTGGATTACTTCAAGGAGCAAAACATTTATTTTATTTAATAATGGAGCATGTTCTTAACTCCAACAAACCCCCGGCAACTAGACATGAACGTTTAGAAAACGATGATTATCTTCCACGTCAGGAATTGAGGAAGTATCGAAAACGTTAAGGTTGGTCGAAGATTCTCTGTCCTACGCCAAACAGTACCTATCTAATAATACCTATCAGCCAGCTGGAACAGAGTAATGGTCTGACTAGGCAATATTTTGAAAAGCTACACGTACCTTTGGGTCCATCCAGCTTGGCTTTCTTCACTGTGAAAACAGAGGAACAGAGTCACAGAGTCACAAAGGGCAACACCATATCTTGACAACTCAACAATCATACGCATCGACAGAAACAATAATATATACAGCAAGACACACCTTATATACCGACTTGGAGGAATACGTTTGCCTTTGACTTAGAAGCTCTGCTGAAAACAAACACAGATGAAGGCTTTCATATGTGTCACTGCTTGACATTTGGGGTGATTTTACACACAGTACACATTGTTGTGGGACAAAATGAGCCAGCAACCCTGTGGTTATAGGACAACTGCACTACCCCAGTGACAACTCCTGGCAGAGGCTTTAGCGCACCCACAGACTGCATTCTAAATGACACCTAATTTAACTTTGTCCTAAATAGCACCCTAATTTCACTTCAAAAGGGAACTACTTTTGACCAAAGCCCTTTGGGCCTTGGTAAAAAGTACTGCACTATATAGCGAATAGGGAGACATTTGGGACTCCGCCATAGGAGCTTACACTAGTATGACTGGCCTGTTGTGTTTTATCAGTGTGGTGTTGCAGTAGATACAGAAGACGGTGGTGATGCTGATTTTTTTGAATGCATAGGCTTTACTTGTCTTGTTACCTTGCAGTCAATGCAAGCGTACACTGTTTGGCGTACACTGTGCAAAACAGATTTAATCCTAACTTTCAATAAAGTTTTCAACAAAAATATATTCGACATCAATCTCCATGGACCTCATTTATCAACAGTGCCTACGTTTCATAATATAAACTGGCGTGCCTGGGCCACATTACTAGGATTTATCAAAATGTCACACACAACATATATGCATGTTTTCATTGATAAATCACAGCCATATCATATTTGTGTGCTCGTGAACTAGCGCTACAACCCTGCCTGGAAAACCCCTTCCATTAACCTTTTATGGTAACAAAAATACCCCCATTTGCTGTATGATTTGGAAATGTTGCAACTGGACCATAGCCATTTCTATAAGAAAGCAGAAAAGAGTGTGGGCAGAATGTTTATCTTTTGCAGTGACTTAAAAAAAATTCATGTTGCCTATAGCGAGTGCCAAATACTGGACTCATTCTGCAAGATTGATTGTCTATTTAACAAATATTGCGCAACTGTCATAGGCTATGCCGGTCTATTTAGTTGAGCATGGTTGGCTATTGAATGAGCGATGAATAAATGGTAGCCTAATATTTGTTGTGGAGTTGGGATAAACCAGTCATGTCAGAAAAGGAGACAAATCCACGCAATATGATTATGATTTAGGTCTATATAATGAAAGTAAAATAAATATAAATAATAAATAAATATATTATGCGACCTTATCAACGGCAAATGCAGCTTTTTGTCATTAGGCCTACGTTTTAAT
Source organism: Oncorhynchus keta (assembly GCF_023373465.1). Taxonomy (NCBI): domain Eukaryota; kingdom Metazoa; phylum Chordata; class Actinopteri; order Salmoniformes; family Salmonidae; genus Oncorhynchus; species Oncorhynchus keta. Next base: position 45,154,572 of record NC_068435.1, on the reverse strand, counting down.
GTTTTTATTAGCCTACCACTATTATAATTCCTGTGCATCAAACACCTTGATTTCTCCCCCAAAAATGTAGTTTCGAAACAGTTTCCACTACAGGTTGTGCGTATGCATGGTCTGAGATTTGCGTGGAGACATGCACACTTTCCTGTCAAGTTCAAAATGTATAAATACCAACCTTTGAGCAAAACTGGCACATGCAAGGTTTAGAGTATGTTTTAGTACCTTTTGATAAATGAGGTCCCAGGGTTGTTTAGATGAAAGCTATAATGCCAAATGTGTTGTTTTTGTAATAAAGAAACAGGGAAGCACCAGTGACTCGGTCAATTAAAAAAAAGGAAAATGAAGCAGATGCTAAACTACAGGACTGTTTTGCTACACAGACTGGAATGTGTTCTGGGATTCTTCCGATGGCATTGAGTACATCACATCAGTCACTGGCTTCATCAATAAGTGTGTCGATGACGTCGTCCCCACAGTGACAGTACGTACATACCAGAAGCCATGGATTACAGGCAAAATCCTCACTGAGCTAAAGGGTAGAGTTGCCGCTTTCAAGGAGCGGGACTCTAACCTGGAAGCTTATAAGAAATCCTGCTATGCCCTCCGACAAACCATCAAACAGGCAAAGCGTCAATACAGGACTAAGATTGAGTCGCACTACACCGGCTTCGATGCTCGTCGGATGTGGCAGGGCTAGCAAACTATTACAGACTACAAAGAGAAGCACAGCCGCGAGCTGCCCAGTGACACAAGCCTACCAGACAAGCTAAATCACTTCTATGCTCGCTTCGAGGCAAGCAACACTAAGGCATGCATGAGAGCATCAGCAGTTCTAGACGACTGTGTGATCACGCTCTCCATAGCTGATGTGAGTAAGACCTTTTAACAGGTCAACATTCACAAGGCCGCAGGGCCAGACGGATTACCAGAACGTGTACTCAGAGCATGCCCTGACCAAATGGCAAGTGTCTTCACTGGCATTTTCAACCTCACTCTGACTGAGTCTGTAATACCAACATGTTTCAAGCAGACCACCATAGTATCTGTGCCCAAGAACACTAAATGACTACTGACCAGTAGCACTCACGTCTATAGCCATGAAGTGCTTTGAAAGAATGGTAATGGCTCACATCAACACCATTATCCCAGAAACCCTAGACCCACCCCAATTTGCATACCGCCCCAACAGATCCACAGATGATGTAATCTCTATTGCACTCAACACTACCCTTTCCCACCTGGACAAAAGGAACACCTATGTGAGAATGCTATTCATTGACTACAGCTCAGAGTTCAACACCATAGTGTCCTTAAAGCTAATCACTAAGCTAAGGACCCTGGGACTAAACACCTCCCTCTGCAACTGGATCCTGGACTTCCTGATGGGCCGCCCCCAGGTGGTAAGGGTAGGTAACAACACATCCGCCACACTGATCCTCAACACTGGAGCCCCTCAGGGGTGCGTGCTCAGTCCCCTCCTGTACTCCCTGTTCACTCATGACTGCATGGCCAGGCACGACTCCAACACCATCATTAAGTTTGCAGATAACACAACAGTGGTAGGCCTGATCACTGACAACAATGAGACAGCCTATAGGAAGACCTGGCCGTGCAGTGCCAGGACAACAACCTCTCCCTCAACATGATCAAGACAAAGGAGATGATTTTGGACTACAGGAAAAGGAGGCCGAGCACGCCCCCATTCTCATCGACGGGGCTGTAGTGGAGCAGGTTGAGAGCTTCAAGTTCCTCGGTGTCCACATCACCAACAAACTATCATGGTCCAAACACACCAAGACAGTTGTGAAGAGGGCACGACAAAGCCTATTCTCCCTTAGGAAACTAAAAAGATTTGACATAGGTCCTCAGATCCTCAAAACGTTTGACAGCTGCTCGGCCTCCGACCGCAAGGCACTACAGAGGGTAGTTCGTACAGCCTAGTACATCACTGGGGCCAAGCTTCCTGCCATCCAGAACCTCTTTACCAGGCAGTGTCAGAGGAAGGCATAAAGATCAATGTCTCCAGCCACACTAGTCATAGACTGTTCTCTTTGCTACTGCACGGCAGTATATAGGCTCGCTATTGTTATTTTACTGCTGCTCTTTAATTACTGTTCACTTCAATTTTTTACTTATCTATTTTTACTTGAACCAACTTGTGCTGAAGGATACCTGTCATTCAGCCAGTTCCGGAACAAACAACAATCATTTGAAAGATTGCCCAATAGGCCTATGACTACGTGGTACAGCTATTTGTAGGCTATAGCCTAATGTAAATACAAATACATATAGCTTAATATCATTGCACTGTTTGCAAGGAGAGCTTTAGTTTCATAAATAAACGTTGATTTGATTAGCTTGAATACATGGTTACAATATACCTTATTACAGAATAAAAGAAAACAGAGGAACTATCAATTCATTTAATTTATTTGCATAGATTAAACATGCTATCAAATCGATTGACCAAGTAGTGAAATCATAGTCACACACCTCATGTAGCCTAACTCATAGGCCTATATGTTTTGATACGGTTTGTATCACAACTGAAGTGGCCAAATAACTTCTTAAAATGAAGCACATTAATCCACTTTACAACCGGTGTAGAGCCTAACTGGTAGACATAGGCGGTGCGTGAGTTTCAAGTTTGGGGAAGATTTGGGGAAGACAGCAAGTCCCCGCAGCAATGTTCCAACATCTAGTGGAAAGCCTTCCCAGAAGAGTGGAGGCTGTTAATAGCCTAATGGTTAGCGTATGGCCAGTACCTAAAGGTTTCTAGTTCGAATCCCCGAGCTGACAAGGTACAAATCTGTCGTTCTGCACCCTGAACAGGCAGTTAACCCACTGTTCCTAGGCTGTCATTGAAAATAAGAATGTGTTCTTAACTGACTTGCCTAGTTAAATAAAGGTAAAATAAAAAATCCCACAACTGTCCTAGGCTAGGTTTGGAATATTTATTTCTTGCACAGAAGGACATGTTGACCAATACAATAGGTCAACTTTTGTACTAGGGATGATAGTAGAATGGCTTTTGTTGTTCGTTAGGCCTACTTATCTAGTTGGCTGATAAAAAGTAGGCTAAATGTGGACAACTCTTCTAACTTCAAGACGCCTCAGAATTTTATAAGAGGGACTCGCGCAGTTGCGTCCCCGATATCAGTCTTCACTTCGAGCCTACTTCTTAGCTGAGATGTCTGTGAGAAGGAGCCGATAACGTGACATGCATTGGGCTAATAAGAATTGAAATATCTGAGAGAGCCATGTGAGTGAGAGGTGCTTCGGAGCACGGCAGCCGGTATAAGGGAATTATTATTATATTCAGTGACACAATGGTCACTTTGGCATGGATTTTTGAGGGGGCATTATGGCCACACAAGGAGCATGCCGCCGGGAAATTGGAGACCTGATGAGAATATCATCAACTTCTTTTCAATTTGTAAATGACAGACTGATTAAGGGCACGCAGCCTGCACAAACCAGAGCTCATGCCTTTCATGCAACTTTTTTCAAATCATCATTGGTCGTAACATGCAGCCTTAGAATGTATTCAAAAATAAAACGTATAGCCCAACGTTTGTAGAACTACTAAAGGTGCATAAATAACTCTAAATTAAGCATATAGGAGTTTATATTTCTTTGTTAACCGCTCACAGAATAGCCGCATGTGCGCACTTCCTTGGAAATCGTTTGGAGAAAATATCCTTTATTTAATTCAGCTATTTTCAATTGTATTCTTCATAATATAAAATAATTCCACAGAATTATAAAATTAACTAGTGTAGCCCACAGCCATATGGCATAGATATATCAGGGCCTAACAAGGACAACTCACAGTATGCTATTCTGTTCTTCTGAATTAGACTAGTTTCTTCATATCATGTTTCTTTAGACCTGTCTAAAATAAAATAAAAAATTGATTTATTGTGATGGTGTAGGCTATATTACAGGGATTTATTACACTTTTTAAGCGGTAGATGTTCCAAAAGGTCTTCATCAGTGGCTTGTATACTGTGTGGAAGACAGAAGATGCTAAGAGTGTTTATTTTAATGAACGGTCAATTACCACGAGACCAGTCCGTTTTATGAATATCAAGGCAGACACATGGGGAATTTGTATCCTATATCTTGTTGGTGTGATAAGGTTCATGTGGCTAAACCCCCACTCAGTTAAGTACAGTTAAGCAATGGTCTCAGCTCACGTGGAACCTGTTCTCCCCTACTGTCAACAAAGTCCCTAAAGCCATTGATGGTGGAGGAGCACGGGAGTGAGAAGCATTGGCACGGGTTGTGAATGCCTTCTTCCCCAAATCCCAGAGGGAAAGGCTCTGGCCAACTCTCGCGCTCCAAGATGTTTGCCTGAACTACCAGGTGTGTGTACTCGGGACTGTGCTGCAGCCTGATCCGTTCCAGGCGTGCCTTTTTATAAGGCTGGATAGGAACTGCTGGTGATTGAGTGTGACAATTGTTTTATTTTCAATGAGGGAGTTTTACCCCTCTTCCAGCCACTGCACCTTCCAGGGTTCTTGTACCTGCCCTTTCTCTTAGTCCCTCTAAAGAGCGAATGAGTTTGTCAAGCCTCCAAAGTGGTCAAGCCTCCAATGGGCCTTCGCGCACACACGTAGCCTACAGTTCATCATTCCCGCCACTGCCAGAGAGAAGACAGGGAAGAAACCACAATAAACCTACCTCTAGGCTGCTATACATATTTATTTAGTTAGTCATTGTATCGTTTTACATAGAACTTGTGGTAATTAAATGTAATTGACAGATATAGTTTTACCAGCTCTGTGTATTCTCAAAATCAAAAAAGTGAGGGAGTTCTGCTCCCCCGTGTTCTGGCAGCATTACACCCAACTCTACTGTACAGAGATTAGTGCAGTGGAGTTCTGTACCGTAGAGTATACCACAGTACCACAGGAGGTTGGTGGCACCCTAATTAGGTTGTGGTAATGGTTTTGAGTGAAATAAGTGGAATGGTATCAAATACACCAAACACATGGTTTCCATCTGTTTGATACTATTCCATTTGCTCCATTCCAGCCATTATTATGAGCCGTCTTCCCCTCAGCAGCCTCCACTGTTCAGCACAGTACTGACCTATTCTCTACTTTTATTTACTGTACTGTGCTGTCTGGGGGAGGGCTTGTCCAGACTGTTTTCACGGTCTTGCTTCGACCACCACGTGACAGAAAGGGAAAGAAAACAATTATTAGCTGAATATAACAGTATGCCAGTGGAAGGGAGGAAAGTAGCAAGTGTCCTACTATGAATCCCCATTGTAGACAATTGTCATTCTGTTACAGATTTTTTGGGTCATTCTGTTACCAACTTGGTAAAATCACTTAATAAATCATAAACCAAATTGTTATCAGTAAAAACCCTAAATAATTGGTATGTCTACCTTAACTTGTTAATTCTGTGAACTTCCATTATCCTCCCTCCTCACGAGGGAGAGAAATTTGAAAATACATTTTTGGTAACAGAATGACAAGACACCATGCAATATTTCTTAAACTAACAGAAGGCACATTTCTGGTAAAGTATATATAAGTGTTGATATTAGATGGCAGGGGTGTTTACTTCAACATGATTGTGTTTTGATGTATTTTTAATACTTAAGACTTTTTCTGCTAGATGTTTTTGGAAACACCTTTGCCATCTGTTTGATCAGAAATCAAAGCCTTTGCTTACATTTTATGTTGAAAAATGTATACGGTGCATTCGGAAAGTATTCAGACCCCTCCACTTATTCCACATTTTGTTACCTCACAGCCTTATTCTAAAATGGATTAAATAAAAAAAAATGTTCCTCATCAATCTACACACCCCATAATGACAGAGCGAAAACAGGTTTTTATAAATGTTTGCACATTTATAAAAAATGGTGGGTTAACTGCCTTGTTCAGGGGTAGAATGACAGATTTTTACCTTGTCAGCTCTGGGATTCAATCTTGCAACCTTACGGTTAACTAGTCCAACGCTCTAACCACCTGCCTCTCATTGCACTCCACGAGGAGCCTGCCTGTTACGCAAATGCAGTAGAAGCCAAGGTAAGTTGCTAGCTAGCATTAAACTTATCTTATAAAAACAATCAATCATAATCACCTGTTAACTACACATGGTTGATGATATCTAGCGTGTCCTGCTTTGCATATAATCGATACAATGCAGGGGGATGATTTAACAAAAGCGTATTTGCGAAAAAATCACAAGCGTTGCCTGACTGTACCTAACCATAAACACCAATGCCTTTCTTAAAATCAATACACAGAAGTTTATATTTTTTAACCTGCATATTTAGCTAAAAGAAATCCAGGTTAGCAGGCAATATTAACCAGGTGAAATTGTCACTTCAGGGTATATGCAACAGTTTGGGCAGCCTGGCTGCAGTATTTTACATTATGACATAACATTGAAGGTTGTACAATGTAACAAGAATATTTAGACTTAGATATGCCACCCGTTAGATAAAATATGGAACGGTTCCATATTTCACTGAAATACTAAACATTTTGTTTTCGAAATGATAGTTTTCGGATTCAACCATATTAATGACCAAAGGCTCGTATTTCTGTGTGTTATTATGTTATAATTAAGTCTATGATTTGATATTTGATAGAGCAGTCTGAGCGATGGTAGGCAGCAGCATGCTCGTAAGCATTCATTCAAACAGCACTTTCGTGCATTTGCCAGCAGCTCTTCGCAAGCACAGCTCTGTTTATGACTTCAAGCCTATCAACTCCCGAGATTAGGCTGGTGTAACCTATGTGAAATGGCTAGCTAGTTAGCGGGGTGCCGCGTATAGCGTTTCAAACTTCACTCGCTCTGAGACTTAAAAAAACACAAATGCAGCTACTTTGCTGTTATTCTGGCTGCACTTTTTGACATGACTGTAAGTGAGCTGTAGTTGAATATGTTAGTAACCTCGACTTTGTCTTGGGCCTAACAATGCCCGCGCCAGTACTGTATATACTCCAAACACCAGCTTTTCGGGTACTATCACTTGAGTACAGTACATTATACTGTGCTCTACTGTATTTGGACTGAACTCTACTCTATTTTTCTTTTCTTTACTGTACTGTGCTGTCCAAACTTGTGAAACATAGACGTCTACGATTGGTCCAGATTTGCACCGTTCACCAATCATGGACGTTTATGTTTGGGCCAAATCAAGGCCAGTCCGGACAACAACAACAAAAAATAGATGTCTGTAGACGTTGAAATCAAGGCCAGTCTGGACCAAAAAACTATGTCTGTGGTTGTTGAAATCAAGGCAAGGGTGCACTGACCAAATGTCAACTACTTTTCAATGTTCATGGATGTCCGGTGTCAGTCCGTGCTGATTACAGTTAATGGAAATAGAGAGGGCTCATGGCTAGGTGTCAGTAAGGGAGAGTTAAGATTAGCTGGAGCGAGATGAGAGAAGGAGGGAGGGGTTGTCTAGACTGTTTTCACACTCTCGCTTTGACCACCAGACTAATTGGAAGGTCTACCTTTTACTTGTGTGAACTTTCATTATCCTCCTCATGAGGGAGAGAAATGAGAAAATATCTTAAAGATATGTGGGTTTTTGATAACGGAATTACAAGGCACAAGACAATGTTTCATAAACTTAGAGAAGGCAAATAATTTCTCAAACTAAATAAGTGTTACTGGTGATATTAGTTGGCAGGGGTCTTAACTTTAACACTGTTGTCACGTTCTGACCTTTATTTTCTGTGTTTTGTGTTTAGTTAGTATGGTCAGGGCGTGAGTTGGGTGGGCAGTCTATGTTTGTTTGTCTAGGTTTTGGGAATTTCTATGTTTCGGCCTAGTATGGTTCTCAATCAGAGGCAGGTGTCATTAGTTGTCTCTGATTGAGAATCATCTTAGGTGGCCTGGGTTTCACTGTGTGTTTGTGGGTGATTGTTTCCTGTCTCAGTGTGTGCACCAGATAGGACTGTTTTGAGTTTCACATTTTTTGTTTTGTTAGTTTTGTTCATGTGTACCTTATATCATTAAAAAGTACCATGGAAAATTACCACGCTGCGTATTGGTCCTCTGATCCGTTTCGCCTCTCCTCTTCGGAAGAAGAGGAGGAAACTCGTTACAGAATCACCCACCACAATCGGACCAAGCGGCGTGGTAAAGGACAGCGACGACAGCAGCAGCAGCATCAACAACAGAGGCCACCATCACAGGACTCCTGGACATGGGAGCAGATACTGAACGGAGAGGGACCCTGGGCACGGGCTGGGGAAAATCGCAGCCCCAAAGCAGAGCTGGAGGCAGCGAAAGCTGATCGGCGGCAATATGAGGAGCCAGCACGGCAGTGCGACAGGTCGAGAGGCAGCTTGCTTTTTTTTTGGGGGCACACGAGGGGTGGTACTAAGCCAGGTAGCAGACCTGAGCTCACTCCTCGTGCTTATTATGAGCAGCGCATTACTGGTCAGGCACCGTGTTATGCGGTTGAGCGCACGGTGTCGCCAGTGCGTGTCCATAGCCCGGTGCGCTATAGGGCAGCCCCGAGAGTGCCATGCGAGTGTGGGCATTGAGCCAGGGCGTATGGTGCCTGCTCAGCGGGTCTGGTCGCCGGTACGCAGTCTTGGTCCAGGTTATCCTGCGCCGGCTCTGCGTGCTGTGTCTCCGGGGCGCTGGGAGGGTGCAGTGCGTCCTCTGCCTGCGCTCCGCTCGTACCGGGCAACTGTGGGAGTGGAGCCTAGGGGAGAGGTGCGTGTAGTAAGCACTAGATCTCCCGTGCTTACCCACAGCCCGGTTCAACCTGTGCCTGCACTTTTGAGGGTCCGGGCTCGAGTAGTTGTCCAGCCTGGGGAAGTGGTGCCAAGGTTGCGCACAGAGCTCCAGTGCTCCCCACAGCCCGGTCTTTCAGGCTCCTCCTAACACCAAGCCTCCTGAAAGTCTCCCCAGCCTGGTAGTTCCTGTGGCAGCCCCACGCACCAGGCTGTCTCTCAGTCTCCTCCCTGCAGGTGCTCCCGCCTGTCCGGCGCCGCTGCCGGAGCGTTCCGCCTGTCCGGCGCCGCTGCCGGAGCCTCCCGCCTGTCCGGCGCCGCTGCCGGAGCCTCCCGCCTGTCCGGCGCCGCTGCCGGAGCCTCCCGCCTGTCCGGAGCCTCCCGCCTGTCCGGCGCCGCTGCCGGAGCCTCCCGCCTGTCCGGCGCCACTGCCGGAGCCTCCCGCCTGTCCGGCGCCGCTGCCGGAGCCTCCCGCCTGTCCGGCGCCGCTGCTGGAGCGTCCCGCCTGTCCGGCGCCGCTGCCTCCTGTAGCAGCTCCACGCACCAGGCTGTCTCTCTGTCTCCTCTCTGCAGGTGCTCCCGCCTGTCCGGCGCCGCTGCCGGAGCCTCCCGCCTGTCCGGCGCCGCTGCCGGAGCCTCCCGCCTGTCCGGAGCCTCCCGCCTGTCCGGCGCCGCTGCCGGAGCCTCTCGCCTGTCCGGCGCCGCTGCCGGAGCCTCCCGCCTGTCCGGCGCTGCTGCCGGAGCCTCCCGCCTGTCCGGCGCTGCTGCCGGAGCGTCCCGCCTGTCCGGCGCCGCTGCCGGAGCGTCCCGCCTGTCTGGCGCCGCTGCCGGAGCGTCCCGCCTGTCTGGCGCCGCTGCCGGAGCGTCCCTCCTGTCCGGCGCCGCTGCCGGGAGCGTCCCCTCCTGTCCGGCGCCGCTGCCGGAGCCTCCCGCCTGTCCGGCGCCGCTGCCAGAGCGTCCCGCCTGTCCGGCGCCGCTAGCCCCTCAGCCCAGAGGCGCCAGAGCCCCTCAGCCCAGAGGCGCCAGAGCCCCTCAGCTCAGAGGCGCCAGAGCCCCTCAGCCCAGAGGCGCCAGAGCCCCTCAGCCCAGAGGCGCCAGAGCCCCTCAGCCCAGAAGCGCCAGAGCCCCTGTCCCTCTGTCCAGAGCCCCTGTCCCTCTGTCCAGAGCTTCTGCCCCTCTGTCCCGAGCTGCCCCTCTGTCCAGTGGGGTCATTGAGAGGGTTGCCATGGTGAGAAAGCCACGGAGGCGGACAAAGACAATGGTGAAGTGGGGTCCGCGTCCCGCGCCAGAACCGCCACCGCGGACAGATGCCCACCCAGACCCTCCCCTATAGGTCAAGGTTTTGCGGCCGGGAGTCCGCACCTTTGGGGGGGGGTACTGTCACGTTCTGACCTTTATTTTCGGTGTTTTGTGTTTAGTTAGTATGGTCAGGGCGTGAGTTGGGTGGGCAGTCTATGTTTGTTTGTCTAGGTTTTGGGAAATTCTATGTTTCGGCCTAGTATGGTTCTCAATCAGAGGCAGGTGTCATTGGTTGTCTCTGATTGAGAATCATACTTAGGTGGCCTGGGTTTCACTGTGTGTTTGTGGGTGATTGTTTCCTGTCTCAGTGTGTGCACCAGATAGGACTGTTTTGAGTTTCACATTTTTTGTTTTGTTAGTTTTGTTCATGTGTACCTTATATCATTAAAAAGTACCATGGAAAATTACCACGCCGCGTATTGGTCCTCTGATCCGTTTCGCCTCTCCTCTTCGGAAGAAGAGGAGGAAACTCGTTACAACTGTGTTTAAATGTAGTATTTCTAATAACTTTTGAGACTTTTTCTAGTTGACGTTTTCTTAAGACTCTTTTTCCATCTATTGAAGCAGAAATCAAAGCCATTACTTAAGTCCATTTTTTAAGATGGAAAATGGTTGAAAAATGTGCCTGCCTTCATTTCCCCAAAATATAGAGTCTTAGCTTTTGTTTTAACACCCATTTTGATATGCTCCTATGAACTTCCCATGTTGGTGCTCATGGGGATTTTTACATGGAAATGACCCTAGTTAACTAGTTTTTTATGCATACACATAAAGTAAATCTTGAAATACTGCTTGCTTTCATGCAATTATTCATGTAACCTACTATTTCTCCTATGCCAGTATCTATCTGCATCATGTGTCCAAAACATAATCAGTATTCATGGTATTCTTATGGCAGGATAAAAATGTATTGACTGTAAAAACAGAACGACTGAAAAGGCTACACAGATTGATTTGGTTGAATCCCATAAAAAACATTACTTAGAACTCAACTTCATATGCACCACATACGCTTGACATTCTACATATTGCTCTTGTAACCGTGATGGTCCAGTGAACTACGCTTGTGTGATGAGTAATGTTGCTTTAGGCTTAAGAACCCTTACTATAATTGCCATTAGCTCATTAGGTTACCACAGTCTTGGAGTCTGGTGGATCTTTGGCGGCAGGGTAGCCTAGTGTTTAGAGTGTTGGACTAGTTACCAGAGGGTTGCAAGTTCAAATCCCCGAGCTGACACGGTACAAATCTGTCGTTCTGTCCCTGAACAAGGCAATTAACCCACTGTCCAACTAGGCCGTCATTGAAAATAAGAATTTGTTCTTAACTGACTTGCTCAGTTAAATAAAGGTAAAAAAATACAAATTAAAATATCTGAAGAGACAGGTTCAAAACCTGGCCGTTTGCCACTCTCTTAGTGCAACAACACTTTTTCCCGCATTAACTCGGACATTGAGTGGGGAAGATTCAAGTCAGAGAGATTCAACAGCAATCTCATCTGAACAGGCCTATGTTTGATAACTGTCTTTGATTTATTGGGGAGTTAAAAGGATTGCCAGAGGACTTTAGAGAGGATCCCAGTGGGATAAACCATAAACCACTTGAACTGTCAGATGTGAAATACGCCGCCCAGCCACCACCAGACCCCAATGACGAAGTAAAGGGTGACTGCACTTCCTGATTTGGCCTTGTTTTGAAGATTGCTCATTAAGAAATGCCATGACTGATGCCAAGACTGCCAGATGGTGAAGCGTGATTCATCACTCCAGAGAACACGTTTCCACTGCCACAGAGTCCAATGGCAGCGAGCTTTACACCACTCCAGCCGACGCTTAGCATTGCACATAGTGATCTTAAGCTTGTGTGCATCTGCTCGGCCATGGAAACCCATTTCATGAGTTCTTGTGCTGAAGTTGCTTCCAGAGGCAGTTTGGAACTCTGTAGTGAGTGTTGCAATCGAGAACAGACTATTTTTTACGTGGTACATGCTTCAGCACTTGGCGGTCCCGTTCTATGTGCTTGTGTGGCCTACAACTTCGCGGCTGTTGCTCCTAGATGTTTCCATTTCATAATAACAGCACTTACAGTTGACTGGGGCAGCTCTAGCAGGGCAGAAATTTGACACACTGACTTGTTGGGAAGGTGGCATCCTATGATGCTGAAAGTGTTGAAAGCCACTGAGCTCCTCGGCACGGGCCATTCTACTGCCAATGTTTGGTGGCTAGCTAGCTAGTTAAAATGGGCTGTTTCCTAAATTATCCATGGATGGAGATAGGGATTTGGACTTGTGGTTTTACTTAATTCTTTGTACTGGCCAGTGATGTACATCAGGGATTTCGGGAATTCACTTCTTCAGGGTCTGAAGGAGCACTGCTGGTTTATTTTTTTCTTCCTGGTTGTTAACCTCTTGCTCCTACCCGACACGCAGGCGTCCCATCTAGACATCTGGAAATGCAAATGCGCTATGCTAAATGCTAATAGCACTCGTTAAAACTCAAACGTTCATTAAAATACACATGCAGGGTACTGAATTAAAGCTACACTCGTTGTGAATCCAGGCAACAAGTCAGATTTTTAAAATGCTTTTCGGCGAAAGCATGAGAAGCTATTATCTGATAGCATGTAACACCCCAAAAGACCCGCAGGGGACGTAAACAAAATAATTAGCATAGTCGGCGCTACACAAAACGCACAAATAAAATATAAAACATTCTTTACCTTTGACCATCTTCTTTGTTGGCACTCCTAGATGTCCCATAAACATCACTATTGGGTCTTTTTTTCGATTAAATCGGTCCATATATAGCCTAGATATCGATCTATGAAGACTGTGATCAAGGAAAAAAATAGCGTTTTATAACGTAACGTCATTTTTTAAAATAAAAGAAAAGTCGACGATAAACTTTCACAAAACACTTCGAAATACTTTTGTAATGCAACTTTAGGTATTAGTAAACGTTAATAAGCGATCAAATTGATCACGAGGCGATGTATATTCTATAGCTGTACGTCTGGAAATAATGTCCAGGTAAATCTCAACCAAAATATCCGGTCGGAGACGGGAAGAACTGCGCTGCCTTGTGTCTGTTTGACCAAGTAACAAATCGTAGGCAAATGACAAGACTGTTGACATCGTGTGGAAGCTGTATGTATTGCAACCTCGGCCCCATTTAATGTGGTTCACGTTTAACAATGGGTTGAAGTGGCGCATGGATATATTTTCCCATTTTCAGTGATCAGATTTTCCTGCACTTTTCGATGAAACGCACGTTCTGTTATAGTTACAGCCGTATTTTAACCAGTTTTATAAACGTCTGAGTCTTTTCTATCCACACATACTAATCATATGCATATACTATATTCCTGGCATGAGTAGCAGGGCGCTGAAATGTTGCGCGATTTTTAACAGAATGTTCGAAAAGGTAGGGGGTAGGAGTAACAGGTTAATTGAGTCAACAGTCAACAGGTAGTGTGCCAGGTTTGAATCATCCCTGAGTAGAGGGGAATGATGAAAACCAGCAGTGCTGCAGACCTAAGATACACATATGCAGTGGTGTAAAGTACTTTCGGAAAAATACTTTAAAGTCCTACTTATGTCGTTTTTGTGGTATGTGTCCTTTACTATTTATATTTTTGCCTACTTTTACTTCACTATATTCCTTGAGAAAATGATGTACTTTTTACTCCATACCTTTTTTCCTGAGTTACAATTTGAATGCTTAGCAGTACAGGAAAAAGGACAAATTCACACACTTATCAACAGAACGTCCCGGGTCATTCCTACTGCCTGCTCTGGTGGACTCACTAAACATAAATGCTTCCTTTGTAAATGTGTTGCTGGAGTGTGCCCTGGCTGTCAAAAAAATGAATAAAAAAAGGAAATGGTGCAGTCTGATATGCTAATTATAAGGAATGATTATGTATAGCATTTACTTTTACTTTGCACTTTTAGTATGACAATTGAGTACTTTTTTCAACACTGTACTTAAGTACATTTAAAATCTGATACTTTTAGACTTTTACTCAAGTAGTATTTCACTGGGTTACTTTCACTTCAGTAATTTTATATTAAGGTATCCAGTGGTGTAAAGTACTTAAGTAAAACATACTTTAAAGTATTACTGCAGTAGTTTTTGTGGGTATGTGTACTTTACTATTTATATTTTTGACAACTTATTTTTACTACATTCCTTTAAGAAAATATTGTACGTTTTACTCCATACATTTTCCTTGGACAATAGTCCAATTCATGCACTTATCAACAAAACAACTCTGGTCATCACTACTGCCTCTGATCTGGTGGATTCACTAAGCACATATGCTTCGTTTATTGAATGATGTCTGAATGAGTGTGCCCCTGGCAATATGTAAAATGTTTTTAAAGAAAATGGTGTCTGGTTTGCTTAATATAAGGAATTTGATATGATTTATACTTTTAGTTTTGATACTTAAGTAGATTTGAGCAATTACATTTACTTTTGATACTTAAGTATATTTAAACCAAATACTTTTAGACTTTTACTCAAGTCTAATTTTACTGAGAGACATTAACTTAAGTGATGTTGTATTAAGCCATCTTTCCTTTTACTCAAGTACGACATTTGAGTACTTTTCCCACCTCTGCACATATGAATGCTGTGCACCATATCATGCAACGCTAGATGAGATGATCTGAGGTCACACGGTTCGACATGAAAATGTCGTTACATTTCAGCCCACAGGTGGCACGACCTGGCGCGAACACCCCCCATAGGATTTCCTCACGACCGCGGGAGGCTCGCTTCCACGCAGCAGCGGAGCGGCAGGGGCTATCCTTTCCTTGCTACGCCCGCTGCCCACAAATGAACTGGCATGGCACGCAACACACATGCAGCTAAAACGGTGCTAAGGATGGCAAAAAGTAAATAATGTCCACATTTTGATCGTTACATGTTTAAATGTCCAAGATAAAGGTTACACACAGGCACAGCAGCTCCTCAGTCCGTTGTGAATAAAACAATCATTGATAGCCTACTTATAACTTAATACAATATAGCCTAAGCTTTCCGGATACTATTCGGCTTCTTCAATCTGAGCTGTGACTCTTGGCATAATTTTATTGCACCTCAAGCATACATAGCCAAATCATCTTTCCATAGAAAGCTGCCAGACACCCTTAAAAAAAACACGGACCTCTGTCATCAGAAAAACGTATTTCACCTGAGAAAAAAGGACCGCGTTCTTAAAATAACATTAAAGGCTACCATGGTAATTGCGTATTGGCGTACCGAATCGGCTATAGCTCCTTGCAGGTAGCCTACAATATATAACAACCACATAAAATAAATATGAAATGTAACATTAATGGTATAAACATAGTGTGCATGTCTTCTTACCTCTGACACAGAGAAGGGACATCTCTGAAAGTAGCTGTGAGAGTCCCCGGCTGTCCTCAACCGGCCGCCTGTTCTTCACTGTTTCGCTTGGCTACAGTTACCTCCCCGGTGTAGGCTACATAGGTAGACTGCATCAAAACATAGGCTAAATATCCAAGTAGTAGATACAAAAACGTTTCGAGGACATATTACAATGAACCCGTCCGTTTTTCAGTGATATAGCTATTTGTCTTGCTGTTGAAGTGCTCCCCTCACTAAGCCGCATCTCTCGCGCTCTCCTCATTGCGCTCCTCCACTGCTCTCGCGAGGACAGCTTCGTGACGTCAGTTAATGTGACGCGAGGCAGCAGGTATTATGTGGTCTAATTTGAGTATAATGAAGTCGGTTTCTTGTGAGATGTTCTGTCCTCAGATACAGAGAGCTGTGAAAGCCTGTCTGCAGAAGAGGTCCAAAAAAAGAGCAGTGGTTTGAATCCCCAGTCCTGGTCCTGGAGACTCAGAGGGGCACATTTTTGTTTTTACCTTAGACCTGCACAGTTGATTCAAATGATCAACTCATCATCAAGCTTCAAGTGGTATTTATGTATTCATTTGTGATGCTATCCTTGATATGATCCTGCTGTTGTCACATGCTGCACATGCACGTGTATCTATCATTCTGATGTATTCATGATTTGTTATACGGGATATTATACTTTAGTAATCCACAATGACCTGGTGATGTAAAAGTCTAATAATGACATTTATCTTCCATATTCCTACAGATACCTTGTCACTGGAGATTTCCTTCAAAACAATTGTCTACAGTTACCATTTAGGGCACTGCAAGGTTGGGTTACCAACCTGGGACTGCCGCCTGGAGGAATTCAGGCATATGAAGGCTACCTGTTTCCTGAAAAACTTCATGAGGATGGACACGAGGATCAGGAGGGGATCTGCAGCTTGCCGCCGTGTGTGCCAGAGGAGAAGTCTGCTACACTGCAGGATGTTTCAAGGATGGGGTCCAACAACGCAGCAAGAAAGGCAATCCGTGTGGGAGATCTTCACCTCCTACTTCTTCAAAGAAGGTGCTGTTCATTGGCGACACCATAGACTACACTATGCATAACCAAAGACTCTTTTAACTTGTTATGGCTGGGGGCAGTATTGAGTAGCTTGGATGAATAAGGTGCCCAGAGTAAACTGTCTGCTACTCAGGCCCAGTTCCTAATATATGCATATTTTTAGTAGATTTGGATAGAAAACACTGAAGTTTCTAAAACTGTTTGAATGATGTCTGTGAGTATAACAGAACTCATATGGCAGGCAAAAACCTGAGAAAAAATCCAACCAGGAAGTGGGAAATCTGAGGTTTGTAGTTTTTCAACTCATTCCCTATCGAATGCACAGTGTATATGGGGTCAAATTGCACTTCCTATGGCTTCCACTAGATGTCAACAGTCTTTAGAACCTTGTTTGATGCTTCTACTGTGAGGTGGGGAATGGAATGAGAGGGGAATGAGTCAGAGGTCTGGCAGAGAGCCATGAGCTGGCCACGCGCAATCACGTGAGAGTTAGCTTGAGTTCCATTGCATTTCTGAAGACAAAGGAATTCTCCGGTTGGAACATTATTGAAGATGTATGTTAAAAACATCCTAAAGATTGATTCTATACATCGTTTGACATGTTTATATGGACTGTAACGGAACTTTTTGTCTTTTCGTCTGCTCCTAGTGATCATGAATTTGCGTCATGAATTTGAATTTACTGGGCTTCTGTTGACTACACAACATGGTGGATGTTTTGGGTTGTTTTGGTCTCTGAGCGCCGTACTCAGATTATTGCATGGTGTGCTTTTTCGGTAAAGCTTTTTTGAAATCTGACACAGCGGTTGCATTAAGGAGAAGTATATCTATAATTCCGTGCATAATAGTTGTCTTTTATCAATGTTTATTACGAGTATTTCTGTAAATTGATGTGGCTCTCTGCAAAATCCCCGGATGTTTTAGAACTACTGAACGTAACGCGCCAATGTATACTGAGATTTTTTTTATATAAATATGATCTTTATCGAACAAAACATACATGTATTGTGTAACATGAAGTCCTATGAGTGTCCCCTGATGAAGATCATCGAAGGTTAGTGACTCATTTATATCTCAATTTCTGCTTTTTGTGACTCCTCTCTTTGGTTGGAAAAATGGCTGTGTTTTTCTGTGACTTGGCTCTGACCTAACATAATCGTTTGGTTTGCTTTCTTCATAAAGCCTTTTTGAAATCGGACACTGTGGTAGGATTAACAAGAAGTATATCTTTAAAATGGTGTAAAATACAGTACTTGTATGTTTGAGGAATTTTAATTATGGGATTTCTGTTGTTTTGAATTTGGCGCCCTGCACTTTCACTGACTGTTGTCATACACTATGCACAACCAAAGCCTCGTAAGAGCCATTCACATTGCAATAAGAATATTCTTCAAGCTATGTCAACTGCAGTTATTCAATTCCCAGTTTCTCTTCTCAGGAGAGGGTGCTGTTTAGGTAAGGGTGTGATGTCTGTACAAAACAAAACAGGCTATTTTAAGTCACCCATATAGATTTTTTTTAAACAATTAGACACCCTATAACCTACATACTCATGTGTCAATCTGATTGATGGATTGTGTTGTGCAGTAAGCAGGCTCAGGTGTATAACTGTGGCTCCTTCCACCTTCAAATCCATTTTTCCGGAGGCTGCATTCATTGTAGCTGGGGATTTTAACAAGGCTAATCTGAAAACAAGACTCCCTAAATTTTATCAGCATATCGATTGCGCAACCAGGGCTGGAAAAACCTTGGATCACTGCTATTCTAACTTCCGCGACGCATATAAGGCCCTGCCCCGCCCTCCTTTCGGAAAAGCTGACCACGACTCCATTTTGTTGATCCCTGCCTACAGACAGAAACTAAAACAAGAAGCTCCCTCGCTGAGGTCTGTCCAACGCTGGTCCGACCAATCTGATTCCACACTCCAAGACTGCTTCCATCACGTGGACTGGGATATGTTTCGTATTGCGTCAGACAACAACATTGACAAATACGCTGATTTGGTGAGTGAGTTCATAAGAACGTGCGTTGAATATGTCGTTCCCATAGCAACGATTAAAACATTCCCAAACCAGAAACCGTGGATTGATGGCAGCATTCGCGTGAAACTGAAAGCCCGAACCACTGCTTTTAATGAGGGCAAGGTGACCGGAAACATGACCGAATACAAACAGTGTAACTACTCCTTCCGCAAGGCAATCAAACAAGCTAAGCGTCAGTATAGAGACAAAGTAGAATCTCAATCTCATATATACACACTTTTCTACATTGTAGAATAATAGTGAAGACATCAAAACTATGAAATAACACATATGGAATCATGTAGTAACTAAAAAAGTGTTAAATAAATCAAAATAGATTTTAAATTAGATTCTTCAAAGTAGCCACCCTTTGCCTTGATGACCGCTTTTCTCTTGGCATTCTCTCAACCAGCTTCAAGAGGTAGTCACGTGGAATTACATTTCAATTAACAGGTGCGCCTTGTTAAAAGTTAATTTGTGGAATTTATTTCCTTCTTAATGCATTTCAGCCATTCAGTGGTGTTGGGCTAGAATACAGAAGATAGTCCTATTTGGTAAAAGACCAAGTCCATATTATGGCAAGAACAGCTCAAATAAGCAAAGAGAAATGACAGTCCATCATTATTTTAAGACATAAAGGTCAGTCAATATGGAAAATCTCAAGAACTTTCAAAGTTTCTTCAAGTGCAGTCCCAAAAACCATCATGCCCTATGATGAAACTGGCTCTCATGAGGACCACCACAGGAAAGGAAGATGCAGAGTTACGTCTGCTGCAGAGGATAAGTTCAGTAGAGTTAACTGCACCTCAGTAGCCGCAAAACACCAACCTCAACATCAATAGTGAAGAGGCAACTCCGGGATGCTAGCCTTCTAGGCAGAGTTGGAAAGAAAAAGCCATATCTCAGACTGGCCAATAAAAATAAAAGATTAAGATGGGCAAAAGAACACAGACACTGGACAGAGGAACTCAGCCTAGAAGGCCAGTCGCCTATTCAATGTTGACATTGAGACTGGTGATTTGCAGGTACTATTTAATGAAGCTGCCAGTTGAGACTTTTGAGGGGTCTGTTTCTCAAGCTAGACACTCTAATGTACTTGTCCTCTTGCTCAGTTGTGCTCCGGGGCCTCCCACTCCTCTTTCTATTCTGGTTAGAGCCAGTTTGCTCTGTTCTGTGAAGAGAGTTGTACAGAGCGTTGTACGAGATCTTCAGTTTCTTGGCAATTTCTCACATGAAATAGCCTTCATTTATCAGAACAAGAATAGACTGACAAGTTTCAGAAGAAAGTTCTTTGATTCATTTTGAGCCATTTTGAGCCTGTAATCGAACCCACAAATGATGATGCTCCAGATACTCAACTAGTCTAAAGAAGGACAGTTTAATTGGTTCTTTAATCAGCACAACAGATTTCAGCTGTGCTAACATAATTGCAAAAGGGTTTTCTAATGATCAATTAGCCTTTTAAAATGATAAACTTGGATTAGCTAACACAACGTGTCAGGAAGTTAAAGCTTAATTGCAAATGGGTCTTCCAAATGGACAACAACCTCAAGCATACTTCCAAAGTTCTGGCAAAATGGCTTAAGGACAACAAAGTCAAGGTATTGGAGTGGCCATCTCAAAACCCTGACCTCAATCCCATAGGAAATGTGTGGACAGAACTGAAAAAGTGTGTGCGAGCAAGGAGGCCTACAAACCTGACTCAGTTACACCAACTCTGTCAGGAGGAATGGGCCAAAATTCACCCAACTTATTGTGGGAAGCTTGTGGAAGTCCACCCAAAACGTTTGACCCAAGTTAAACAATTTAAATGCAATGCTACCAAATACTAATTGAGTGTATGTAAACTTCTGACCCACTGAGAATGTGATGAAAGAAATAAAAGCTGAAATAAGTCATCCTCTCTACTATTACTCAGACATTTCACATTCCTAAAATAAAATGGTGATCCTAACTGTGAATTTTTACTAGGATTTTTACTAGGATTAAATGTCAGGAATTGTGAAAAACTGAGATAAATGTATTTGGCTAAGGTGTATGTAAACTTCCGACTTCAACTGTATATATGGGGGATTGGAAATGATGCAGACAATTACATTGATGGAAGCAACAAATCAGCAATATTAAGCTGATCCACCATTAAATTAAAATTTGAAAATGCTAGGTTAAAACATCACTAGGGTAGGGGGCACTATTTTCACTTCCGGGTGAAAAGTGTGCCCAAAGTAAACTGTCTGCTACTCAGGCGCAGAAGCCAGGATATGCATATAATTGGTTGGATATAAAACACTCTAAAGATTCCAAAACTGTTAAAATAATGTCTGTGAGTATAACAGAACTGATTTGGCAGACGAAAACCGGAGAACATTTTTAATGTTTTTTTTATGTTTGTAGTTTTCTATTGAATGCCATTACAGTATCCATTGACTTAGGACTCAAATGACACTTCCTAGATGTCAACAGTCTTTAGAAATAGTTTCAGGCTTGTATTCTGAAAAATGAGAGAGTCAGACCACTCTGAATGAGTGGACCCTACAGTGTCACAGAGATTTTTCATGCGCGCGACCAAGAGCCTCTTTCTTGTTTACCTTTTATGTTGACAACGTTATTGTCTGGTTGAAATATTATCGATTATTTAGGCTAAAAACAACCTGAGGATTGATTATAAACATCGTTTGAAATGTTTCTACGAACTTTACAGATACTATTTGGATTTTTTTGTCTGCCTGTTGTGACTGCGTTTGAGCCTGTGGATTACTGAACAAAATGTGTGAACAAAATGGAGGTTTTTGGATATAAACAGGGACTTTATCGTACAAAACAAACATTTATTGAGTAAATGGTTGTCTTGTGAGTGCAACCATATGAAGATCATCAAAGGTAAGTGATTAATTTTATCTCTGTTTCTGACTTGTGTAACTCCTCTACTTGGCTGGTAACTGTTTGCAATGACTTGTCTGCTGGGCGCTGTTCTCAGATAATCGCATGGTATGCTTTCGTCGTAAAGCCTTTATGAAATTTGACACCGTGGTTGGATTAACAAGAAGTTAATCTTTAAACCGATGTATAACACTTGTATGTTTTATGAATTTTTATTAGGAGTATTTGTTTTTGAATTTGGTGCTCTGCAATTTCACTGGATGTTGGCCAGATGGACCGCTAGCGTCCCACGTACCCTGGTGAGGTTTTAAAGATAACCCAATTTAGGTCATTTTGACAACCCAGCACTGGGTCAATACTGGCCAAACACAGATTGCCGTAATTCAACCCAGCAGGTTTGGGTTGTGCTTCTAATCCAGTGTCTTGGGTTGAGCGCTTGACCCAACTGCTAGGTAAATTAGACTATATTGCTGGGTTTAAAAAAAACAGTGTGTTGGGTTGGGGGATTGACCCAGCAGCTGGGTAATTTATGTTATCCTTGGGATGTTTTCAGTGTCATCCTAATTTCAATTTTGCTTGCATATTTTTGCATCCCATCCCTTCCCTTTCCGACACACACACAATCAAGATACAATGTTGAATTTCTATTTTTTTTCTTCTATTAACTGTATTTCAGAACATACATCACGTCAGAGAATGTACAAGAATATATATATTTTTAAATAGCACATTGAAACAAAGCCCTATTGTCTAAATACTGTGTGTATTATTTCACAAGATAAGATTTCATAAAATAGGATTGATTATTAGAATGTACTTATATTATTTCATGAACCAAACATTCCAAACATCAGACTAAAGCCTCAGTTGAAATTGATGTGCACACTTGGAATTGGAGAAAAAACTAAGCATGCATGCATGTGACACTGTCTGTCTTAAGTGGTATTAACACAGATCTGTGGGGGGCGGCAGGGTAGCCTAGTGGTTAGAGCATTGGACGGTTACAAGTTCAAATCCCAGAGCTGACAAGGTACAAATCTGTCGTTCTGCCCCTGAACAGGCAGTTAACCCACTGTTCCTAGGCCGTCATTGAAAATAAGAATTTGTTCTTATCTGACTTGCCTAGTAAAATAAAGGTAAACAAATAAAAATAAAATACCACTTAAGGCAGAGGTAAATCAGTAGATATTCACATTCACTGACACACTTCGACTATCTTAGGTGACAGCACACACATGCTGTTTTGCCATACAATAATGGTCTACATTTGGGTCGAATTAAAACATTGTTACACAGAACAAGTGTAAAATATTACATTTGAAGGTGTAATGCTCCGGGTGTCGTGGGTGTGGAGTCAAATGCAGGAGACAGAGTTCAATGCTGTGCGTCTTATAATAGCACCAACGCACCACAGGGTGCTCACAAAAGTTACGTTCCCAACCACAGGGAATCAAAAATGTACAATGGAAAAAATCACGACCAGGCACTAACACGTACCTCTACAACAGAGCCGAAGGTTACATAGAAATAATCCCGCACAACAACCAGGCGTGCCGGCTGTCTAATAAAGACAAACTAATTAAACATGAACAGGTGCTACCACTAAACATACAAGGAGGGGGAGGAAAAACAATCAGTGGCAGCTAATAGGCCGGTGACGACGACCGCCGAGGGCCACCCGCCCGGGAAGGGGAAACACCCTCGGTCGGACTCGTGACAGAAGGTCACTATATGGACTAATGGACTAATGACTCAATCACAATCCCCAAAATGTAACATTTGTATTTCAAATAAATTGTTACGATAGAATGAATATGTACCAGAACATGCTTCAGTAGTTATACTGAAGGCAAATGAGATGTACTGTAGGCAAAAAGCAGGCACAAATGCAATTTAAACAGCTATAAATAGTGCCTTAAGAGCAATGGAATGAGAACCTTGTGGCTCATCCATCCATCCATTGATCTATTAATTCACAGGAACACTTGTTTCCTCCGGTCCCTTCTCACACTACATACAAGAGCAGATACTTATCCACTATTGTTCAGTGGAGAAAATACATGCTCGCAACAGTCTTACTGCAGGAGATACTGTATCTGGCAGCTGATACACCATGGTCTATAGGAATTCCCATGCTGGGGCAAAGTGGGAAAGTTGATATCAAACACATAATAAGACTTGAAGCACACATCCTGTGACCCAAGCAGTGTACCTTGCTCCAATGCCGGTCCACTAATGACTGTAAACATCCGTGAGCAGTCCCGAAGAACCAACACAAATGGGTAGGGTCTGGTCACCTCCCCCTGGTGCAGGTACTCAACCATGTTGGTCCCAACCTGTTAGAGAAAATGTTTGATTTTAGAATATGAGAACTTTTGCAAAGCATGGAGGCACACTGAGAATGCCATCTCACTATTTATTTGGTATATTTTACAGCCATTTACGTCAATCAACACCCAATCCCTGTTTGATGTCTACATCTTCCATTCATTTGAGTTTGAGCCTGGGGCTCATAGGTTCACTTTAAAAATACTTTAAAGTATTTTATTTTCTTCACTTTATTTAACCAGGTAGGCCAGTTGAGAACAAGTTCTCATTTACAACTGCGACCTGGCCAAGATAAAGCAAAGCAGTGCGACAAAAACAACAACAGTTACGCATGGGATAAGCAAACGTACAGTCAATAACAATAGAAAAATCTATGTACAGTTTGTGCAAATATAATAACATTAGGGAGGTAAGACAATAAATAGGCCATGGTGTTACAATTTAGCATTAACACTGGAGTGATAGATGTGCAGATGATGATGTGTAAGTAGAGATACTGGGTTGCAAAAGAGCAAAAAATAAAAAACAATATGGGGATGAGGTAGTTGGATGTGCTATTTACAGATGGGCTGTGTTCAGGTACAGTGATCGGTAAGCTGCTCTGACAGCTGATGCTTAAAGTTTGTGAGGGAGATATAAGTTTCCAGCTTCAGTAATTTTTGAAATTCGCTCCAGTTATTGGCAGCAGAGAACTGGAAGTAGAGGCAGCCAAAGGAGGTGTTGGCTTTGGGGATGACCAGTGAAATATACCTGCTGGAGCGCGTGCTACGGGTGGGTGTTGCTATGGTGACCAGTGAGCTGAGATAAGGCAGGACTTTACCTAGCAAAGACTTATAGATGGCCTGGAGCCAGTGAGTTTGGCGACGAATATGTAGCTACGGCCAGCCAAGGAGAGCATACAGGTCGCAGTGGTGGGTAATATATGGGGCTTTGGTGACAAAATGGATGACACTGTGATAGACTACATCCAATTTGCTGAGTAGAGTGTTGGAGGCTATTTTGTAAATGACATCACCGAAGTCAAAGATCGGTAGGATAGTCAGTTTTACGAGTGTGTGTTTAGCAGCATGAGTGAAGGAGGTTTTGTTGCGTAAGAGGTAGACGATTCTAGATTTAATTTTGGATTGGAGATGCTTAATGTGAGTCTGGAAGGAGAGTTTACAGTCTAACCAGACACCTAGGTATTTGTAGTTGTCCACATATTCTAAGTCAGAACCGTCCAGAGTATTGATGCTAGGCGAGCGGGTGCGGGCGGCAATCGGTTGAAGAGCATGCATTTATTTCTACTTGCATTTAAGAGCAGTTGGAGGCCACAGAAGGAGTGTTGTATGGCATTGAAGCTTGTTTGGAGGTTTGTTAACACAGTATCCAAGGAAAGGCCCAATGTATACAGAATGGTGTCGTCTGCGTAGAGGTGGATCAGAAAATCACCAGCAGCAAGAGCGACATCATTGATGTATACAGAGAAAAGAGTCGGCCCGAGAATTGAACCCTGTGGCACCCCCATGGAGACTGCCAGAGGTCCGGACAACAGGCCCACCGATTTGACACACTGAACTCTATCTGAGAAGTAGTTGGTGAACCAGGCGATGCAGTCATTTGAGAAACCAAGGCTATTGAGTCTGCCGATAAGAATGCGGTGATTGACAGTCGAAAGCCTTGGCCAGGTGGATGAAAATGGCTGCACAGTAGTCTTTTATCTATGGATGTTATGATATAGTTTAGGACTTGGCTGAGGTGCACCCATGTCCAGCTCGGAAACCAGATTGCATAGTTGAAAAGGTACGGTGGGAATCGAAATGGTCGGTGATCTGTTTTTTAACTTGGCTTTCGAAGACTTTAGATAGGCATCGCAGGAAGGATATATGTCTATAGGTCTATAACAGTTTGGGTGTAGAGTGTCTCCCCTTTGAAGAGGGGGATGACAGTGACAGCTTTCCAATCTTTAGGGATCTCAGACGATATGAAAGAGAGGTTGAACAGGTTAGGGGTTGCAACAATTTCAGCAGATAATTTTAGAAAGAGAGGGTCCAGATTGTGTAGCCCAGCTAATTTGTAGGGATCCAGATTTTGCAGCTCTTTCAGAACATCAGCTATCTGGATTTGGGGGTAAAGGAGAAGCGGGGGGGCTTGGGCAAGTTGCTGCGGGGGGTGCAGAGCTGTTGGCCGGGGTAGGGGTAGCCAGGTGGAAAGCATGGCCAGCCGTAGAAAAATGCTTCTTGAAATTCTCGATTATCGTATATTTATTGGTGGTGACAGAGTTTCCTAGCCTCAGTGCAGTGGGCAGGTGTTCTTATTCTCCATGGACTTTAACGGTGTCCCACAACTTTTTGTAATAAGTGCTACAGGATGCAAATTATGTTTGAAAAAGCTAGCTTTAGCTTTCCTAACTGACTGTGTATACTGGTTCCTGACTTCCCTGAAAAGTTGCATATCACGGGGGCTATTCGATGCTAATGCAGTACGCCACAGGATGTTTTTGTGCTGGTCAAGGTGAGTAAAGTCTGGAGTGAACCAAGGGCTATGTCTGTTTTTAGTTCTCCATTTTTTTAATTGGGCATGCTTATTTAAGGTGGTGAGGAAATCACTTTTAAAGAACAACCAGGTGTCCTCTACTGATGGGATGAGGTCAATATTCCACAATACCTGGGCCAGGTTGATTAGAAAGGCCTGCTCGCTGAAGTGTTCTAGGGAGCGTTTGACAGTGATGAGGGTTGGTCGTTTGACCGTGGGCCCATTACGGACACAGGCAATGAGGCAGTGATCGCTGAGATCCTGGTTGAAGACAGCAGAGGTGTATTTAGAAGGCAAGTTGGTCAGGATGATATCTATGAGGGTGCCCATGTTTGCGGATTTAGGGTTGTACCTGGTGGGTTCCTTGATAATTTGTGTGAGATTGAGGGCATCTAGCTTAGATTGTAGGACGGCCGGGGTGCTAAGCATATCCCAGTTTAGGTCACCTAACAGTACGAACTCTGAAGATAGATGGGGGGCAATCCATTCACATATGGTGTCCAGAGCACAGCTGGGGGCTGAGGGGGGTCTAAAACAAGTGGCAACAGTGAGAGACTTATTTATGGAAAGGTGGATATTTAAAAGTAGAAGTTCGAACTGTTTGGGCACAGACCTGGATAGCATGACAGAACTCTGCAGGCTAACTCCGCCCCCTTTGGCAGCTCTACCTTGACGGAAAATGTTGTAGTTAGGGATGGAAATTTCAGAATTTTTGGTGGCCTTCCTAAGCCAGGATTCAGACACGGCTAGGACATCAGGGTTGGTGGAGTGTGCTAAAGCAGTGAATAAACTCAAATTTAGGCATGTGTAGCCGAGTGATCATAGGGTCCAATGAGGTGTGTCAGGTAGCCGTTCGGTAGTCGCTACTATGATAGCCGAGCAGGAGGCATGCTGTTCGGAAAGCTAGCGGGCCGGGGCTAGCAGATGGGTCTAAGGCGACATCACAACGGAAAAGCCTGTTGAAACCACATCAGACGATTACGTCGGCAGACCAGTCATGATGGATCGGCTGGGGCTCCGTGTCGGCAATAAAGGGTCCAGGCCAATTGGCAAAAGAGGTATTGTAGCCCGCGAATGATCGGGTATACCTCTTCGGCTCGCTGCTAACTGGTGCTCGCTTCGGGACAGAGGCATTAGCCAGCAGTAGCCAGCAGTAGCAGCTAGCTAGCTGCGATGATCCGGTGTAATGGCCCAGAACTTGCGGCAGGAATCCGGTGATGTGGTGGAGAAAAGCAGTCCGATATGCTCTGGGTTGATATCGCACTGTGCAGACTGGCAGGTATTTACCGAGTAAAGCTGGCTGGTGTCTGAGCTAAAGGTGAAGACCGCTAGCCGTGGCTAACAGTGACTACTAGCTAGTAGCTAGTTAGCTGGGTAGCTTCTGATGGAGGTTCCAGTTATAACGTATAAAAATAGCAGATCCGTACCACACCTGCATTGCTTGCTTTTTGGGGTTTTAGGCTGGGATTCTGTACAGCGCTTTGAGATATCAGCTGATGTACAAAGGGCTATATAAATCAATTTGATTTGATTTGATTTGATTGGGGAGGCGGGTTGCAGGATTTAGATCGTAGGTGGAAAGTGACATTAAAAATAAATACAAAAAAAAAACTTGACGAAACCGACTATTTACATGGGACAAGACTGGACAAGACAAAAACACTGCTACGCCATCTTGGATAAGTAGTTTACTTTACTACTTATATTTTTGACAACTTTTACCCCACTACATTCATAAAGAAAATAATGTACTTTCTACTCCATACATTTTCCCTCACACCCAAAAGTACTAGTTACATTTTGAATGCTTAGCAGGACATGAAAATGGTCTAATTCACACACTTAAAGAGAAAATCCCTGGTCATCCCAACTGCATCTGATCTGGCGGACTCACTAAACACAAATGCTTTGTTTGTAAATTATGTCTGAGTGTTGGTGTGTGCCCCTGGCTGTCTGTAAATATATATATTTTTTAAATAAAATCGTGCTGTTAAGGAATGTGAAATTATTTATACTTTTACTTCTGATACTGATATTTTAGCAATTACATTTACTTTTGATACTTAAGTATATTTAAAACTAAAAGTCAAAAAGTATTTGCTCAAGTAGAATTTTACTAGGTAACTTTCACTTTTACTTGAGTCATTTTCCATTAAGGCATCTTTACTTTTACTTAAGTATGACAGATGGGTACTTTTCCCACCACTGGTTAATTTACACAACACTAACACATTCAACCATTTCATGCAGATTATTTGCCTGACGCATGAAGCCAAAACAGTGACAAAACCATCAGTAGAGCTGAAAATGCGATGGAATCCCATTAAATATTTTTTCGGTACATGGTCAGTTAACGGCAAAAGTCATTTTTATATGCACTACGTCATCACAAACAGCGTTTTATGCGCCAAAAGTCAGTTTTCTCTAAACATCTCTGGTGCGAAAATGCGCATATTGTTTTATGCAGATTTGAGAATATTTGCATGAAAATCTGTCGCAAATTGGATGGAAACCTACCTAATCTCTTGGGAGTGTGTATATTTTGGAATGCTGTTGCTTTCATTCAAGGTTTATAAAATGCCATCATATCATTTCCCCATCAATCTCCCTATGCCTATCCACTATTTAAATGTACAGGCTGCAAGTCAATTATGAACTTTCTAGTCTCGGGTAAACCTGTGCTGGCTCATCATCACCGAGTTCGTCAGGTGCTAGTGGCTGGGGTAACGGAGGTGCTTGTGATGTTAACCTCAAATTGCATTTGCTAGGCTTTTCAACCTCAGTTGTCTGGCTAGCAGGCTGCTCGGTGAGCTCGGCATCAGTCTCGACATGGTGGTCCTCCGTTTTTTTGGACTTGGCAGTGCCTAGCCATTTTCGGATGTCCATGCTGATCAAAGTTTAGCCATCTAGCGTTAGCTATAATTATTCAGTGTACCACTAACAAAACGAAATTAGCTGTCTGTAAATCTGAGATTTTTTTGAACTTCCTAAACAAGGTAATGTAATGAAGACGGTACCTTTATGACATTGGGATTTTAACTACCAAATATGACATTATTACATCCTCTCCATCCTTCCTTCCTCAGTACATGAGCCACTCCGGCATATAGCTCTGTCCCGGCCTTCGCTACTGGCAGACACAGCGGCGCTACATTGGCAAAACCAGTCAATGAAGAAAGAATGCTGTTGTGGATAATGGTTAATCTAGGGTGTTTTATGTTCACCCCCTTAATACATGTTAATTCCTTATATTAAGCAAACCAGATGGCACAATGTTCTTGTTTTAAAAATGTACGGAAAGCAAGGGGTACACTCCAACATTGACATCATTTACAAACGAAGCACGTGTGTTTAGTCAGTCCGTCAGATCAGAGGCAGTATGGATGGCAAGGGATGTTCTGTTGATAAGTGCGTGAATTTGACTATTTCCCTGTCCGGCTAAGCATTCAAAATGTACTTTTGGGTGTCAAGTAATCATTACTCCCTTTAGGAATTTAACATACGTGAAGTAAAAGTTGTCAAAAATTAAATTAGCAAGTTTTTTTTTTTACTATACTTTACACCACTGGGTAAGAGTTATGACCGTTTTGTTTATGTCTACGTCACGCAACTCCCACATTCTATCAGATTCAAGATGGCTGCTGGGGATAACAGCGGCAGGCCTCCCTGTCTAAATTTATCCGGCCCAGGGCCTTTAGGAAATGGCCAGCCCAGCAACAGTGCTTATTCAATGCCTATGTCCAACGGCGGGCCTGTTGGTGCGACCGGAGGGGCTCAGGGGGCTGCAAGGCGCCCCAACCCGCAGTCGGGGCCTGGCGGAGGTGAAAGCGCCGGTGTTGTTGCGGGAACTCCACCGACTGCACATAACGCGATTCAGCAAGCGCTAGCTCAAAGCGCCTCGGCAAGAGCGATGGAGACCTCCGCTACGAACATGACGTCGAATGCTTCGGCTGCGAGTGTACCAACGACCCATTCCTCGTTATTGTCAGCACCAGCGGCCGCTGCTGTTTTGGTTTACCGGGAACCCGTGTACAATTGGCAGGCGACGAAAAGTACCGTTAAGGAACGGTTTGCTTTCCTGTTCAATAACGAGGTTCTGAGTGACGTTCACTTTCTGGTGGGGAAAGGTATGGGAGTGCAGCGAATACCCGCACACCGGTAAGAGCGAACGTGGCTGTTCCTTTATAACTATATAGTTTGTCAACAATGTATGGTTAGTAGAGCGTTCAGAAATTCGTCTTGTTTGTGTTAATCCAAGCGACGTTGATGTATATTGGTGAAAGGCATTGTTTTGATATCTTTTCGCTTTTGTTTTGGTTAGATTCGTTCTTGCTGTGGGCAGCGCAGTCTTCGATGCCATGTTCAACGGGGGAATGGCGACCACTTCAACGGAAATCGAACTGCCAGATGTCGAACCTGCAGCCTTTCTGGCATTACTGAAGTAAGAAATGGCTTCTAGTTTAGAAATTATTCTATCATAATAGGCTAAATACACTCGCACCCTAAGTATTTTACACAAAAGTGGTATTGGCATGATATAGTATGCAGAATATAGCCTTACACTGACCTGGTATTGAACCCAGGTCATTTGTGCCGCTCAGACTGTTAGTCCATTGAGTGTATAGGTCCCCTGCTATTAGTCATAGAATCTTGTCCCCCTCCAGGTTTCTGTACTCTGATGAGGTTCAGATAGGACCTGAGACAGTGATGACCACTCTGTACACGGCTAAGAAGTATGCAGTGCCAGCCCTGGAGGCCCACTGTGTGGAGTTCCTCAAGAAGAACCTGCGGGCAGACAATGCTTTCATGCTGCTCACTCAGGTCAGCTACTACTGTAATGTCTGACTGGGATGCAGTGTCTAAACAAGTCACTCACCAGTGTCTGATTGTGTGGCTTGAACCAGTATCAAAACAACTCCACAAGTCTGTCTATTTGTCTCAAGACAATAGCACCCGTCAGTCCCAAAGCAGCATTCGCGTTGACTTGTGTGTGTCTCTCTGATCAATGTATAACCGCATGTGTTTCAGGCTCGACTGTTCGATGAGCCCCAGCTTGCCAGCCTGTGTCTAGAGAACATCGATAAGAACACTGGAGATGCACTCGCCGCTGAGGGCTTCACGGACATAGATCTGGGTATTGTAGTTCAATCTAGATGTTGTAGTTCACTCTTCATATTGAAAGGCAATGTTTCTGTGTATCATGATGACTTTGCTTTTCTTCCATTTCACTCTCTCCCCTTCTATCTTTGCCATCCCTTCTTTCCTTCTCTTCTCCCCCTCGGTCATCTTATCCTCTTGTCTCATTCCCTCTCTTTCCATCTTGTTCACTCTCTCCATCTTTCAGATACATTGGTGGCTGTGCTGGAGAGGGACACTCTAGGGGTGAGGGAGGTGCGTCTTTTTGTGGCGGCGGTGCGCTGGGCAGAGGCAGAGGCCCACCGACAGCAGCTACAGCCCACTCCAGAGAACAAACGCAGGGTCCTGGGCAAGGCCCTCGCCCTGATCCGCTTCCCACTCATGACTATTGAGGAGTTCGCTGCAGGTAACAGACACTTAGTACATTTTGCACTATTAGAATGCAGAACCTTTACCGTCTCCTGCAGGGGTTATGTCTCTTTCTTACTATCTCGCTCACACGAACACACACTCACGCTGACGTGTCCTCCTTTCCCCGCTGTGTGTCTTCAACCAGGGCCGGCCCAGTCTAGTATCCTGACAGACAGGGAGGTGGTGAGTCTGTTTCTTCACTTCACAGTGAACCCAAAGCCCCACGTAGAGTTCATCGACCGGCCTCGCTGTTGCCTCCGGGGGAAGGAGTGCAGCATCACACGCTTCGGACAGGTGGAGAGCCGCTGGGGCTACAGCGGAACCAGTGACCGCATAAGGTGAGAACACACAGACCCAAATTAACAATGACACACACAAAGATACTCATTTTTATTAGGAAAATATTGCCTCTGGACATCATTTATCCCGCCTAGCCTCACCTATCCTCCTCCTCCCAGATTTTCAGTGAACAGGAGGATCTTCGTGGTGGGCTTTGGCCTCTATGGCTCCATACACGGCCCCACAGACTACCAAGTCAACATCCAGGTAATTTCCACCTCAACTAACCAAATCAGTCAGTCACATTTTAATTTGTATAGACAAAATACATTGGAAAGAAGACTCCCTCCCCCTCCCTCTCAGATATTTGTCTCTCCTAAATCATTGATGACAGTATATATGTTTCTGTGTATACATGTATATCAACTGTGTGTCGGGACAGAATGTGTGACATCTGTGTCCCAAATAGCGACCAGCGACTTTTGACCAGGGCCCATATTAGTGCACAATAAAGAGAATTGGGTGCCATTTGGGACTCAGGTGATGTTTCTATAATGTGTCCCTCTCCCGTCCCAGATCATTCATACAGACAGTAACACAGTGCTGGGTCAGAACGACACAGGTTTCAGCTGCGATGGCTCGTCCAACACCTTCAGAGTCATGTTCAAGGAGCCGGTGGAGATCCTGCCCAACGTCAACTACACAGCCTGCGCCACACTCAAGGTACAGGCTTTACTGTACATGTTTGTTTAGGTTTTGATGTTATTTCCTCACTGGATAGCTGTGGTCCTGTTCTGGCTATGTGAGTAACCATAATGATTCTCTCGTTATCCCCCTCTTTATTCTCTCTTCCTATTTCCATCCATCCCTCCCTTGTTCCCCTCTTTCATTTCCCACTCCCTCCCTTTCTCTCTCAGGGTCCTGACTCTCACTACGGGACCAAGGGCATGCGTAAGGTGACCCACGAGTCTTCCTCAACCGGCACCAAGACCTGCTTCACCTTCTGCTACGCCGCGGGCAACAACAACGGCACCTCGGTAGAGGACGGACAGATCCCCGAGGTCATCTTTTACACATAGTCCCCTCTGACCTGACCTTATGACCTCAGGGGGCTCGGGGATCACAGGACTGCTGAGACTCTGACCCTGTTTGAATATGTATCAAATGCCTATCTTCACCCTGTGGACCTTCCTTGGTGATGTACAGTATCTCTGATCGTAGGTGATTGTTAAATGTACAGGGAAACATTGCTTTCACGCACTTAGACCTGTCGGAGGGAGGGCATTTGTCAACTATTCAAACATTGTATTTTTCTTTCTCTCAACTCCCCCTTCCATTACCCACCAAACGTGGAGAGGAGCCTGTTTGTTTGATGTTGAGGGGGAGTAAATTCTGAGTCGGCTTGTTTTTACTGTTACTATGAGAGTCGTCTTGTCTGCTTCCAGAGTCCTGGGGTTAAGTCCCAGAATGGACTGGTGGAAGAGTCTTAAACTTGTCAGAAGTATTTACATGGGAAAAGGAAGAAAGCTTGGCATGCATTTAGTACCACCCTCTGTCTGCCTGTATCCAAAAGCATACGAAAGATTGAGATGTATCCAGGGGCTCTAATGTATGTATAGACTGTTACACTACCAAGGGTTTCTTCAAATAGGCTCCATCTCTGATCAGTGACCCACCATACTTCAGACTACTCCAGTCGCTATTCCTTTGCTCTAGCTCTTCAGGGAGTACAAATATGAATGGACTGGATAAATGTGTGGAAGTTTTCTACTCAGCCTATTGAAGGGCTGGTGGGGGCAATCACAAGCTTATACTTTTCCTATCTCTTCAGATCTGTACCACGGAAGGAAATAAGAGACTGGAATGGGATTGGGCCTCTTCGTCCATTCCACACTGGAGTTGTGATGGAAATAACCCAGTCTCTCCCTGCTTCAATGGGGAGTCACAGCCCAGGGCCATGTGACAGTCTGGAGTTACACCATAGACTAGTGGCCAAAAAGCTGTATTAACATGGGCTTCCACAATTTTAATGTAGTCAACTGGGTTGGACTTCCAACTAGATTGGCCGATCCCTCCTGGTGACATGTCCAACTGGATCATCAGCCAATTGTGAAGAGTAATATTCACTACTTCAAAATGGAGATAGCATGGGCAGTGCCATTGAGGCTATAATGGCACAGATAAAGATGAGTCCTCTCTCTGAGTTACACTTAACGAAGCTTGGGGAAATATCTGCCCTCCTACCTGATATTTTATTAAGACAACATTTCAACCATCAGGTCACCATATCGAAATGTCTTCTCCCAGGATATTCAGCACTAAAACAAAGCTTTTGGATTAGTTTGTTCTGCCTGTTTAAACATGAATAAGAGCTAGTGTAAATCCATCTTTAACAGCCTTGTCTTGAAATGTCCAGCTGGGAAAATTCTTTGCTTTCACAAAATAAGTTTGTGGGTTGTATATTATACTGGCATTTAACATTAATGTAGTTTGAATTCACAATGGATTAAAATGTTAGTTTGTGTGATTGTCCCTTTTATTATTCCTATGTTAATTCAGTTTGTATCGGGTGAAGACAAGGCTACAGGATATTCAGCACTTGGTAAGGCCTTGTAACAACTCCAGCCATTAAATTATTTATGTGTAAACCTAGGGCTAGATTCGATCAGATCCACACTAGCCGACATCCGCGAGCATTGGAAAATGTATTTGACTACACCGCTCATGTCACAAAATAAATGTCAATTATTGCACGCTAACGAGCGTCTGCGTTGCCAAGTGCTAAGATAGAAGTCAGTTCTATTTGTGAGCTGATTGCATCCAGCCTCTCCCATCTCATTGGTTTATAGAAGCAGATACCCACATGGGTGACAAATACAAACAGAGGTCGGTGGTTGTAATACTTATGCAAGTTAGTTGCCAATTACAATATAAAGTCCAAAGAAAAAGCCTGGAACGAGATGACTTGGTTGACCGTTTTATGTTTGGATGAATTGTCGGAGTAGAGAACGTTGTGCATTTCAGGTAAAATAATCCTGTTTATCCCAGGACAAATTAGCTAGCAACAAATTAATATAGTTGGTTCAGAGTTCGTTGTGATATTTCAACCATGGATGGACAAAAATCAACATGCGTGCGATGGCGCGCCCAGGTCTAGTCAGCAAGTTACCTATCGCACATTCATCAGATGCATATCCTTTGCAGCCGCGTTACAAGTTCAAACCCTCGAATGCGTGATGTTCTATTGTAACACCTCAGACTGAGGCTATAAATCTCCCCTTTCAAATTAACATTCTTTCTCTTGTCATTATTTATATCTAGATCCTACACTGCCATTTTGTACTTGAGCGCGATATAGCTCCATTCAAATCGGTTAGTGATATCTGGGATCCTTGGACGTCCATGCCCTCAATGAAACCCTTTCACAGTTTTAAATGTCATACTCGGCAGGGACGTCCCAAGGTAGCCCACATAGCACGGACCCTATTTAAAAAACCTAGCACTGAAGATGTGGTTTATAACGCGATTGACAATGAAAGGCAATGTTATTTTGGTCGCGGAGACGGCGTTCAGTTAATGCTGTTTATTGCGGCGCAATCTGAAATGACCTTATCGTGTTAGAGCCGCGCTAAAATGTTACTAATTGAATCCAGAGTCGAAAACTAAAGTTAAATTATAACCTCAACATGGTTGTCTACATTAACTTTTTACAATCATTGGGAGTAAACGAACTTGTGGTTCTGATGGGGTACAGCAGTTGAACGAAGCTCATGAGGCATTTATAAAAGTTTAGCTTGAAAAGAATATGGGTACATAAAAAAATGGATGTAGTAACTGCGGTCTATCCCTTTTAGGTCCCGAAACAGTACCAACTCTGACCAGTAATATGTTTTATAAAAATGTTAACCACCATTCAACAGCATATGAACAGAAGTCCACCCCAAGTACAATTTCTATTAATCTTTATTATGATTTACACATTTGTATCCTTGGTTTATTTTCACCAGGTTTCCATTTAGGCAAGCGCCACTGCGCACTGTACAGTCCCATCCCTCACTCGTACAGTGGAGGAATAGAAGGAATGGGGGGAGGAATGGTCAGACATCCACTAAATTCCAAACCAACCCCTAGTCCATTCCTTTAGGCACTGTAGATCTGAAATGGTCAGATCGGTATACCATAAGCAATATACTTACAGATCCACATTACCCTCTGATAGGCTAGGTGAATTATACCCCATATTGCTTATGCCTAGCCAACAACTTAAATTGTAGTGCCTAGAGGGGGTTGTTGTGTCTAGGGGTCCATTTGGGAATCAGAATTAGCATTTACAGTTTGTCCAGGTAGTTGTCTAGGGCGGGGATGCCCTCTTTGAGTCCCTTGCGTTTCCTGGTCTCTGCCACCACAATGGCAGTCTTAGTGGTAGGGTCCTGGGGGTCCCCCTGGAGGATCTGCCAGTGGTCAAACACACACTGGGGGAAGGCCTGGCCACCTGTGTTGGAGCGCAGGTCAGCTGTGAAACCTGGGGGAGGAGAGGGGGGGGGGTGAAGATGATATTAACAGAACATGCAAGTCGAGGATGTAGCAACGTGCGGTCCTGCTTACTGAATTCTGATGTGCACTTTGAACACGGGGATAACTACACATTTACTATTCCTCAGCCAACACGACAAGTAACAAACTCAAATCAGTAGCCTGTCAATGTACTATAGTAGAAACATGTAGGTGACCAATTCTATTGGTCAGCTTGTCAAGAAAGAAATAGACTCTGGGACAGTTGTGGGACGATAGATTCCAAATTCATACAACTAGTAGGCCAAGGCTTACACACCCCCCAGATCAGGAAGTTTAGCTTAAAATGTTGATAAAAAAAAATTCTTCATATAAGCCCAACGATGCGCTCAAGTAAAGGAGGTTACACGAGGATGTTCGTTCCATAACGCAATTAACAGGAAAACACTATTGTCAAGGGCACTGCCCATAAAACGATTTAATGTGACTGATGAAAATATCAGTTTAGAAAGACAGATCTCATACGCTACTTCGATATATCAGAATTGGAAGATTCTCTACCATCTTTTAAAATCACTAGGCAAGTAGCCTAGTGGTTAGTGTTGGGCCAGAAACGAAAGGTTGCTGGATCAAATCCCTGAGCTGACATGGTAAACATCTGTCGTTCTGCCCCTGAACAAGGCAGTTAACCCACTGTTCCTAGGCAGTCATTGTAAATAAGAATTTGTTCTTAACCGACTTGCCTTTTTAATTAAAGGCGGACATAGAATTGTGGATAAAAATGTAACAGTATGTCACCATGATCAATGAGAACAGCCTCTGCAGCTGCCAACACCTCAAACATGTTGACACATTCACGCTGACGTCACCCCAGTATACAGGTGCAAGATGGAAAAGCAAAGAAACAGTCTCCCCTCTGCATTCAAGCAGCTGATTCTGACCGAGCCAAATAAAATGACAAGTAATAAGTAGGCTATTTATATATATATTTTTTACAGTCTTTGGTTTATAGCTGCACATATGCGCCCATTCTCGGTGGTTGAGAATACGGGGTTTCACTCTTGCACCCTTTTCAGCAAACGGGTAGTTCCCACTCTATAAAGCAAGCTAAGGCTTTCAATGAATTGGCCAATGCACCCTGTGTTGTGCTTACTGAACAGCTCATTACATTACCACGGACTGGGAGATGTACTGTGCTACAGACACGCTTCCCTTTATGAGTCACAAGTGTGCATCTGGCACTGAAGGAGGCAGTGTTATGTTGAGCTCGTAACCAAAATACAAGTTGAACAGCCATCCAACTGGTAATTACTAGTGGGAAACTTGTCTATCATCCTGAGCACCCACTTTTCCCACATGGTGACCTCTGACGTCACCTACTAACTAAATGGCCTCCAACAGCATTTTTGGCAGTTAAAATGCAACAAAACATTATTTATAAAAAGCTATCTATTAATGTGGTTTTTGAACTGATTTGTTTACAAGCACGATATCTGTACTTTTAGTTTATGGTTGACAGTTTGTTGGCCAATCAGCTTTTCTCAACGAGTTCAAATCACATGAATGCAGCCAAATGGTATTTACCACTCCATAACTAGTACATTTCCACCTCCCACATTTATTTTACTAGGCAAGTCAGTTAAGAACAAATTCTTATTTTCAATGACGGCCTAGGAACAGTGGGTTAACTGCCTTGTCCAGGGGCAGAACGACAGATTTTTTACCTTGTCAGCTCAGGGATTCGATCTTGCAACCGTTCGGTTAGTCCCACGCTCTAACCACTAGGCTACAAACATAGCATCAGAGTGGAAACTTGAGGCCCAACATAACAATCCTGCCCCTAGTAGGCACCTGATCTGAGCCATAAGGGAAACTAGGGATCTACCACTACTGACCTGAGCCATAAGGGAAACTAGGGATCTTCCACTATCAGATTAGGGGTGACAACGTAGCCTATATTTTGCCACCCCCCCACTTTGGTTCTGAAATCACCGTCACCCACTAATCAACTTGTAATTTTTGCAGATTTGAGCAAGTAATGCATCAATATTTGTTTACAAATGAGCAATGACATAGCCAATTAATATATAGCACAACTAGGCAACTAATATGCTGTGGGGTTGTTAATCATGCAAAATTACTTGTAGATAGTTGACTGGGTCCACCGACCGATGCTTTGAGTCGGGGACTGATGCCTATCCGTGAGTCGTTGCATCCCTAGTACTCACTTATGCTTATAACTAGGTATGACTGTACAAAATGTAAATTACCTTTAGATATATGAACAAGTTGCAGTCAAAACAGCTCATAAGTCTGTCAGTGGTATGAATACTTGGTGAAACCAGCTACCCTCTGAATGTAAAGAATATTGCTGTATTGGTGTGCATTCTCCCAAAACAATACTGAAAATGTTAAATAAAATACCAGAATTCATATCCAATATTCTTTGTGTAGCTTAGGATATTTTGGGTGCTATACCATTTGATGTAAACTAACTAACGCACATCAATATTAGGCATGCTGCTATAGCCGTACGGCTAACATTGTTTCACTAACAGCTCAGGATCACTTTTTGAAGTGATTTAAACTTTTTGTAAATCAAATTAAGTACATTTCAAAATGTTGGTGTACTGTCCCTTTAAATGGCAGTGGTTTTTACCACATACATTCTGAAAACTCAATGATAGTATATTCAGATGTTAAATTAAGTTTAGTTCTAATGTGGATTGTACTTTGGGAAAAAAGCTACACAAGTTTTACAGAACATACAAAAACAATTACTCTTTTCTTCACTCTGATAACATTAATGACATGTTTAAGGATGTTTTGATAAGAAAGTTGTTGCTGTGATTCTAATAGTTTCTTGGGGTCAAAATTACCCCAGTTAGTAATTGTTGTATGTAAAATAAGTTGGTAGCTTGAGAGTTGACAGTGAAATGTTCAGAAGGTTGTGTCAAGGCAATGGGTAATCTCTATACGTCGCCCATCAAATAACAATAAATGTCCTACACTGGGTTAGGGTCAGTTACATTTCAATTCTGTCAAGTACACTGAAATTAAAAGTTTCCCTGGTAAGCCATGGATAAAGTTAACTCTCACTCACCGAATGACTCATTGACAGGAAGGTAGGCCTTGACGATGAACATGGGCGTGCCCATCACCTGGGACTCCTCGAACACGTGACCTCGCTTCCTGTTCAGCACGCCGTAGATCCCGCCCACTACCTGCTCTGGGCACTGCAGAGACAGGAAACGCATGACTCCGTCATGTCACACTTGATTCCAAATAGACTAGCATACAATTCAATATAAGACAGTGGTCAAGTGACAAAGTAGTCGCACACCACCCGCATGCACACACACACCTGGATCTCGACCAGGTAGACAGGCTCCATGAGTCTTGGCTGTGCAGTGAGCTGGCAAGCATACAGCACTCTGCGGGCGGTAGGGATGATCTGTCCGCCACCGCGGTGAATGGCATCTGTGTGCAGGGTCACGTCGTGGATGTCAAAGCGGATCGCACGCATGTTCTCCTCGCACAGCACACCCTGTAAGAGGGAAGAAGGAACACCACGTCACAACTCAGGATAGAGAAAAGACGAAGCAAATGTGTTACCTGTAGCGTGGCCTAAACTGCAGATTCAAGTCTACTTACACACTGAAGTCATGAATGCAGATTTGAACTGCAATGCTTCAATAAGCAAGGGAAATTGACTGTGCCTTAGTTGGTTGTCAAGCTTAACTAACTAAACCTAAACCCACCTCCTTGACGGCCCACTGGAAGCCGGCCACCACACTGTCCTTGATCTCGTTCAGGTACTGGACTCCCTTGGTCACGTCCATCAGCAGGTTGGGCCCGGTGCCGTCGGGACCAAAGCACCAGATCTTACGGGCCTCCGACACGTCCCACTCGTACTTGTCAGCCAGGAAGCGGGCACGGATCTTGAGCTCCTGCCGGGGGCTGACGTCACCCTTCTCTATGTCCTCGGCCAGGCCGTCGGGGAATGGTTTGGCACGCATGTACAGACGGTTGTGCTTGTTGGGGGACTTGGACAGGCACATCACTTCAGACTCCTCAGACACAGTCTCCCTGTAGGACACCACCGGGTCTGATTTCTGTTGAGAGTGAGTGAGTGAGTGAGTGAGTGAGTGAGTGGTCAGGTTAGGACTAGGGATGGAAATTTTAAACAACTTCACTAATATCATGACATTTTTTGGGATACCTGGATAGTCTAAATACGTGATTTAAAAAAAATTACAACTTGGGAACTGGCTTGCTGCGCGACTTGGGAGATGTCTTTCTTTGCTTACAGAAGTGCGGGGAATGGACAGTGGATGGTGAGTTTGATATTGGAGTAGCCATACAGATAGGTTAGGTTATCATCCCATCTGGTAGTGCCTGTCTTGACTGCATCAAATCAATTTAAAGAAGCTAGCCAGCTACTGTGTCATCAGAAAGTATTCAGACCTCTTGACTTTTTCCACAGTTACTTGACAGCCTTATACTAAAATGGACTTAAACTTAATCTACACACAATACCCCATAATGACAAATAACAGATTAGAGATGTGCAAAATACAAAAAACTAAACTATCACGTTTACATAAGTATTCAGACCCTTTACAGTACTTTGTTGAAATACCTTTGGCAGCAATTACAGCAGTCTTCTTGGGTATGACGCTACAAGCTTGGTACTAGTGATGCACCGATATGACATTTTTGGCCGTCTCATATGTAGTCTGTTCCTCCCCCTCCCTCACCTTCAGTGGAATGCCAGCGTGGTCCTCCTCCAGATCCTTGAGACAGATCTCCAGGTGGAGCTCTCCGGCCCCGGCGATGATGTGCTCGCCAGACTCCTCGATGATACACTGCACCATGGGGTCAGACTTGGCCAGACGCTTCAGGCCCTCCACCAGCTTGGGCAGGTCAGCTGGGTTCTTGGCCTCCACAGCCACTCTCACCACGGGGCTAACGCTGAATTTCATCACACGCATGTTGTGGGCCTGTTGGACGAGCATACAAGATGGGAGAAATATTAATCCATTGTTCATCCAAAATGGCACCCTATTCCCTATATAGTGCACTACTTTTGACCAGAGCAAAAGTCTAGGAATGGAAAATCCTTCTTTGCCATTAAAAGTCAATGTGGCCTTCAGTTTTCCTATAGTATAATGTGATGATGTACAAGCTACCTGTTCAAAGGTGGTGATGGTCCCCGTCTTAATCAGATACTGGTCTACTCCAACCAGACCAACAATGTTTCCACATGGTACATCCTCAATGGGCTCGACGTAGCGCCCCATCATCAGAATGGTCCTACGGAGGGAGGACGAGAAGAGATTGAAGGGAGAGAATATACAATATTTAAAAGTTCACTTCACACACGTATCTGGCACTCTAAATGGTACCACACACACACACCTCTGGATGGGTTTAATGTAGAGGTCTTCCTTCTTCCCGGGGGTGAAGTTTGGTCCCATGATGCGCACCTTCAGACCGGTGGACACACAGCCAGAGAAGACACGGCCGAAGGCGTAGAAGCGACCTTTATCTGTTGTGGGCACCATCTTAGAGATGTACATCATCAGAGGTGCCTTGGGGTCGCAGTTCTTGATACCTGAGAGAAGAGGAAAGGGGGGTAATTAGGGGGCCTAATTAGGACAGGCAGTGTACTTTTCTCTGCCCCCAGTCAGTTGTTTGGGGATGCATGTGTCTCGGTGTGCGTGCCTGTCCTCACCCATGGCGGCCTCGTCGTCTCCTGGACCCTCATAAAGCAGCTCACAGCGGTACTTCTGGGCGGTGACGGGGGAGGGCAGGTGGATGGTGATCATCTGGAGCAGAGCCTCTCCGGCTGGGAGCCAGCGACGCATCACTGCCTTCAGTAGGGGCTTGCCCTCCTTCTCCTTGTCCTCCGTGTCCAGCTTGATGTCCAGCTTCTCTATCAGCTTGGCCGTCTCGTCCTTCTTGAAGTTCATGACGGCATCGAATACCTGGAGGGAGGGAGAACGGGTTTAGACAGTTGATTTTCATCCTTTCAAAATAAAATATTGATACATTAATACTGGTCAATGCATTGCATTAATATTGGTCAATGCATTGCATAAATTAATCAAGGAAAACACTTAGGGTCATCATGGCCGGTCTCACCTTGAAGATTGGATCCAGCACGAGTTGAGAGAAGGTGCGGGGAAGCTTTTTACCATCGGGGCCAGTGGCAGTCTTACTGAACTTCCCAGTGGCTGGGTCAAAAAACCTGCCAGATGGAGGGATAGATTTACACAAATATTTTTTATTGACAATTCAGTCAATTAGCAGACTCTTATCCAGAGCAGCCCACATTTCAACAAAACGTGC
This sequence comes from Oncorhynchus keta, assembly GCF_023373465.1. Classification (NCBI taxonomy): domain Eukaryota; kingdom Metazoa; phylum Chordata; class Actinopteri; order Salmoniformes; family Salmonidae; genus Oncorhynchus; species Oncorhynchus keta. Next base: position 45,111,676 of record NC_068435.1, on the reverse strand, counting down.
ATTCAGTGCATTCAACAAGTTGCAAGCTTGGTTGAGATCCATTCCAATTGAAGTCTCTCTATTCAGGAAGTTAAATGGAAAACCAGTGCTATTAAGAGTCAAGGAAAAAAGACAAGTTCAACAGTTAACTACATTTCATGTCACTATGACAGCCAGGAACTCGCAAGCATTTACATTCAGTACGATACAATCAGCTTTGATAAGTCAACAGCCCAAGACGGGACATTTTTGCAACACGTCAGATTGTTTGCCAGTATAAGAGAAGAGTGCGCACCTGCGATTTAGGCTCCCAAATGGGTTTACTTTGTCTTCAACAGGTCTCCATACAGAGAGAATCCCTGTACATATAGGTGGCTGCCCGCGTCACGTAACATACCTGCAAACACTTTTCAATATTGCCACGCCCTCACCTGTGTGCGTGTGATTGAGAAAGCGAGAGAGAACAGGCACACTTAATTTAATAAGTCCGAAATGCTGGGGTAGAAGGCGTCGTCCCCTTTGGAACCATTTCATTGGTCCTAAGGTACAAGCTATACCTACCCAGCATGATAGGCGTTCTAAATCAAGTGTGCCCAGAGAGAGAGAGAGAGAGATGGAGAATGTGCATTCCAGATACAAATTCTCAGTGCAGCTCTGTAGAAATTATAGGATCACTCCACATTCGTGTGATTCCTGAGATGTTACTTCAAGACATTGTATAGATCTTACAACCTCCACAGGCCACAGAGAATGTCTATCTGGAACGTAATCCAAGTCAGTGTGTACCTGTCTACATTGTATGTCCCACCCTTCTTTCACCTCTGCATGTACCTCTTGGCCCACTATTCTGTCAGATGAATAGATCCTACTGTGAACAGATTCTTCACCAAGTCCTCTATCTTATTACACTTGCATGTTTACACATGTCCAGTATGTGTTTGTCCATGTACACTGTCAGTCAAGTTGACAACTACTCGTTTCCTTATTTTTTTTTTTTTTGTTAGAATAGTGAAGACATCAAAACTATGAAATAACACATGGAATCATGTAGTAACCAAAAAAAAGTGTTAAATCAAAATATATTTTAGATTCTTCAAAGTAGCCACCCTTGGCCTTGATGACAACTTTGTACACTCTTGGCATGCTCTCAACCAGCTTCCTGAGGTAGTCACCTGGAATGCATTTCAGTTAACAGGTGTGGCTTGTAAAGTTCATTTGGGGAATTTCTTTCCTTCTTAATTCATTTGAGCCAATCAGTTGTATTGTGACAATGTAGGGGTGATATACAGAAGACAGCCCTATTAAAGACCAAGTTCATATTATGGCAAGAACAGTGCAAATAAACAAAGAGAAACGACAGTCCATCATTACTTTAAGACACGGTCAGTCAATCCGAAAAATTAAGAACTTTGAAAGTGCAGTCGCAAAAACCAGCGCTATGATGAAACTGGCTCTCATGAGGATCGCCACAGGAAAGGAAGACCCAGAGTTACCTCTGATGCAGAGGATAAGTTCATTAGTCACCAGCCTGAAATCAGGTCTTAATGGTCAAGTTGCTGCAAAGAAACCACTACTAAAGGACTCTAATAAAATTACACTTGCTTGGGCCAAGAAACACGAGCAATGGACATTAGACCGGTGGAAATCTGTCCTTTGGTCTGATGAGTCCAAATTTTAGATTTTACGCATCCAACCGCCGGTGTCTTTGTGAGACAGAGTAGGTGAACGGATGATCTCTGCATGTGTGGTTCCCACTGTGAAGCATGGAAGAGGTGTGATGGTGCTTTGCTGGTGACACAGTCTGTGATTCGTTTAGAATGAAAGACACACTTAACCAGCATGGCTACCACAGCATTCTGCAGCGATACGCCATCACAAATGGTTTGCTCTTAGTGGGACTATCATTTGTTTTTCAACAGGACCATGACCCAACACACCTCCAGGCTGTGTAAAGACTATTTGACCAAGAAGGAGAATGATGGACTGCTGCATCAGATGACCTGGCCTTCACAATCACCCAACCTCAACCCAATTGCGATGGTTTGGGATGATTTAGACCGCAGAGGGAAGGAAAAGCAGCCAACAAGTGCTCAGCATATGTGGGAACTCCTTCAAGACGGTTGAAAAATCATTCCAGGTGAAGCTGGTTGAGAGAATGCCAAGAGTATGCAAAGCCGTAATAAAGTTAAAGGGTGGCTACTTTGAAGGATCTAAAATATATTTAGATTTGTTTAACACTTTCTTGGTTACTACATGATTCCATGTGTGTTATTTCATAGAATGATAGTGAAGACATTAAAACTATGTAAAACCCTTTAATAAGCATGTGTCCAAAGTTTACTCATACAATGTGTGCGATTACGTATGCAAGTACATAGTGTGGTGTGTGTGTATGCATGTACAGTCTGTGTGTGTGTATATGTGTGTGTACCTCTCTCCCCATAGCTTCTTCATCATGTCCTCCACCTTCTTACATCGCTCTGCTGGTCCCAACTGGGTGTCTTTGCCAGCAGAAAACTTGGCCACGTACATCTCAGCAAACTGCTTGAGGGTGAAGGCCCAGCCGTGGAGGCCAGACCCAAACCCTACGGTACCGATCACAGGGTCAATCTGAGGGACGACAAGAGGACCATGCCGTTGTCTTAGGCCAAACAGGTTTCCCTTTGATCACGTCAGAGTTTGGAGACAAGTCCCATTTAAATCTGTCAGTTGAACTGGACATTAATTTTCTCTATAGCGGTGCAACTCCACTCCTAAATTGGCAAGAATTTACAAGGAATTCAATCCAACTGATCACTACTTAGACTTATTCTTGTCAGGTGTGTGTCCCTCTCACCATAATGGCACCCATTGGTCCTGCTTCATCCTCTCCGTAGGTGGCGATGATGACGTTGACGTTCTCCACGATGCGCTGGAATGTCTGGAACAGGTCCTCAGGCTCCAGCTGCAGCTCCAGCAGGGCCCGGTCCATCTTGTTCATCATCAGCACCGGCTTGATGCGCTCAGCAATGGCCTGCCTCAACACAGTCTCTGTCTGCACACACACACCTGAACAGGGGATGGAGAACGAGGGTGTTATATGAAAATCCAAACACAGAAATTGAGAGAGCAAGAAAGACTGCCCTGAGAGAAAGGAGACCGGAACAATGAGAGAGAGGAAGCGAGAGAAAGGACATTGAGAAAGGCCTGAGCGAGAGAAAGGAGACCGGAACAATGAGAGAGAGGAAGCGAGAGAAAGGACATTGAGAAAGGCCTGAGCGAGAGAAAGGAGACCGGAACAATGAGAGAGAGGAAGCGAGAGAAAGGACATTGAGAAAGGCCTGAGCGAGAGAAAGAAGGACAATGGGCAAAAGGTCTGTCCTCCACCCTCTCCTCCTTGACCCGGAAACCGATAGATGTGGTTGAGGAGAAGTGAATACGTTAGTAGGTGAACAGAAGGGTCCTCTCCCCTCCTCGATAGCCACATTTCATCAAGGTTAGCTATGTGTATCCTAGGGCCATATCGAATAAGTTTAATTTTCCCAAATCCGGTTCAGTTTTGTTTTAAACGGGTTTCCGTCAATACAGTTTTGCATTTTTATTATATAAAAACATTTGTCCACAGTGCTTAATAAACCACAGCAGACCACTTTTCAGGTCCAGGAAAGTCGTTTTATGGATTTTTGGGGTGTAGTTAGACTGTGCACCAGCCTATTTTGGGGGGTGTTAGCGATGTTTTTGTAGCGCTCATGTGATTGCAAAGTTAGAAAAACTACTGGCCACTGGATTGATGTAAATAATCATGATATAATTCTACAAGGCAGGCATAAGCTACTTTGTAGTTAACAGTTAATTGAGAAAGATGGAGAGGTTCCCCAAAACAACTAGAAGACGGTCATCATTACATTAGCATCGTCACTAACAGCTACAAAGTGGTAGACAAATGCATGCACACAGACGGGGGCATTCCTGTGCCGTTGCCTATTCAGAGAGTTGAAGGAAAATATGAATCACTGATGCATTTTGATAATCTTGGGAAAAATAATGTATATTCTAAAATTCAACGTAAAGTTGATTTTCTACTAATAAGTTCAATAAAATGTTTGATATTGTCGAATTCCGTTTTAATGTCTGGATTCAGTGATTCCATCCGTGATCTATTTAACGCAGATTTTATAGGGCCATAATATCCTACCAGAGTCCTTCGCGGAAGCGTTTTGCAATCTGCCACACCCACTTTAAATCAGCTTTGTCGGAAAGAAATGATGCATGCTCATGTTAAAAAACAATGAGCTACTCATCTTTTTATCTATGAAATGTCTTAAATTAATGTAGTTTCTTTACCCCTGTAAACGTAATTTGCCTGATGATGCGCGAGTGGGGAAGGAGTTTAATTCCATTTCTGGTCCACACCCTCTCCTCGCCGCCTCAATTTGACTATTTATTTTACCTTTATTTAACTAGGCAAGTCAGTTAAGTTAAAAATTCCTATTTTCAATGACAGCCTAGGAACAGTGGGTTAACTGCCTGTTCAGGGGCAGAACGACAGATCTGCTCAGGGGTTTGAACTTGCAACCTTCCAGTTACTAGTCCAACGCTCTAACCACTAGGCTACCCTGCCGCCCCAATGACGGCCTACCATTGCCAAATCCTAAACCGGACAACGCTTGGCCAATTGTGCACGGACTCCCAATCACAGCCGGTTGGGATACAGCCTGGATTCAAACTAGGGTGTCTGTAGAGATGCCTCTAGCACTGAGATGCAGTGCCTTAGACCACCCCTCTCGGGAGCCTTCAACTTTTTTTTCTCCAAAAGGAGGCGAGGGAGCACGCAGGAGTTGAGCAAATCAAATATAGAAAAGGAAAATTAGTTAGTCCTCCCGTCAAGGAAGCACAAGAATATCCTACCAGTCCTTCGCGGATTTTGAAATCTGCAACACCCCCTTTGAATCAGATGTTTTTTCAGAGGAGAAAAGTATGCACATATTTAAAAAATGACATGCTACTTATTCTTTCATCTATAAAATGTTGCACAACTAGCTAAATATCTTTTTGACTACTTTATACATTTCATCTGCAATTGAGAATCTCCCAGTGAGAAAGGAGAGAGCAAGAGAAACAAGTGAGTAAGAAAGGAGAGTCAACCTGAGACACAGTCGACCACCACCAGTGCGCCGTCTGTGACCCTGAGGGCGGCTGTGACCTCAGAGGAGAAGTCCACGTGGCCCGGGGAGTCGATCAGGTTGATGAGGAAACCAAGCCCATCCTTAGTCTGCTTGATGAAGGCCATGTCATTTTCCCCCAGCTCATAGTACATAGAGATGGCCCTGAGAAGAGTGAGGGAGAGGATAGGTGAATGGTAGATGTTTCAACATTAAATTATATATTTTTTATTATATACGGTCTAAAACCAAGTGTCCCTGTCAGCCGTGGGATGCAGACTAACAGGGATAGTAGTCAAGTTAATGTGTGCAGGGGGAACGACAGAACAAGCTGCACTGTAACTTATCCTGCTTTGTTGTTTGTCATCGGTGTAAAGCCAAAGACAAAGCATGGTAAGTAATTGTTTTCTACCTGTAATCTGGCATCTTCAGCTCATGCATAAGTATAGGCAGTGTTGTTTTCAGCCATACATACAGTGCCTTCAGAAAGTAGTCATACCCTTTGACAGCCTGAATTCACACCCCTGAGTCAATACATGCTAGAAAATCACATTTGGCAGCATTTACAGCCGTGAGTCTTTCTGGGTAAGTTTAAGAGCTTTGCACACCTTGATTTTACAATATTTGCATTTTTAAAATTCATCGAGCTCTGTCAAGTTGGTTGTTGATCATTGCTAGACAGCATTTAAGTCTGGCCATAGATTTGAGCCGATTTTATTCAAAACTAGGAGACTCATTCAATGCAACACTATTGTAGATATTTGGCCTTGTGTTTTAGGTTATTGTCCTGCTGAAAGGTGAATTTTCTCCCAGTGTCTGAAAACCATGTTTTTCTCTAGGATTTTCTGTGCTTAGCTCTATTCTGTTTCTTTTTATCCCAAAAAGTGCTGAGGAGTATTTGTCTGTAATAAAGCCCTTGTGGGGAAAAAAAAAAAAATCATTAATTCTGATTGGGTGGCCCCGACTGCCAAGTCATGTGAAATCCAGAGATTAGGGCCTAATGAATTTATTTTATATGAACTGTAACTCAGTAAAATCTTTGAAATTGTTGCGCTTATATTTTTTGTTCAGTATACAATTCTGTTGATCCATTGGTTATATCCTATCACAGCCTTTAAACTCTAACCGTTTTAAAAGTCACCATTGGCATCATGGTGAAATCCCTGAGGGGTTTACTTCCTCGCCAGCAACGGAGTTAGGAAGGATGCCTGTATCTTTGTAGTGACTGGGTGTATTAAGACACTGGGTGTATTGATACACCATCCAAAGTGTAATTAACACCGTGCTCAATGGGATATCCTGTCTTTTTATTTTACCCATCTACCAATAGGTGCCTTTTTTTGCTAGGCAGTGGAAAACCTCCCTGTTTGTGGTTGAATCCGTTTGAAATTCACTGTTCGACTGAGGGATGTTAAAGATATCTCTGTACCCCACACACAGAATTGAAGTAGTCATTAAAAATAAAAGTTAAACACTAGTCCATGCAACTTACTAAGCAAAGTTTTACTCTTGAACTCATTTACACTTACCATAAAGGGTTGAATACTTGATTCAAGACATTTCAGCTTTTCATTTGTAAAAAAATTCTAAAAACATAATTCCATTGTGGGGTGTTGTATGTAGGCCAGTGGCCATCTCAATTTAATCCGTTTTAAATTCAGGTGTAACAAAATGTGTCAAGGGGTTTGAATACAACCGTGGGAAAAGACAGTGATCAGAAACCGACCTATAATCTATAGAAGATCACATGAGGGTGGTGAAGACCTCGCTCTTCAAGTTTGAGAAATTACTTAAATTATTTACATGTATTCAGATGAAGGCCAACAAGTCATAATGTCAATGATTTTAAAAAAGTACTTAAAAAAAACTCAAGCAACATACATCTACAGTATAGGAATTGATAGGTTGTAAGATCCAAAACACACGCACTCCTGGGTTCTATTCTCTATGAATGAAACCGAGGCAAACGGGCCAAAACTGGGACGGACGACATGAACTTGTCCCATTAAGAAACCCTTGCTTTCGATTTTAGTTGCAAAACATTTTGCAACAGTGTGCACTAATGAATATGACCCTGTACTACTTACGTGGACTTGATGGTAATGCACCGCTCCTGCTCGTCTTTGCGTGTGTCTGTGAAGCGAGTCTCTCCGGCGCGAGACCCTGCAATGATCCCGGCTTTAGACACCAGGGAGTCCGTCAGCGTGGACTTGCCGTGGTCCACGTGAGCGATCACAGACATGTTACGGATGTTGGACTTCTTGTCCATGATCGCACGAATCTGGTCCACTGTGAAGTTCACCTGAAGAGCACAGATCAATCAAGACATTATTGTAAAAAAATAATAATATGCTCTCGTCTTGATGACTAGCCCAGCTAAATAAAAGGGTTAATTCAGTCATTTGGGGGGGGGGCGAACCCTAACTCACGTATGTCAAATACTCACTTACATCTCCCAATGACATGCATGACTATGGGACTCTTTATACTACTTTGAAGACACAAACTAGGTCCAAGTGAGATAATTGCATAGTGTAAAGAGATCTAGATTCAAATCTCTTTAAGGGATACCTCCGGAGGTAATGTGGGAGACATCTTCACCAGATACCCTCCTCTGAGGAGTAGTGTAAAGATAATGGCTCTCCCACATCACATCTCCCTGGAAGAATTACCTTAATACCAGTAGACAGCATTTTTGCTGTTAACAAAAATGCAAATCATTGCGCAACACTATGTACAATATGGTTTAGATGAAAAGCTCCTGTATTGCTATCATTATTTTGGTTATCTATTTATTATGGTACACTGTACTCACGTGAAGCAAGACTGTAGCTTAGGCCACACCATACCCAAGGCTAGTGTGAAAAGTAGCAAATCTGATGCTAGAAAAAGATCTGACATACTTTACTAAATGTAAATGTTACTAAATCCACCCCATGTGAAAATTTGAGTGGCCATTAAGCTTCACTTTATTTGTACTGTGCATATGCGTTTGACATTTAACAGCAGTAACCCTGGTCCAACAACCCCCCCCCCACCCCCAAATAAACAACAATGAAAGCGAAATGATCTTTGATGGACTGTCAGCATACATTTTCATTTGATAACCACACCCAACAACACGTTGACTAATGATCTAGCTCTTTTAGAAGGCACATCAGTGTGGGATGCTGACATTTGCCTTAGCTTAGGCAGACATCTGGTCATATGGGGTGAGGTGGTATGTCATATCTTGGTGGGTGGGTGGCATGTTGTTGGGGCGGCAGCGTAGCCTAGTGGTTAGAGCGTTGGACTAGTAACCGGAAGGTTGCGAGTTCAAACCCCCGAGCTAACAAGGTACAAATCTGTCGTTCTGCCCCTGAACAGGCAGTTAACCCACTGTTCCCAGGCCGTCATTGAAAATAAGAATATGTTCTTAACTGACTTGGTTAAATAAAGGTAAAATGACACTATAAGTAGAATATACTAGAATACTTAGTGGCTGGCTCACAGACTAGAATTTAACCCATTACTCTATTTTAGGGACAGACCACCAACATATGATGTTTTACTTGTTGACACTATAATGATCAATTATCCTTTGAACTGAACAGCTAGTTCATAAACCGTCCTAGACCTTTGAAATATGATGTGTTATAAGTCATCTGGACAATGAGTAAAAATGAATCCAGGGCTGAAAAACTGCCAAAGGAAGTTCATTAAAGAGCATGGTCATTACACAGGTGCTGGGGAAAATAAAAGGCCACTAAAATGTGCAGTTGTGTCACAACACAATAACACAGATGTCTCAAGTTAAGGGAGCATGCAATTGGCACGCTGACTGCAGAAATGTCCACCAGAGCGGTTGCAAGAGAATGTAATGTTCGTTTCAATACCATATATGTCTCAAATGTCGTTTTAGAGAACTTGGTAGTAAGTCCAACTGGCCTCAACTGTAGCCTATTACTGATGCCTCGTGGCTTTATGCTGCCATCTATTGGAAATATTTAGCAAATAAAAGTTATTAATTTACAGCAGACCGTAAAGACACTGGAGGCAACTTAGAAATAACGTATATTTTCATATTATTTGACATCAGTCTCAAACCTGCCCCACTTATCCTTATTTATTTTATTTACTTTTTTGATCGTCTCATCACTGCAACTCCCCGACAGGCTCAGGAGAGGTGGCGGTCTGGTCCTTCGTCCTCCAAAACTTGACCTGCCAAACCGCGTGTCTTAACCCGGAAGCCAGCTGCACCAATGTGTCGGAGGAAACACTGTTTAACTGACTACCAAAGTCAGCCTACAGGCACCCGGCCCGCCACAAGGAGTCGCTAGAGCACAATAAACCAAGTAAAGCCCCCCCCCCAGCCAAACCCTCCCCTAACGATGCTGGGCCAATTGTGCGCCACCCTATGGGACTCCCATTCACAGCCGGTTGTGACACAGCCTGGGATTGAACCTGCGTCTGTAGTGACCTTAAACCGACGCGCCACTCGGAAGGCCCCAGCCCCACCTATCCTACGCCAATTGCTGGAGTTTCACCGAGGTTACTTGGTCACACCCAGTTCAAACCACATTTGAAATAAATAAAATGTAAAAAATGTGGCTTGTTTATCAACTGTTTTGCCTTGCAATAATAAAATACCATTACAATAACAAATCATTTAAAAAAGCTAATACTTATAGGTTGATAAAATAACATTTACTACTGGTACTTAGGTATAGCCCCCTTTTTTCAATTTTTGCCTAAATGACATACCAAATCTAACTGCCTGTAACTCAGGCCCTAAAGCAAGGATATGCATATTCTTGGTACCATTTGAAAAGAAACACTTTGAAGTTTGTGGAAATGTTAATTGCATGTAGGAGAATAACAATAGATCTGGTAGAAGAAAATAAAGAACCATTTTTTTTTTCTACCACCATCTTTGAAATGCAAGAGAATTGTTCCAGTTCTAGCCATCACTCTGGTTGTAATTCCAATAGTGTCCACAAGATGGCAGCAGTGTATGTGTGAAGTTTCAGATGGATATCTTGAAAAATGAATGAACAAGAACACTTTTAGTGAGAAGTCCCCAAGTACATTTGGGCGTGAAGGGGACATTTGCATTCATATTCCATTTTTCTGTAAGAATATCAAATCTGTATACTTGGACTTTGGTTTAGCTTTCCAAGTATTAGTATACATGTTATAGGATCAACATTTGCAAAACAACCCGTTTTCATAACTCTGAATATTCTTCTACGTTGTGTCCAAAAGGAAAAGTCATGCTGTCGCAAAAGGGTAGCGCCTACATTTTGCAACCGAGACGGGGTTTCTGGATACCCACTTAAAACCCAGCTCATTGGCTATCTTAGCTAGCTTTGTTTGACCCCGATTGGTGCTTATTTGACAAAGATACAGTCCTTCAAGTGATGGCCTCCCGTGTCGTCGGCTAAAGGATATACTACACCCCTAATGAAATAGTGAAGTCTTACCTTCTAGGATAGAGACGAATGTGATTCAACTCGTTGAAACAATGTTTAGGGTGAGATTGTGCAGTGACACTCCACGTCTAACCTGACAAAGCTTGAGAGGATTTGCAGAGAAGAACGGGAGAACCTGACTAACTACAGGTGTGCCACGCTTGTTGCATCATACCCAAGAAGACTCGAAGCTGTAATCGCTGCCAAAGCTGCTTCAACATAGTACTGAGTAAAAGGTCTGAATAAAAGGTCTGAATACTTGGGTAAATGTGATTTATTTTATTTTATACATTTGCAAACATTTTTTAAATGGGTTTTACGTTGTCTTTATGGGGTATTGTGTGAAGATTGAAGCGGGGGGGGGTCAATTTAATACATTTTAGAATAAGGCTGTAATGTAACAATGTGGAAAGTCAAGGGGTCAGAATACTTTCCAAATGCACTGTAGATATGATCCTTCACATTTTCACAAATTCATAGAATTTAGGGGAATTACACATAGTAAAGGCATCTAAAAAAATTCTATAGCAATATAGCGCAGGAAAGCAGCCGTGCTTTTGGATAAATAGACACGACAGTAAATAAATAAAAACATATTGTCCAGGACCGGAGTCTACGCGGACGTGCTACAGCTAATAAGAGCTACAGTACACCTATATAATAAATACATTTACCACACAGGCCTGCCATCATACACTTTGAACTGAGAATTACAGGCAGTAGCCACAGCTCAAATTAAGATTGTTAGAACACATTCGCCAACAGCCACCTGAATGGATTTGTGCAAATATGTAAATACCAAGGGAGTCCTCTTACATTAGGGAACATCACAATCCTATTGATCAAATTAAACATGAACAAAAAGGTAGGCTCTCTCTCTCTCCCTCACTTTCTTATGCACATCAACAACTAATGCTAGCCAGAGGAGCTAAAAATCCGAGGGAACATTAGATGAACCTTCTCAAACTTTCAGCTAGTTGCTGTCAAAAATTGCACTGATAAACAGTGGGAAGTAGTAGCCTGCTCATCCTTCTGCAGCTTGCCCCAACCCACATTTTTAACAACTGAATGGGAACATTAGCATGGACCATATTGGAGAAAACATAAGTGAATTCACAGCATGCACTCAAAATGTATTGTAGTCGAGTAGCCAACCTAGGCTACTATTATTACAACATTTGAGCAGACTTGCTGGTTTCTAATTCAGGCTGTAAGTAGTAGAAGACAACTAATTTACACTCGCTTGTGTGTCCTAGTCAGCCCACAGGCCTTGTGCATGCTGAATGGGTGAAGGCAGCAAACAATGTACAGGCCAGCTATGATTTACAACCTGATAGCAATATTTTGGGGGAATACCAAGAAATGTATTGAACTGCATCCATCTTTTCTGCCAGCAATACCTTACTGTATGTCATGGGATTTTGAGTCAAATAGAACCAACCTATTTTAAAACCGCTTATAAAGTTGGTTTTGAAGCATAAACCAGGAATTTTATATTTCTGACTGATATGATTATTTTCATATCTGCAAAGTAGTTTAAACATTCAGTTCCACTTTAACTTACCTGAGGTAAGCTTTGGCACGGGTCCCCAGATCCTCAAAAAGTTATACAGTTGCACCATCCTGACCGGTTGAATCACCGCCTGGAATGGCAACTGTTCGGCATCAGACCGTAAGGCGCTACAGTACATCACTGGGGCCAGGTTTCCTGCCATCCAGGACCTATATACACACTAGGCTGTGTCATAGGAAGGCCCAAAAATGGTCAAAGACTCCAGTCATAGACATTCTCTGCTCTACCGCATGGCAAGCGGTACCGGAGCGCCAAGTCTAGGTCCAAAAGGCTCCTTTAACTTCTTCTACCCCCAAGCCATAAGACTGCTGAACAATTAATAAAAAATGGCCACCCAGACTATTTACATTGTTCTTACGCTGCTGCTACTCGCTGCTTATCATCTATGCAGTCACTTTACATGTACAAATTACCTCAACTAACCTGTACCCCCCTCACATTGACTTGGTACCAGTACCCCCGTACATAGCCTTGTTATTGTATTACTTTTTAACTTTCCTTTATTTAGTAATTATTTCCTTAACTATTTCTTGAACTGCATTGTTGGTTATGGGCTTGTAAGTAAGCATTTCAGAGTAAGGTCTACACTGGTTGTATTCAGCACATGTGAATAATACAATTAGATTGGAAGTCTACAAGGCAGTCAGTAGAGGTTGCTGAGGGGAGGACGGCTCATAAATGGCTGGAGAGGAGCGAATGGAATCAAACACATGGAACCCATTTCTTTAAAGTATTTGACACGTTCCACATATTGTGCTCCAGCCATTACCACGAGCCCGTCCTCTCCAATTAAGATGCCACCAACCTTACAAGGTTTACGCGGGTAGATCTCATTGCTAACAATAGAGAAGCTGCAATGTGACGCAGAACAATGGGATGGGAACAGAACGTTCGGGAGGCGAGTTGGTGCCACGGTGTTAATACGAGATGGGGGGGGGTGAAAATTCACTCAAATTGTGTTTTTTTCGCGATTACTTCAAAACTACGGCAAGCAGCTGGGGCATACGGTATTATTAAGCTGGGCTCCATGGCGGATGCAATAAACTCATTTTAAATCAGAGAATGTAAACAGTTAATGTGTCCAGCCTACTATAATAGAAAACGGTGACGCACTAAAGGGAATTGCCCATTGTGCACAACTGCATCACGCTGCACTTGCAGGCCTACATTTTTGATTCCAGCACATACCTGTAACTAGCCAATTTCTCTCAAACAAAGTAATGCCATTACATGCCCCCTTTGACCAAATAACTGACGTTTTACTGTTAGGTGGCCAATTTAGAGAACTTGAACATTATGTACGTCATTCATTTACAATTAGACACGGGACACCGTTACCAACTGTTTTGAATACCGATGCAATGACACTTGTGAACAGTTAAAGTTACTGTTGTCAAAAACAACGTAAAGTCCTGTCCTCCCAAAAGCAAAGCGGGTAACAGTTACTTTGTGTAGGGGCCCAGTTACAGACAAGACAACCTCTAAAGATGGCTAACTAGATAATAAAAACCAACATGACAGCTGCGTAGATTCAGACATCCCTCATAATCCTCAAACGAAATTATTCAGAGAAATTGGAAGCTTTCAAATCAGTAACTCAAATGGAGATTTATTTAGCGTTGTCTGCCGCGGTGTTCTAAACATCGTCATGCCGTTCGAACAGATGGAGCATCCATCTTCCGTTCGGAGGCTGCTTCACCCGGCCGGGTTAATTTCACCGGTCACGGACGAAGGACATGAGCCAACTCTTTAGCCACTGACAACACAGATTTTCCGGTTCCCCTAATTATGCTAAAACACTTCAAACTCGACTTACCATTTTGCCTGATGTTCGTAGATGAACTTGTTGGTCAAATGAACACTGTTAATACACCGCCTTCCTCATCCAAGGCAAGGCAGGAAAGAGAGAACGCTTATGACAGCCTACGCTGCATTGTATCACGTTTATTTGATAAACTCGGTGTAGTAGCCCTTCGCCACCGAAGGGGGCGGGCTTAGTTATGGGCGAGTTCTTGCCGGGGCCGAGCCCATCCCCCAAACGTTTTCATTTGAGGAGGCTTTCCAGACAGACAAGCTGTGGGCAGGAGCCGCGCTCATATAGTTCAGTGGGTTCGCCTGGGCAGGTTCAGTACAAAAAACGCTTTGGAACGTTGGTAGAGATGGCATTAATTATTCTGACATGAATCCTTAGAATCAGATAGGCATGTTTGTTCAAATTCTATATTTATATCTGAATGTTGGCCAATGTTGTCTGCGTTCTCCAGTTGAACGCGGCCCTGGTACCCGCTTGTCCCAATTTATGTGAAGCTAGCCACAATAACGATTACCAACAATAGGGAAATTGGAGGTCGATCCTTCAAAAATAAAAGTCCCTCAATGAACGCGATGCAAACGTATACAAATAGTGTAATTGTGCCATATTTGAACAAGGTTGGAATGTTGTTACATAATTTAAAATGAAATACAATAATTAATTCGTTTGACAATAAACATAAAAGGCTGTTGAAATCCCATTGTGGATGTATTAGACTGCATAATTGCATTGGAGGCATACTTACCCTAAAACTTCAATTAACTACGGTCTCAAAAGCCGCCTGTCCCTTTCAGCTGGGCAATGACACACATTGCAGCAAATAAAGGCCTGTTTCAAATAAACAGCAAGTCAAATAAAATCACATTTTATTTATCACATGCACCAAATAAAACTGGTGTAAACTTTACTGTGAAAATGCTTGTTTACAAACCCATCCCAACAGAGCTAAAAAAATATATATATAATATACAAAAGTAACTAACACAAGGAATAAAATCAAATGCACAATAATTGAGCTATATAGAGTGAACAGTCTATTGCTTGGGTTTCTGGAGTCTTGGGCAATTTCTTGGGCATTCCTCTGAAATAGATATACAGGTCCTGAATAGCAGGGAGGTCGACCCCAGTTATGTTCTTGGCTGTCGGCATCACCCTTTGTAGCGCTTTGCGGTCAAGGACAGTGTAATTGCCATACCAAGTGGTGATGCAGCCAGTCAAGATGCTCTCAATGGTGCAGCTGTAGAAGTTTTCGAGGATCTGAGGACCCATACCAAATATTTTCAGCCTCCTGAGTCTAAATGAATTGTTTACCAGGTTACCATGAATTACCATTAATTCTTTACAAGGTTTAATGTTTGATTTGTTGCATTAAATAATTCAGTAATGACTCAACAAAAATGATGGCAATCATCAGTTTTCATCGCCAGTAAGAAACTGCCATTTGCTGCTAACAGCTGGGAACACCTAGCTAACTGACAAGTACAAGAACTGTCAACCAATTCGGGAGTACAGACCCACGGAAATCGGCCGTCGTCCTCTAGTGGCGAAAGTAAGAACTGCCATAAATGCACAGCCGAAAAGAGGAGAATAATTATTCTGTCAAGGATTTTTTTATTTATTATTATTATTATTTTTTTTTAAATTGAGGTATACCAAGACAAAATAAATGGGGCACAGTGTGTAAATGATAACACATTAGTGGAGGAAATGAAGAAATAGATTAAAATGCTGGAAATTAATTCTGGAATTAAACTATTAACTATACAAATGAGCAAAAGCTGTGTACATGAAGGAAATAGACGCCTGGCTCAAATAGAAGCCTGTCTCTAATAAGCGCATGTTGTATTCAGTGATTTAAGCATATAAACGCCTGGGCTATTAATTGAAGTTTAAAATATGTGGCTCATTTCAAAGTGTTTTCAGAGTCCTGCAGTAAAAGATATGACACTAATACTTGTGTAAACTCTGCATAGTTGTGTTCTGTGGGTGTCACTGAGTAGGCTGATACACGATTTTATGGGTGCACAAGCCATAGAGTTCAATATGCAGTCTAATGGAATTTCAACAGTTATTTTCTGTTTCTTGTCAAAATAATTAATTCTTATATATGAATTTTAAATTATGCAACAGCATTCCAACCTTGTTTTAATAATTATATAGTTCAAACATGGAACGATTGCACTATTTGATTTCGTTTGTGTCACTTTTAATGTGGGACTTTTATTCTGAAACCGCACCGCAAATTCCACACATGGAGAATGACAGCAACCGGTGACCATAGCCCAAAGGAGTAAACAAACATTTTCGACGTGTGGAAAGTGAATGCTATAACACCATCATGCATAAAACGTATTTACAGTCATCATAAATCAATAACCCCAACATTTATAAGAAAACAAATATTTGTATTGTTAGCTTGAGTGGGGAAAAACACAGTTACATGATGCAGTGACTGCTGAAGTATCACCTTGCATGCTACGTTGTGTCGGATGGAATGCGAATGCACCTCAACCAATGAAATCCGGTGGTGGGCGGGGCCGGATCAGGCAGCTTCCGCCCACAGCCGACCAGCCATGTTCAGTGTGCAGCGGTGAGGGGTACTTTGAGCGGTGCGACTTAATCCACACGGAGGCACTATTAGTCCAAAAATATTTTGTCAATTCACATAGTTTCCAGTTAATAAATGGAATACAATCTGTCTCACTCCAAAATAATATGTTGCATGGTAGATTATAAAATTGGTCTACCCTCAATAATCTTGATAAAGATTGGCACACACAGAAATTCAAATTCAAATGTATTTATATAGCCCTTCGTACATCAGCTGATATCTCAAAGTGCTGTACAGAAACCCAGCCTAAAACCCCAAACAGCAAGCAATGCAGGTGTAGAAGCACGGTGGCTAGGAAAAACTCCCTAGAAAGGCCAAAACCTAGGAAGAAACCTAGAGAGGAACCAGGCTATATGGGGTGGCCAGTCCTCTTCTGGCTGTGCCGGGTGGAGATTATAACAGAACATGGCCAAGATGTTCAAATGTTCATAAATGACCAGCATGGTTGAATAATAATAAGGCAGAACAGTTGAAACTGGAGCAGCAGCACGGTCAGGTGGACTGGGGACAGCAAGGAGTCATCATGTCAGGTAGTCCTGGGGCATGGTCCGAGGGCTCAGGTCCTTTGAGAGAGAGAAAGAGAGAATTAGAGAGAGCATATGTGGGGTGCTCAGTCCTCTTCTGACTATGCCGGGTGGAAATTATAACAGAACATGGCCAAGATGTTCAAATGTTCATAAATGACCAGCATGGTCGAATAATAATAAGGCAGAACAGTTGAAACTGGAGCAGCAGCACGGCCAGGTGGACTGGGGACAGCAAGGAGTCATCATGTCAGGTAGTCCTGGGGCATGGTCCTAGGGCTCAGGTCCTCCGAGAGAGAGAAAGAAAGAGAGAAGGAGAGAATTAGAGAACGCACACTTAGATTCACACAGGACACCGAATAGGACAGGAGAAGTACTCCAGATATAACAAACTGACCCTAGCCCCCTGACACATAAACTACTGCAGCATAAATACTGGAGGCTGAGACAGGAGGGGTCAGGAGACACTGTGGCCCCATCCGATGACACCCCCGGACAGGGCCAAACAGGAAGGATATAACCCCACCCACTTTGCCAAAGCACAGCCCCCACACCACTAGAGGGATATCTTCAACCACCAACTTACCATTCTGAGACAAGGCTGAGTATAGCCCACAAAGATCTCCGCCATGGCACAACCCAAGGGGGGGGCGCCAACCCAGACAGGATGACCACATCAGTGACTCAACCCACTCAGGTGACGCACCCCTTCCAGGGACGGCATGAGAGAGCCCCAGTAAGCCAGTGACTCAGCCCCTGTAATAGGGTTAGAGGCAGAGAATCCCAGTGGAAAGAGGGGAACCAGCCAGGCAGAGACAGCAAGGGCGGTTCGTTGCTCCAGAGCCTTTCCGTTCACCTCCCCACTCCTGGGCCAGACTACACTCAATCATATGACCCACTGAAGAGATGAGTCTTCAGTAAAGACTTAAAGGTTGAGACCGAGTTTGCGTCTCTGACATGGGTAGGCAGACCGTTCCATAAAAATGGAGCTCTATAGGAGAAAGCCCTTCCTCCAGCTGTTTGCTTAGAAATTCTAGGGACAATTAGGAGGCCTGCGTCTTGTGACCATAGCGTACGTGTAGGTATGTACGGCAGGACCAAATCAGAGAGATAGGTAGTAGCAAGCCCATGTAATGCTTTGTAGGTTAGCAGGAAAACCTTGAAATCAGCCCTTGCTTTGACAGGAAGCCAGTGTAGAGAGGCTAGCACTGGAGTAATATGATCAAATATTTTGGTTCTAGTCAGGATTCTAGCAGCCGTATTTAGCACTAACTGAAGTTTATTTAGTGCTTTATCCGGGTAGCCGGAAAGTAGAGCATTGCAGTAGTCTAACCAAGAAGTGACAAAAGCATGGATTAATTTTTCTGCATCATTTTTGGACAGAAAGTTTCTATTTTTGCAATGTTACGTAGATGGAAAAAAGCTGTCCTTGAAATGGTCTTGATATGTTCTTCAAAAGAGAGATCAGGGTCCAGAGTAACGCCGAGGTCCTTCACAGTTTTACTTACGACTGTACAACCATTAAGATTAATTGTCAGATTCAACAGAAGATCTCTTTGTTTCTTGGGACCTAGAACAAGCATCTCTGTTTTGTCCGAGTTTAAAAGTAGAACGTTTGCAGCCATCCACTTCCTTATGTCTGAAACACATGCTTCTAGCAAGGGCAATTTTGGGGCTTCACCATGTTTCATTGAAATGTACAGCTGTGTGTCATCCGCATAGCAATGAAAGTTAACATTATGTTTTCGAATAACATCCCCAAGAGGTAAAATATATAGTGAAAACAATAGTGGTCCTAAAACGGAACCTTGAGGAACACCGACATTTACAGTTGATTTGTCAGAGGACAAACTATTCACAGAGACAAACTGATATCTTTCCGACAGATGAGATCTAAACCAGGCCAGAACTTGTCCGTGTAGACCAATTTGGGTTTCCAATCTCTCCAAAAGAATGTGGTGATCGATGGTATCAAAAGCAGCACTAAGGTCTAGGAGCACGAGGACAGATGCAGAGCCTCGGTCCGATGCCATTAAAATGTAATTTACCACCTTCACAAGTGCCGTCTCAGTGTTATGATGGGGTCTAAAACCAGACTGAAGCATTTCGTATACATTGTTTTGTCTTCAGGAAGGCAGTGAGTTGCTGCGCAACAGCCTTTTCTAAAATTTTTGAGAGGAATGGAAGATTCGATATAGGCCGATAGTTTTTTATATTTTCTGGGTCAAGGTTTGGCTTTTTCAAGAGATGCTTTATTACTGCCACTTTTAGTGAGTTTGGTACACATCCGGTGGATAGAGAGCCGTTTATTATGTTCAACATAGGAGGGCCAAGCACAGTAAGCAGCTCTTTCAGTAGCTTAGTTGGAATAGGGTCCAGTATGCAGCTTGAAGGTTTAGAGGCCATGATTATTTTCATCATTGTGTCAAGAGATATAGTACTAAAACACTTGAGCGTATCTCTTGATCCTAGGTCCTGGCAGAATTGTGCAGACTCAGGGCAACTGAGCTTTGAAGGAATACGCAGATTTAAAGAGGAGTCCGTAATTTGCTTTCTAGTAATCATAATCTTTTCCTCAAAGAAGTTCATGAATTTATCACTGCTAAAGTGAAAGTCATCCTCTCTTGGGGAATATTGCTTTTTAGTTAGCTTTGCGACAGTATCAAAAAGGAATTTCGGATTGTTCTTATTTTCCTCAATTAAGTTAGAAAAATAGGATGATCGAGCAGCAGTAAGGGCTCTTCGGTACTGCACGGTACTGTCTTTCCAAGCTAGTCGGAAGACTTCCAGTTTGGTGTGGCGCCATGTCCGTTCCAATTTTCTGGAAGCTTGCTTCAGAGCTCGGGTATTTTCTGTGTACCAGGGAGCTAGTTTCTTATGAGAAATGTTTTTAGTTTTTAGGGGTGCAACTACATCTAGGGTATTGCACAAGGTTAAATTGAGTTCCTCAGTTAGGTGGTTAACTGATTTTTGTCCTCTGGCGTCCTTGGGTAGACAGAGGGAATCTGGAAGGACATCAAGGAATCTTTGTGTTGTCTGTGAATTTATAGCACGACTTTGGATGTTCCTTGGTTGGGGTCTGAGCAGATTATTTGTTGCAATTGCAAACGTAATAAAATGGTGGTCCGATAGTCCAGGATTATGAGGAAAAAAATTAAGATCCACAACATTTATTCTATGGGACAAAACTAGGTCCAGAGTATGACTGTGACAGTGAGTGGGTCCAGAGACATGTTGAGTCGATGATGGCTCCGAAAGCCTTTTGGAGTGGGTCTGTGGACTTTTCCATGTGAATATTAAAGTCACCAAAGATTGGAATATTATCTGCTATGACTACAAGGTCCGATAGGAATTCAGGGAACTCAATGAGGAACTCTGTATATGGCCCAGGAGGCCTGTAAACAGCTATAGTTTATATAATAGCTATAATAGCTATAAAAAGTGATTGAGTAGGCTGCATAGATTTCATGACTAGAAGCTCAAAAGGCGAAAACTTCATTTTTTTTTGGTAAATTGAAATTTGCTATCGTAAATGTTAGCAACACCTCCGCCTTTGCAGGATGCACAGGGGATATGGTCACTAGTGTAGCCAGGAGGTGAGGCCTCATTTAACACAGTAAATTCATCAGGCTTAAGCCATGTTTCAGTCAGGCCAATCACATCAAGATTATGATCAGTGATTAGTTCATTGACTATAATTGCCTTTGAAGTAAGGGATCTAACATATAGTAGCCCTATTTTGAGATGTGAGGTATCATGATCTCTTTCAATAATGACAGGAATGGAGGTGGTCTTTATCCTAGTGAGATTGCTAAGGCGAACACCGCCATGTTTAGTTTTGCCCAACCTAGGTCGAGGCACAGACATGGTCTCAATGGTGATAGCTGAGCTGACTACACTGACTGTGCTAGTGGCAGACTCCACTATGCTGGCAGGCTGGCTAACAGCCTGCTGCCTGGCCTGCACCCTATTTCATTGTGGAGCTAGAGGAGTTAGAGCCCTGTCTATGTTGGTAGATAAGATGAGAGCACCCCTCCAGCTAGGATGGAGTCCGTCACTCCTCAGCAGGTCAGGCTTGGTCCTGTTTGTGGGTGAGTCCCAGAAAGAGGGCCAATTATCTACAAATTCTATCTTTTGGGAGGGGCAGAAAACAGTTTTCAACCAGCGATTGAGTTGTGAGACTCTGCTGTAGAGCTCATCACTCCCCTAACTGGGAGGGGGCCAGAGACAATTACTCGATGCCGACACATCTTTCTAGCTGATTTACACGCAGAAGCTATGTTGCGCTTGGTGATCTCTGACTATTTCATCCTAACATCGTTGGTGCCGACGTGGATAACAATATCTCTATACTCTCTACACTCGCCAGTTTTAGCTTTAGTCAGCACCATCTTCAGATTAGCCTTAACGTCGGTAGCCCTGCCCCCTGGTAAACAGTGTATGATCGCTGGATGATTAGTTTTAAGTCTAATACTGTGGGTAATGGAGTCGCCAATGACTAGTTTTCAATTTGTCAGAGCTAATGGTGGGAAGCTTCGGCGTCTCAGACCCCATAACGGGAGGAGTAGAGACCAGAGAAGACTCAGCCTCTGACTCCAACTTGCTGCTTAATGGGGAAAACCGGTTGAAAGTTTCTGTCGGCTGAATGAGCTACACCGGTTGAGCGTTCCTACAGCATTTCCTTCCAGAAACCGTGAGAAAGTTGTCCGGCTGCGGGGACTGTGCCAGGGGATTTATACTACTATCTGTACTTACTGGTGGCACAGACGCTGTTTCATCCTTTCCTACACTGAAATTACCCTTGCCTAACGATTGCGTCTGAAGCTGGGCTTGTAGCACAGCTATCCTCGCCGTAAGGCGAGTACAACGACTGCAATTAGAAGGCATCATGTTAATGTTACTACTTAGCTTCGGCTGTTGGAGGTCCTGACGAATCGTGTCCAGATAAAGCGTCCGGAGTTAAAAAGTTGAGGGAAAAAAACAAAAATATAAACGGTAATTAAAAAGTAAATACCGTAAAGTTGTCAGGTAGCAAAATAGGTTGGCAACAAAATGCACAGCAACTCGAAAACAAGTCTGCAAGTTGTGACCGCAGACAGAAACAGGCAAAGAGTAAATAAGGGACTAAGATTGAATCCTACTAAACCGGTTCTGACGTTCGTCGGATGTGGCAGGGTTTGCAAACTATTACGGACTACAAAGTAAAGCCCAGCTGCCCAGTGACACAAAGGAGGTGATTGTGGAATACAGGAGAAGGAGGGCCAAGCACGCCCCCATTCTCATCGACAGGGCTGTAGTGGAGCAGGTTGAGAGCTTCAAGTTCCTTGGTGTTCACATCACCAACAAACTATCATGGTTCAAACAAACCAAGACAGTCGTGAAGAGGGCACGACAACTTCTATTCCTCCTCAGGAGATTGAACAGATTTGGCATGGGTCCTCAGATCCTCAAAAAGTTATACAGCTACACCGTCGAAAGCATCCTGACTGGTTGCATCATCGCCTGGTATGGCAACTGCTTGGCCGCTGACCGCAAGGACCTATAGAGGGTAGCTCTGTACATCACTGGGGCCAAGCTTCCTGCCATCCAGGATCTCTATACCAGGCGCTGTCAGAGGAAGGCCCTAAAAATTGCCAAAGACTCCAGCCACCCTAGTCATAAACTGTTCTCTCTGCTACCACACAGCAGGCGGTACCGGAGTGCTAAGTGTCAGTTCAAAAGGCATCTGAACAGCTTCTACCCCCAAGCCATAAGACTGCTGAACATCTAATCAAATGGCTATCTCAATTACATCGACTAACCTGTACCCCCGCACATTGACTCAGTCCTGGGACCCCCTGTATATAGCCTTGTCATAGTTCTTTGATTGTTGTTCTTTAATTTTGTACTTTAATTTGTAAATATTTTTTCTTAACTCTTATTGTTCTTAAAACTAAATTGTTGGTTAAGGGCTTGTAAGTAAGCATTTCACGGTAAGGTCCTGTAGTAAAAGCTATGACACTAATACTTGTGTAAACTCTGCATAGTTGTGTTCTGTGGGTGTCACTGAGTAGGCTGATACACCATTTTATGGGTGCACAATCCATAGAGTTCAATATGCAGTCTAATGGAATTTCAACAGTTATTTTCTGTTTCTTGTCAAACGAATTAATTCTTATATATGACTTTAAATTATGCAACAACATTCCAACCTTGTTTTAATAATTATACAGTTCAAAAATGGAACGATTGCACTATTTGTATTCGTTTGCGTCACTTTTAATGTGGGACTTTTATTCTGAAACCGCACTGTAAATTCCACAAATGGAGAATGACAGCAACCGGTGACCATAGCCCAAAGGAGTAAACAAACATTTTCGACCTGTGAAAAGTGAATGCTATAACATCATCATGCATAAAGTGTTGTATTTGTATTCGACGCATGTAACAAATCAAAATGGTTTTGATTTGATTTGAGAAACATAAAAGGATTTGATAGGATACGTATTATGGTAGCTTCTTACCCTCTGATAGACTTTTTATCAGTATTATTTATTTACTTAACCTTTATTTTAACAGGGAAGACATATTGAGACCTAGGTCTCTTTTTCAAATGTGCCCTGCATGATACAACATAAATATACATATTATACACACACCACATTTTTTTTAAACATAAAAAAATTACATATATATATACACACACAGTACCAAATCAAATCAAATTTTATTTGTCACATACACATGGTTAGCAGATGTTAATGCGAGTGTAGCGAAATGCTTGTGCTTCTAGTTCCGACCATGAAGAAATATCTAACAAGTAATCTAAAAGTTAAAAGTTTGCACACGCCTACTCATTCAAGTTTTTTTTTTGTTACTATTTTCTACATTGTGGAATAATAGTGAAGACATCAAAACTATGACAAACACACATGGAATCATGTAGTAAGCAATAAGGTGTTAAACAAATCAAAATATATTTTATTTTTGAGATTCTTCAAAGTAGCCACCCTTTGCCTTGATGACAGCTTTGCACAACTCTCTCAACCAGCGTAACCTGGAATGCTTTTCCAACAGTCTTGAAGGAGTTCCCATATATGCTGAGCACTTGTTGGCTGCTTTTCCTTCACTCTGCGGTCCAACTCATCCCAAACCATTTCAATTGCGTTGAGGTTGGGTGATTGTGGAGGCCAGGTCATCTGATGCAGCAGTCCATCATTCTCCTTCTTGGTCAAATAGCCCTTACACATCCTGGAGGTGTGTTGGGTCGTTGTCCTGTTGAAAAACAAATGATAGTCCCATTAAGCGCAAACCAGATGGGGGGGCGTATCGCTGCAGAATGCTGTGGTAGCCATGCTGGTTAAGTGTGCCTTGAGTTCTAATTACATCACAGACAGTTCCACCAGCAAAGAGCCCCCACACCATCACACCTCCTCCTCCATGCTTCACAGTCGGAACCACACATGCAGAGATAATCCGTTCACCTACTTTGCGTCGCACAAAGACACGGCGGTTGGAACCAAAAATCTCAAATTTGGATGTCCATTGCTTGTGTTCCTTGGCCCAAGGAAGTCTCTTATTATTATTGGTGTCCTTTAGAAGTGGTTTCTTTTCAGCAATTTGACCATGAAGGCCTGATTCACGTGGTCTCCTCGGAACAGTTGAGATGTGTCTGTTACTTGAACTCTGTGAAGCATTTATTTGGGATGCCATTTCTGAGGCTAGTAACTCTAATGAACTTATCCTCTGCAGCAGAGGTAACTCTGGGTCTTCCTTTTCTGTGGCGGTCCTTATGAGAGCCAGTTTCATCATAGTGCTTGATGGTTTCTGTGACTGTACTTGAAGAAACTTGATCTTGACATTTTCTGCATTGACTTACCATTGACCATGTCTTAAAGTAATGATGGACCGTAATTTCTCTTTGCTTATTGGAGCTGTTCTTGCCATAATATGGACTTGGTGTTTTACCAAATCTTCTGTATACCACCCCTATCTTGTCACAACACAACTGATTCACTCAAATGCATTAAGGAAAGAAATTCCACAAATTAACTTAACAAGGCACACCTGTTAATTGAAATGCATTCCAGGTGACTACCTCATTGAAGCTGGATGAGAGAATGCCAAGAGTGTGCAAAGCTGTCAAGGTAAAGTGTGACTACCTTTAAGAATCTCAAATACAATATATATTTGGATTTATTTAACTTTTTTTTTGGTTCGTACACGATTCCATATGTGTTATTACATAGTTTTGATGTCTCCTCGATTATTCTGCAATGTAGAAAATAGAAAATGGTATGAGTAGGTGTGTCCAAACTTTTGACTGGTACTGCATATTAAAATACAAATACACAGTCATGGAACGCACAAATAAAACATCACAAATCAACCAGAAAAACAGTTACATTCCTTCACAAATAAGACCCCAATCAATGCTTAAATGGCCCCTAATGGCACCAGAACGTCAAGATAAAATGTATTTTGAATTTTGTTCCAGCACTACGGTGCTTTAAAGCTGAAAGCAGATTTACCAAGCTCGGTGGAGAACCTAGGAACCTCAAGAGTTAACCAATTCTGTGAACAGTGTCTATACTTCAACAGCTAAATTAGATAAGACACACTTTTATGAAGTAGGGCCCATTATACAAAAAGGGAGTAATGTATAGATCTACTGGCCAACCGTTTGATACAGGATGCAGAGTTGAGTATCAAAACTGTCAACTATAGCAAAATTATGGGCACCATGGCACCCATAGGTTTAAGAGTAGTAGCAGCTGCACTTTGATAAATAATATCACCATGTTACGCAGGAAACACAGGGAACAAAACACCCTGCTACACTCAACTCCCCGTGGAGTGAAAGAGGTATGCGACTGTAGATGCAGGTAAGGATGGAAAGAGGCAGAATATATGACTGTTTACAGGGAATTTATTTCATTCCCACAGTAATTTGGGGAAAAGGGGCTGGATGGAACCGAAGCAAAGAAAGTTAAAGTTAAAGAGCCCCCTCTCCTACCTTACCTGCCCACAACTTACCTACAGTTGAAGTCGGAAGTTTACATACACCTAAGCCAAATATACAGTGGGGCAAAAAATTATTTAGTCAGCCACCAATTGTGCAAGTTCTCCACTTAAAAAGATGAGAGAGGCCTGTAATTTTCATCATAGGCACACTTCAACTATGACAGACAAAATGAGAAAAAAATCAAATCCTGCAGTGCCATACTTGTCCCCCTGCTTAAGCCAGTACGTCCAGGCCCGTCTGAAGTTTGCTAGAGAGCATTTGGATGATCCAGAAGAAGATTGGGAGAATGTCATATGGTCAGATGAAACCAAAATAGAACTTTTTGGTAAAAACTCAACTCGTCGTGTTTGGAGGACAAAGAATGCTGAGTTGCATCCAAAGAACACCATACCAACTGTGAAGCATGGGGGTGGAAACATCATGCTTTGGGGCTGTTTTTCTGCAAAAGGACCAGGGCGACTGATCCGTGTAAAGGAAAGAATGAATGGGGCCATGTATCGTGAGATTTTGAGTGAAAATCTCCTTCCATCAGCAAGGGCATTAAAGATGAAACGTGGCTGAGTCTTTCAGCATGACAATGATCCCAAACACACCACCCGGGCAATGAAGGAGTGGCATCGTAAGAAGCATTTCAAGGTCCTGGAGTGCTAGTTTTGGTAAGTTGGTTAGGACATCTCCTTTGTGCATGACACAAGTAATTTTTTCAACAATTGTTTACAGACAGATTATTTAATTTATAAGTCACTGTACCACAATTCCAGTGGGTCAGAAGTTTACATACACTAAATTGACTGTGCTTTAAAACAGTTTGGAAAATTCCTGAAAATGATGTCATGGCTTTAGAAGCTTCTGATAGGCTAATTGACATAATTTGAGTCAATTGGAGGTGTACCTGTGGATGTATTTCAAGGCCTACCTTCAAACTCAGTGCCTCTTTGCTTGACATCACAGGGAAATCAGCCAAGACCTCAGAAAAACATTGTAGACCTCCACAAGTCTTGTTCATCCTTGGGAGCAATTTCCAAACGCCTGAAGGTACCACGTTCATCTGTAAAAACAATAGTACGCAAGTATAAACACCTTGGGACCACGCAGCTGTCATACCGCTCAGGAAGGAGACGCGTTCTGTCTCCTAGAGGTTAATGTACTTTGGTGCAAAAAGTGCTAATCAATCCCAGAACAACAGCAAAGGACCTTATGAAGATGCTGGAGGAAACAGGTACAAAAGTATCCATATCCACAGAAAAACAAGTCCTATATTGACATAAACTGAAAGGCCGCTCAGCAAGGAAGAAGGCACTGCTCCAAAACTATGTGGAAGGACCACTAGAGGGCAGGCTGGGCTCATGGATAGTAGCCCAACAAAGCATGGGAGACAAGGTAACCAGAGTCAATTAAGCACAGCTGACGGTACTAATGACATACTCTCCTTCCCCTATAAAAGAGAGAATGGAACCAGCAGAGAGGGGGAAAATTATCTCTGGAAGATGGCCACCGAGAGAGAGGAGCTGTGCTGAAAGAACCACTAAGACGGTGACAATCCCGTGATTTATGTTTGTTGTAGTTTAAAGATAATCCTATTGTGTTCTTGTTTCATCTGGAGAAGAAGATGTGTGTTTTTCCTTGGAAGATTTTTCATTGATTATGTTAGAATGTTTTTGTTGACAAAATACCCTCAATAGAGAACCGTGTTCAATCAAGAAAACCTACTCCTGACTCGTTTATTCCACCTTCCCGCTTTAGAGTGACGCCTAATTACTTGGTACGCTCACAGCTACCATAAAAAAGCTACACTATGGTTTACAACTGCACATGGGGACAAAGATCATACTTTTTGGAGAAATGTCCTCTGGTCTGATGAAACAAAATAGAACTGTTTGGCCATAATGGCCATCGTTATATTTGGAGGATAAAGGGGGATGCATGCAAGCCGAAGAACACCATCCCAACCGTGAAGCACGGGGGTGGCAGCATCATGTTGTGGGGGTGCTTTGCTGCAGGAGGGGCTGGTGCACTTCACAAAATAGATGGCATCATGAGGCAAGAAAATTATGTGGATATATTGAAGCAACATCTCAAGACATCAGTCAGGAAGTTAAAGCTTGGTGCAAATGGGTCTTCCAAATGGACAATGATCCTAAGCATACTTCCAAAGTTGTGGCAAAATGGCTTAAGGACAACAAAGTCAAGGTATTGGAGAGGCCATCACAGAGCTCTGACCTCAAACCCGTAGAAAATTTGTGGGCAGAACTGAAAAAGCGTGTGCGAGCAAGGAGGCCTATAAACCTGACTCAGTTACACCAGCTCTGTCAGGAGGAATGGGCCAAAATTCACCCAACTTATTGTGGGAAGCTTGTGGAAGGCTACCCGGAACTTTTGACCCAAGTCAAACAATTTAAAGGCAATGCTACCAAATACTAATTGAGTGTATGTAAACTTCTGACCCACTGGGAATGTGATGAAAGAAATAAAAGCTTAAATAAATAATTCTCTCTACTATTATTATGACATTTCACATTCTTAAAATAAATTTGTGATCCTAACTGACATAAGACAGGGACTTTTTACTAGGATTAAATGTCAGGAATTGTGAAAAACTGAGTTTAAATGTATTTGGCTATGGTGTATGTAAACTTCCGACTTCAACTGTACTTATCACAGAAGACTGAAGATAAGATCCAGCTCTTTGAGTGTATAGTGTAATGATAAAGTGGGATGCTTAGGAACACACATACATATGGCTGCATATCAATAGTCTGAAGCAGGGGTACTCAAATACTATTTGAGAAGGTTCGGTGACACGAAGGTTCAGATAGATATTTTCATTCATCTGCGTAGTGACAAACCCCACCTCGTGACCAATGTGACCCTAAACTGTTTAAACTGTTCACACTCCTCTTCTTGGTGGAAAGACAATCATTTCCTGCAATTCTACACATTGTGCATTGTACTAGGACAACTCTCAACAGCAGAAGGTTGAAAGCCCGACTGAGTCCCCCCCCCCCCCTTTTTTTGGTTGGGATCCACGGCCCATATGGATCCCGTCCTAGACCCGGTCCGCAATCCATCTATGGAATATTGCTGGTCTAAAGTTACATCCTGTCCTTGTCTCCTCTCCTTCATCTTTACTGATCTGACAACACAGCACAGGTTAAAATAATATGGTGAATGCCCAGCAGGTGTGATTTCCCCACCTATCCAGTTATTTAATATCAGTGTAGATAGAAGAGTCGGGGAGAAGAAGCTACTAGCGATTGAGATACACCCATAAAATGGCACATAGGCTACACATGTATTTACAGCACCACTACATGATAGGAAGAGAACCTGTGATGTCATGGCTTAGTTCAGTTGGTGACGACAATACAGAACTGGATTAAATTGGATTAAATAGTCCCCCCCCCATCAAAACGCTTACTGTAAAATCATTCTGGACTGGATCTAAATACTAATACAGGTATTAGTACATTGGTAATGTATTCTAACCCTCATATACTGTACATGAATAGGGTAGAAATACATGTATAGCTACTATTTATTGCTCTGACCTGGTTGCGCAATATATATATGTGTACTTTGGATCTCTAAACTTCCCAGATAGAACAACAATAAAGATACAGGATTTCAGCTAGCATACTGTTACAAATACAGATAAATCTGTGTCCCATTTCATAGATAAGTGTGCTTTAATGGAGCAAAAAGAGAGAGAGAGAGAGAAATGTTATACTGTAAATAGTTATTGTTGTTGTTGATTACATATAACCCTTATAGGACAATCCTGAAACTCTAAGAGCTCCACGTTGTGCCTGAGAGGCACTGGTTGTGGTTTCACGTACACCAGGGCCCGTATTCAAAAAGCATCTCAGAGTAGGAGTGCGGATCTAGGACACATTTTTCCTTTTAGATTAACAATGAACGGACAGGGGGAACTGATCCAGCATTGAGGTAGTCTTCCAAATTGTATCTCTGGGGTGAGATTTGTTTTTCACAGAGTCCCCGTGGGTGTTTGAGAGGAGGATGAAAACCACTGCAGTGGTGGACGGCACTATTAAAGAAGGAAGCCTGAAAATAGAGAAACTTAATCTAAACATACTGTGCAATTCTAACTGTGAAGTGCTCCGGTAGTTCGGTTTGCTCGAAGGCCCTTGGATAAGGAGTACGACTGATTCTCAGGCCTTTCCATAGCCACCTGAGAGGAATAGAAAGTGACGTGTAAAACCATTTGAAGAGCTGGCTTTAGAGACCTAGTTACTTGACAGACATTGACTTTATACTCTTGAGATGTTAGCAGGACAGTTTACTCAGTGGTGTCAATCATACGGGGCGGCAGGGTTGGTGGTTAGAGTGTTGGACGAGTAACCGGAAGGTTGCAAGTTCAAACCCCTGAGCTGACAAGGTACAAATCTGTCGTTCTGCCCCTGAACAGGCAGTTAACCCGCTGTTCCTAGGCCGTCATTGAAAATAAGAATTTGTTCTTAACTGACTTGCCTGGTTAAATAAAGGTAAATAAAATAAGAGAGGTTAATTCAAATGTAACCTTCCTGACCTGCAAAACACTCCATCATAGGTGAATGTCTGTTGACTGTGTTCGCCAGCAAGGTAGCCACTTTTTTGGTAACTACGTGATTCCATTTGTGTTATTTCATAGTTTTGATGTCTTCACTATTATTGTACAATGTAGAAAATAGTAAAACATAAAGACAAACCCTGGAATTGAGTAGGTGTGTCCAAACTTTTGACTGGAACTGTATATACAGTGCATTCAGAAAGTATTCAGACCCCTTGACTTTTCCACTTTTTGTTATATTACAGCCTTATTTGAAAATTGATTAAATTGTCCCCCCCCCATCAATCTACACACAATACCCCATAATGACAATGCAAAAACATTTATAATTTATCACATTTACATAAGAATTCAGACCCTTTACTCAGTACTTTGATTAAGCACATTTGGCAGCGATTACAGCCTTGAGTCTTCTTGGGTATGACGCTACAACCTTGGCACACCTGTATTTGGGGAGTTTCTCCCATTCTTCTCTGCAGATTCTCTCAAGCTCTGTCAGGTTTGATGGTGAGCATCGCTGCACAGCTATTTTCAGGTCTCTCCAGAGATGTTAATTCGGGTTCAAGTCTGGGCTGTGGCTGGGTCATTCAAGGACATTCAGAGACTTGTCCCGAAGCCACTCCTGTCTTGGCTGTGTGCGTAGGGTAGTTGCACTGTTAGAAGGAGAACCTTCACCCCAGTCTGAGTTTCTGAGCGCTCTGGAGCAGGTTTCCATCAAGGATCTCTCTTTACTTTGCTCTGTTCATCTTTCCCTCGATCCTGACTAGTCTCCCACTCCCTGCCAATGTGGTCCTTCTGTGGCTCAGTTGGTAGAGCATGGCGCTTGTAACGCCAGGGTAGTGGGTTCGATTCCCGGGACCACCCATACGTAGAATGTATGCACACATGACTGTAAGTCGCTTTGGATAAAAGCGTCAGCTAAATGGCATATATATATTTTTTTTTTTATCCCCACAGCATGATTCTGCCACCACCATGCTTCATTGTAAAGATGATGACGCTTTGCATTCAGAACAGAGGATCTTTTTTTAAAAATATATTTTTTATAAACCCCTCCACCACCCCCCCTCTTCAGAGGACAAATATCTTAGTTTTAGTTACAGCTTTTTTTCCACATATAAACTCAGCATAAAAAGAAACGCACTTTTTCAGGACCCTGTCTTTCAAAGATAATTTGTAGAAATCCAAATAACTTCACAGATCTTCATTGTAAAGAGTTTAAACAATGTTTCCCACGCTTGTTCAATGAACCATAAACAATTCATAAACATGCACCTGTAGAACGGTCGTTAAAGACACTAACAGCTTTCAGACGGTAGGTAATTAAGGTCACAGTTATGAAAACTTAGGACACTAAAGAGGCCTTTCTACTGACTCTGAAAAACACCAAAAGAATGATGCCCAGGGTCCCTGCTCATCTGCGTGAACGTGCCTTAGGCATGCTGCAAGGAGGCACGAGGACTGCAGATAAATTACAATGTCCGTACTGTGAGATGCCTAAGACAGTGCTACAGGAAGACAAGACAGACAGCTGATCGTCCTCGCATTGACAGACCACGTGTAACAACACCTGCACAGGGTCGGTACATTCGAACATCACACCTGAGGAACAGGCACAGGATGGCAACAGCAACTGCCCGAGTTACACCAGGAACGCACAATCCCTCCATCAGTGCTCGGACTGTCCGCAATAGACTGAGAGAGGCTGGACTGAGGGCTTGTAGGCCTGTTGTAAGGCAGGTCCTCACCAGACATCACCGGCAACAATGTTGCCTATGGGCATAATCCCACTGTCGCTGGACCAGACAGGACTGGCAAAAAGTGCTCTTCACTGACGAGTCGCAGTTTTGTCTCACCAGGGGTGATGGTCGGATTTGAGTTTATCGTCGAAGGAATCAGCGTTACACTGAGGCCTGTACTCTGGTGTGGGATCGATTTGGAGGTGGAGGGTCCGTCATGGTCTGGGGCGGTGTGACACAGCATCATCAGACTGAGATTGTTGTCATTGCAGGCAATCTCAACGCTGTGTGTTACAGGGAAGACATCCTCCTCACTCATGTGGTACCCTTCCTGCAGGCTCATCCTGTCATGACCCTCCAGCATGACAAAGCCACCAGCCATACTGCTCATCCTGTGCGTGATTTCCTGCAAGACAGGAATGTCAGTGTTCTGCCTAGGCCAGCGAAGAGCCCGGATCTCAATCCCACTGAGCACGTCTGGGACCTGTTGGATCGGAGGGTGATGGCCTGGGCCATTCCCCCCAGAAATGTCCGGGAACTTGCAGGTGCCTTGGTGGAAGAGTGGGGTAACATCTCACAGCAAGAAAGGGCAAATCTGGTGTAGTCCATGAGGAGGAGATGCAATGCAGTACTTAATGCAGCTGGTGGCCACACCAGATACTGACTGTTACTTTTGATTTTGACCCCCCCTTTTGTTCATGGACACATTATACCATTTCTGTTAGTCACATGTCTGTGGAACTTGTTCAGTTTATGTCTCAGTTGTTGAATCTTATGTTATGTTCATAGAAATATTTACAGATGTTAAGTTTGCTGAAAACAAACGCAGTTGACAGTGAGAGGACGTTCATTTTTTTGCTGATATACATACACATTTTACATTTGACATACACATACATGATACTTTTATATAAAGCAGTCACATAACAATAATGCATTAGCATAAGTTATTTAACCCCAATCCTCAGCCATTCTCAGCCCATCCCACCTATCACCATAGAACACCCTCGTTTGGTTTCCATGTGTCATATATCTTTCAATTGTGCTGTGATGTTTTACATCATTTTTAACCTTTCTAATCGTATAGTATCCACAGATACCTTTCCTATGAGTATTATTATATTATTTATTGACTGACTATGGCTTTCCAAATCATCCAACATTGCTATTTGTAACGTTCATTTTAAGTGCATGTAATGATTTTTTAAACCATTCCTGAACCTGTGACCAGAAACAAGCTACATGGGGGCAATACCAAAATAAATGATCCATTGATTCTGTCTCTTCACAGAAAAATCTACAGAGCTGAGTTTGTTGTATGCTCCATCTATATAGAATTCTGTTGGTGGCAATAATTTGATAAAATAATTTCAATTGAAAAGGTGTTGAATCATGTGTAATCACAAACCATGTGATTGGTAAATTGAAAATCTCTTCACATTTATTTTGCAACCTATATGGCTCAGCTGCCAACATTTTTGTCCTCAAATAAAACTGGTATATTTTTCTATTTATGACAGTCCCTTTCAGCCAATTTGTATCTTTAATCTATGGCAGGCAAACAAGTTCCCTTACCTTCTCCCTTTTCCACTTGCCTCCTCCATTTTTGTGGTAGTGCTGCAATCAGTTGGTTGTAAATTTGAATTGAGCAGATATTCCCATATATTTTCGA
This sequence comes from Oncorhynchus keta, assembly GCF_023373465.1. Classification (NCBI taxonomy): domain Eukaryota; kingdom Metazoa; phylum Chordata; class Actinopteri; order Salmoniformes; family Salmonidae; genus Oncorhynchus; species Oncorhynchus keta. Next base: position 45,077,603 of record NC_068435.1, on the reverse strand, counting down.
TAGCTGCATATGTACTGCATATGTACTGTACATATACTGTAACTCCTCCATTTCTATTCATAAATATAATACTTTTTTTTAAATGTCCATAAAGAATGTTCTTTTTATTAATCAGTATATTTGAATTTTACCATAACATTTGTTGTAATACTTGTTCTATCTCTTCTGGAGGATAAAACTGATATTGTAACGAGCTTTATATGGCTTGTTTAAGAAAGGGCAATGTATGAGTGAAGCCTTTAGTGAGAGTTTTAAAGCTTTAATATTAAATTATTTTAGCCCCACAAACTAACTCATATTCATTATATAAATAGGCACGTTTAAATTTGCCTGGCTTAACATTCCAAATAAAAAACCTTTCTTGCGCATATCATTTAAAAAAACAAGTAATCTGGAGTAGGCAGTGCCATTAGTAAGTAAACTGTGATACCAAATAGTTCATCAATGGGATTTTTCCATAAATAGACAAGTATTTACCTCTCCATAATCTTATCCATTTTTGCTAACTTTATATTAAAACAAATGTTTCTCATGGTCTGAGAGTCCTTTAGGTGCCTTTTGGCAAACTCCAGGCTGGCTGCCATGTGCCTTTTACATCTGGCCACTACCATAAAAGCCTGATTGGTGAGGTGCGGCAGAGATGGTTGTCCTTCTGGAAGTTTCTCCCATCTCCTCAGAGGAACTTTGGAGCTCTGTCAGAGTGACCATCGGGTTCTTGGTCACCTCACGAATCAAGGCCCTCTTCCCCGATTGCTCAGTTTGGCCGGGCTGCCAGCTCTAGGAAGAGTCTTGGTGGTTACAAAATTCTTCCATTTAAGAATGATGGAGGCCACTGTGTTCTTGGGGACCTTCAATATGGCAGAAATGTTTCGGTACCCTTCCCCAAGATCTGTGCCGGGACACAATCCTGTCTCGGTGCTGTACGGACAATATCCCTCGACCTCATGGCTTTTATAGCCAGGTGTGTGCATTTCCAAATCATGTCCAATGAATTGCATTTGCCACAGGTGGACTCCAATCAAGTTGTAGAAACATCTCTAGGATGATCAAATTGAAACAGGATGCACCTGAGCTCAATTTAGAGTCTCATAGCGAAGGGTCTGAGTACTTACATAAATAAGTTATTTCTGTTTTTTATTTGAAATAAATGTGCAAAAATGTCTAAAAACCTGTTTTCACTTTGTCAATATGGGGTATGTAGATTGATGGGGAAATGTGTATTAAATCCATTTTAGAAAAAGGCTGAAATGTAACAAAATGTGGAAAATTTTAAGAAGTCCGAGTACATTCTGAATGCACTGTATATAAAAAAAAACAAAGTGTCCTGACTCCTGGCATTAATATCTACATCATGGTACGGTTGAATATTGCCTCTGGACAACATCCACCTGCAAAAGTCATATTACAGGCAAATATATAACTCTCTTGGTCATTCATTCTGATGTTATGTTGTGGTCAGATATCTCTGATACACTCCCCCACAATTTTCATATCCATGGGAATTTGTGTAAAACAATTGCATGGAAACATCCAGCTACAGTCATTTGGAAACCATGTTCTGAAAGGTACACCTCTTTTGTCTTTGATAAATGCAATGATAAAACATTATTAGAGAACATGACATAATGTTCTTTATGGTAGGTGTAATTCTTAGACACACGCACATTGGCAGGCAGACGCCCTCGTATATAGAGATAAGAGCAAGGCACGCTGATAAGGCCTCAGGTTATTGTTGATTTGAGAAATAGCTGTCATTAACTAAACACAACAATGTGTTCATTTATATGCATAGCTTATTTATGAATCATATGATATACCAGAAAAAAAGTGATGTAATATGTGCAAATAATGGAACAAAAACCCCAAATGGTCACCCTAGTTTTGATTACATTCTACACTCCATGATGGATAAAAGTACCCCTGTGTCAATTACATTAATAAAATATCTAAAATATGAAACATGGAAAGGAAATTAGGAGATAACTAATTCAGATTAAACCAAATTTGATGATTTAAATTAAAATGTGTGTGTGTGTGTGATCCCCCCCCCCCACCAAACACACACACACACACACACACACACACACACACACACACACACACACACACACACACACACACACACACACACACACACACACACACACACACACACACACACACACACACACACACACACACACACACACACACACACACACACACAATCTCAATTCTGCTGAGATTTCAATATGATTGGAATTTCAACTTTGTCCCGTGGAACAGGCTCATACAACAACACACATACTTAGCTACAGGAAACACTCACTGTAATCCCAGCTTGAAATATTCATCAAGGTAGCTATTGACAACTTTTGACCATTCCTGTTGGATATTTACAACTTCTTGCACCAATCTTATTGGAAAGTTGGAATAATGACCCATATCTCAAACAAGGTAAAGATGTGTGGATTTCTTTTTTTTGTGTGTGTTTCTTAGACAGGTGATTGAATTAGATGTGTGCTTTGTCATTCATAGTTTGAAGTGGCTTTCAATGTGAGCTTATTTCACCATAGAGCATTGTGATCATATTAAGACTTAAATAAAAAAAAAACATCCTCATTCGTGGGTTCTATAATGACATACAGACATAGATATTGACCTGTATTATATCAACATTTTCTCTTTGAAAGTATATTTTTGTGACTTATTTTAGTCTTCTCAACCTAGGAACGGGGACGGGGGGGACGGGGACGGGACAGGACATGCCCCACATTCTGAAATAGCATTTTTGTCCGCCCAGTTAAAACATTTTTAAAACTTTATTTAACTAGGCAAGACAGTTAAGAACAAATTCTTATTTACAATGACGGCCTTTATCATTGGAATGTGATCCAAAAATCAGGCTACGGTGTGCTTTAGGACCATGCCTGACGCCACCAAGTGGTCGGATAGGCTGCTTGGAGTGTTTATCCGACTGGAAAATAAGAAAATAATAAAAAAATTATGATTATGTCCCCCCCACTTCTAAAACCAACGTTGCGTATATGTATTGGTGTTATGGAGTGATGTAGTCTACTCTTTATATTTATCTATAGGAAGAGTCAGGATTATTCATTGACTCTGAGTGGTCTCAGGATCCATGTTAACAAGTTTATACTTCTATAGAGGTGCCCTGATCTGTTATTTTTGTGTCTACCTGTCTATTTATTTAATGTCACATTGAGATCAAAGTCTATTTTGCAAGGGAGCACTGCATTACAAAAGCAACAAACAGAAAGTACACAATAAGGAGCTAGTGACACAATTATATCAATCAAGAAGGGAGCACAGGAAACACAAAAATACAATTATAACAAACACCCACATTCCTCTGTGTCTATGGCTCCTGTAAAGAGATTCCCTGTGTCATTTTTGCTATGTGACCCACTTATAGTCAGCAGGCAGGCTCAGAGTCTGGGACAGGCAGAGTGGACAGGCGGGCGGAAAAAGGGTCAGGACAGGCAAGGGTCAAACACCATGAAGACAAGAAAAAGAGAGGCTGGGAAAAGACAGGAGCTGACAGGACAAACGCTGGCAAGCATGACAAACAAGACGAACTGGCACAGACAGAAAACACAGGTATAAATACCTAGAGGATAAGTGGGGAAGATGGGCGACACCTGGAAGGGGTGGAGACAAGCACAAGGACAGGTGAGACAGATCAGGGCATGACAGTACCCCTCCCTCTGGGCGGACCCCTGGTTGACTGGGGTTCCGGTGGTGAAAGTCGGCGATGAAGTCCAGGTCCAATACCACGGGAACCTGCGGAGACTCAACCAGCAGGAATTGGATCATCTCGCTGTGGTTCCCCAACACTTGTAGGTTGACTGGGGGAGGTCTGGTGGGTGACCCGGCCTATAGAGCGCCCATCCAGCACTCTAACATCCATGGGAATGGAGAGGGGTTGAGTGGGGATACCCAGCTCAGATGCCAGGGTAACGTCCATGAGACTCACATCGGTCCACGAGTCGATGAGTACCTGGAGAGACTTGGACTGGTCGCCCCACAGCAGGGTGGCGTGGAGAGGGGGCGAGTAAGGGGAGAAAAACAATAATCTTTCAGACCCACCAGAGTACTCACTCCAACGAATGAGCTAGGTCTCTTGAAGGGACAGGTAGACACAAAATAACCGGCAGTACTGCAATACAGACAACTCTGGGTCAAGTCTGCGTGCACATTCGGCTGGAGACAGCCTAGCCCTGCCGAGCTGCATCGGCTCAGGAAGAGGTGAATCGGCAGTCTTCAGGCTCTGGGAGGGACTCGGGTAAGCTCGGATCCTCTCGGGGATGTAGACGCCGGGGACTTCCGGAGTTCATCGGCTGCAAAGGTGGGATCCCTCAGTGAGTGATTGGGATCGCAATCGGACCTCTTCTCCCTCATACGTTCCCATAGCCAACCATCGATCCGGATGGTTAAAGCAATGAGTGAGTCGAGATCCGTTGGTAGTTCTTGGGCTGCCAGCTCATCTTTTACCTCCTCCGGTAATCCGTGCAGGAACGTGTCCAACAGCGCTTCAGGGTTCCAGGTACCCTCCGCTTCTAGAGTGCGGAACTCCACCGCATAGTCTGCTACACTGAAGGTGTCCTGCCGAAGCTGGAGTAACTTCCGGACAGCCTCTCTCCCGGAAACCAGAGCCTTTAACACCTTTCTCACCTCCGCCACGAATACCTCCAGACTGAGGCAGACGGCGGATTGTTGCTCCCACACCGCCGTGGCCCAGGCGAGTGCCCAACCAGACATCAGCGTAATAATGTACGCTATCTTCGAGCGGTCCGAGGGGAACGAAGAAGGCTGCAGCTCGAAAATGAGGGAGCACTGGGAGAGAAAGGCCCGGTAGGTTCTGGAATCTCCATCATAGCGCTCCGGGGGAGGTATTGGGGGTTCCTGGGAAATCGGGGTGACAGCGCTGCTACCAGCCGGGTTACAGAGGGGCTGGGAGGTTACCGTTGTGGTCGGCTGCCTAGTAGGCAACCTAAGGAATGGCTCCCACAATGCGTCCCAAGGCTAGGTCGTGACGTTCGGCCACGGCCTGGAACCCTTCCATCAGACCGCGAATCAACTCCTCTTGCCTACCAATGGTGGCTCCTTGGGAGGAGATGGCGTTGCGGAGCTGGTCCAAGTCTGCTGGGTCAATCATGGCCAGTTCGTACTATCAGGTATCAAGGTAAGACCCAAGTGCAGACTGTGTGAAGTAACAATGTGTATTGTAACAACAGGGGCAGGCAAACGACAGGTCAAGGCAGGCAGGGGTCGATAGGAGCAAAGGTACAGGATGGCAGCCTCAGGGTCAGGCAGAGTGGTTAGGCGGGCGGGTACAGGGTCAGGGCAGGCAACGGTCAAAAACCAGGAGGACGAATAAAAAGAGAGGCTGGGAAAGACAGGTGCTGGTAAGCTTGACAAATAAGATGAACTGGCACAGACAGACAGAAAAACAGGTATAAACACCCAGAGGATAAGTGGGGCAGATGGGCGACACCTGGAAGGGTTGGGGACAAGCACAAGGCCAGGTGAAACAGATCAGGGCGCAACACCTGGTCAGTTCATATTGTCAGAAAATACTCCTGTCTCGAGTTGTAGCCAATCAGTATGTTTCTCCTCTATAGGGAGGAATTGAATTTATAGATCTCCTGCTCAACCAGTCAGATGGAACCCTCGGTTGCCATGGTAACCAACCCTGGCAAATCACATCACCCGAGGTGAGTGACAACACCATTCCACTTTCTCCTCCAGCCCTTTCCATCAGTAAAAGCACCCTAGAGATGTTGTGACATATCTGAGTTTCTCCTTGTCAGTAAGTAACTAGGACCCATAGTTTTCCTGGTATCAGGTATCAACGTAAGACCCAAGTGCAGACTGTGTGAAGTAACAATGTTGATTGTAACCGGGGCAGGCATATGACAGGTCAAGGGAGGCAGAGTTCAGTAATCCAGAGGTGGAGAAAAGGTACAGGACGGCAGGTAGGCTCAGGCAAGGGTCAAAAGCCAGGAAGACGAGAAAAATAGATTTTACATTCATACTTATGGAAAGTCAGCCACAAATGTAACCAATCTGAATAGGATAATATGCTCAATCCCATGTCTTTTTTTGGTGGTCCATGTTGACCTTGTCCATCTGCCATCATCATCTTTTCCCATTGCCCAATGACAGTTATTGATTGACAGCAGAGACATATATTTATATTTCTAAATATATGACTCTCATTGACAGCTTGTGGGGAGGGGGCATCCTGTTCCCTTCACCAGAACAGTCAGACCTCAATCATAGCAGTTCTTTATCTTTAATGGCCCTCGACAGGGGTATTATCTCTGGCTGATGTATGGGTGTGTATGCGTTTGCGTGCGTGCATGTTGTGTGTGTTTGAGTGATTGCATTATTCCTGAGTGGTTAGTAGGTTTCTGTATAGTAAGATAACCTGTAATCTGTTTGTGTACTGTATGTCTGATGACGTGTCTTTGGTTTTATTGTCCCTCTCTGCATGTATCTCACCCTCTCCACGCACGCACGCACGCACGCACGCACGCACGCACACACACACATACCCACACACGCACACACACACACACAACCTCCTGCAGTCTCTGAGCCAAGACGGTGGCGGTGATGATTTCCTGGATACTCTGTTAGGTGGCACTGACTCATCGTCTGCCCACACCTCCCCCATGTGGCCCTACTCCCCCAGTGACAGTGGCATCAGCGAGGATCCCAACTCTGGCTCCGATCACCTGGACAGCCGTAACCTGCCCTCCAGCCCCCCCTTCCATGCCTTCGACCAAGCCCATCTCCCTAACCTCCACTCTAACCTCACCAGGTCTGCACTGCACTGCCTGGCACCTGATGTCTCCATCGACTTAGGTAATACACACCTCTGGAACAGATGCACAGACAGTTGAAGTCGTAAATTTACATACACTTAGGTTGGAGTCATTAAAACTCATTTTTCAACCACTCCACAAATTTCTTGTTAACAAACTATAGTTTTGGCAAGTCGGTTAGGACATCTACTGCGTAATTTCTACAAGTAATTTTCCAACAATTGTTAACAGATTATTTCACTTATAATTCACTGTATCACTATTCCAGTGGGTCAGAAGTTTACATACACTAAGTTGACTGTGCCTTTAAACAGCTTGGAAAATGTCAGAAAATTATGTCATAGCTTTAGAAGCTTCTGATAAGCTAATTGACATCATTTGAGTCAATTGGAGGTGTACCTGTGGATGTATTTCAAGGCCTACCTTCAAACTCAGTGCCTCTTTGCTTGACATCACAGAAAAATCAAAAGAAATCAGCCATGACCTCAGAAAATAAATTGTAAACCTCCACAAGTCTAGTTCATCCTTGGGAGCAAAAACGCCTGAAGGTACCACGTTCATCTGTACAAACCATAGTACGCAAGTATAAACACGATTGGACCAATCAGCTGTCATATCGCTCAGGAAGGAGACACGTTCGGTCTCCTAGAGATGAACGAACTTTGGTACGAAAAGTGCAAATCAATCCCAGAACAACAGCAAAGGACCTTGTGAAGATGCTGGAAGTAACAGGTACACAAGTGATTTGGTAATACACAAGTGTTGGTATATAATTTTCAAATAGAAATATTGAAATACTTCATGCATTTCAACTCAGGTTTGTTTGGTCCAAGGTGTATTTGAAATGATGTATTTGGAAACAAATATTTTAAAATACTTACAAATTCCTACATTTATTTGATTTGGCCACATTATTTGAAAAATAGTCCAATACAGAGAAACAAATTATTTGTTTATTTGTTATAAATATAAACACACAAATACACATGTATTTGAATCCAGGTTAGGTCCATTCTACAGAGCTGGACTCATTAGAACAGAGCGGACAAGACCAGGCACTAAATCAGACTGGGGGAAAAACAATGATAATATTATTTTCTACACAGAATATCATACAAAATGATTGTCTGATGATCTTCTGAATTTCCTTTCTGATGCAATTCAGTCACATTAAACCATATTTATTTTAGATTGAAATACTGTCAAAAGTACTGTCAAACTGATTTGTAATAGACTGCTATAGCACCAATAAAAAAGTTAACATTGTCCTTTGATTACATCACTTTGAGAAAATGTTGATATCAAAATGGGGTCGTGGGCATAAACGTTTTGGAACCCCTCTCTTAAAAACCTGACCTTAACCACTCGGAATGAATGAATGAATGAAATGAAGCTTAACCCTATCCCTAACCTTAAATGGATAGTTCACCCAAATTACAAAATGGCCAAACAGTAAGTTCAGACTTGCAGAGGAGTGAAAACAAATCAAGGAATCTTAGACAGTTCTCAAAACTCTACTTGTTTGATAATACACCGGCCGATGAAAGGTCGCGCTTCAAACGGTCAGCAATCAGATCTAAAAGTACATCTCCTTTTAACTGTCAACACACACAACATCTCATTGGTCGTACAGAACTATCTATACATTCTCATTGGTGAATGTGACCTTCTCATGGCCATCTTGTGACAGGCATACTGCATCCCCGTGATAATGTCTCCCACCGCTCAGGCCTTCTTAACAAGTTGGGTGTTAAGTAGATCAGAGCTAGCTGTTGGTGCCTGTGGGAGAGCCATTGGATTTGACCAAATATTACAGATTTCCCCGACACACAGTAACGTTAGTAAATAGAATAATGGAATGGAGTAGAATAAAATAGAACACAATCTTGTAACTGTTTTGAGCCCTCAGTAAATCTGGTCCTACGTCTCTCTGTCTCCTCAGATGGATGGGAGTCTGGCCTCTTCCAAGAGAGCAATGGGAATACCCACAACTCCCAGCTGCCCTCTGGTTACCATCTCACTGTCAAGGACCTGCTGCTGTCTGGAATAAGAGAGACGGTGAGTCAGAGGGACAGGGGAGTGGAGCCATCTATTTTGTGAAGTGCACCAGTCCCTCCTGCAGCAAAGCACCCCCACAACATGATGCTGCCTCCCCCGTGTGTCACGCCCGTCATTCAAGGATTGATTAGCACTTTTTGCACCAAAGTACGTTCATCTCTAGGAGACAGAACGCGTCTCCTTCCTGAGCGGTATGATGGCTGAAGCTTCTAAAGCCATTTCTGGAATTTTCCAAGCTGTTTAAAGGCACAGTCAACTTAGTGTATGCAAACTTTGTACCCACTGGATTAGTGATACATTGAATTATAAGTGAAATAATCTGTCTGTAAACAATTGTTGGAAAAATGATCTGTGTCATGAACAAAGTAGATGTCCTAACCGACTTGCCAAAACTATAGATTGTTAACAAGAAATGTGTGGAGTGGTTGAAAAATGTGTTTTAATGAATCCAACCTAAGTGTATGTAAACTTCCGACTTCAACTGTATGTATCAATTATGAGCTAAATGATCATAGACATGGTATAAGTCAAAACACCTCAAAACAAGACATGGTATCAAGAACAAGATTCAACTAGCTGAAACAAGCCACTCCCCGTATGGCAGCTTCTCACTGTTGCTAGCTATCTGACCGTTCGTAATCATAACAACACAGGTCCTTCTACCCCTGCAATGCGTGCACATCATTTTCGGGATGTTGTCAGACAACCCGTTTATGTGACTGTCTGAAGCCTTGCAGTAATCGTTGTGTCTTCCTATTCTCCTGTGACTCCCAGAATTCCCTGCAGGAGGTGGTCCTTAACGAGGATGAGAAGAAGCTGCTGGCTAAAGAGGGTGTCCACCTGCCCAGCCAACTGCCCTTTACTAAGGTAGGCTACCACTGGCCCTAATGTCCACCTGGCCAGCCAACCATCCCTGTTTGGTACAATTTAACTTTAAAAAAAACTTTTGTACTCTTTCACTTTAACCAACTCTAATCATCTCTGTCTTCATTCGCTCACTCTCTCTGCTGTCTGACTATGTTCTCCTGGATCAGTACGAGGAGAGGGTCCTGAAGAAGATCCGCAGGAAGATCCGCAACAAGCAGTCGGCCCAGGAGAGCAGGAAGAAGAAGAGGGAGTACGTAGATGGTCTGGAGGGCAGGTATGGACCAAAAGCAATGTAGCCCAGTTGGTGGTCCAATGCACCAGTAATTATCCAATCAAATGTTATTTATCACATCCGCCAAATACAACAGGAGTAGACTTTACCGTGAAATGCTTACTTACAAGTGCTTAATCAACAATACAGAATTTTCTAAGTAAGAAAATATTTGCTAATAAAATAAAGAAGAATTTAATAAAATAAGTAAATAAAAGTGACACAAGAAAATAACAATAATGAGGCTATACACAACAGGGCGTACCGATACTGAGTCAATGTGAGGGGGTACAGGTTAGTCGAGGTAATTGAGGTTAATATGTACATGTAGGTAGGGGTAAAATGACTAGCATAGAGTAAGTAGGGGTAAAATTACTAGCATAGATAATAAACAGCGAGTAGCAGCACCGTAAAAAAGGGGTCATTGTTAAGCAGTCTTATGGCTTTGGGGTAGAACCTGTTAAGGAGCCTTTTGGACCTAGACTTGGCGCTCCGGTACCGCTTGCCGTGAGGTAGCAGAGAGAACAGTCTATGACTGGCTGGAGTCTTTGACCATTTTTAGGGCCTTCCTCTGACACCGCCTGGTGTAGAGGTCCTGGATGGCATGGATGGATGGCTTGTCCCCAGTGATGTACTGGGCCGTACACACTACCCTCTGTAGCACCTTGCAGTCAGATGATGAGCAGTTGCCATACCAAGTGGTGATGCAACCAGGATGCTCACAAAGGTGCAGCTGTAGAACTTTTTGAGGATCTGAGGACCCATACCAGATATTTTCAGTCTCCTGGGGGGGAATAGGAGTTGTTGTGCCATCTTCACGACTGTCTTGGTGTGATGGACCATGATAGTTTGTTGGTGATGTGTACACCAAGGAACTTGGTCTCGACCTGCTCCACTACAGCCCCCTTGATGTGAATGGGGGCATGCTCGGCCCTCCTTTTCCTGTAGTCCAAGATCAGCTCCTTTGTCTTGCTCACGTTGAGGAAGAGGTTGTTGTCCTGGCACCACACTGCCAGGTCTCTGACCTCCTCCCTATAGGCTGTCTCATCGATGTCGGTGATCAGGCCTACCACCATTGTGTTGTCGGCAAACGTATTGATGTTGTTGGAGTCGTGTGAGGCCACGTAGTCATGGGTGAACAGCGAGTACAGGAGGGGACTAAGCACACACTCGATGGGCACCCGTGTTTTTTATCAGCATGGCAGATGTGTTGTTGCCTACCCTTATCACCTGGGGGAGGCACGTCAGGAAGTCCAGGATCCAGTTGCAGAGGGAGGTGTTTAGTACAAAGGTCCTTAGCTTAGTGATGTGCTTTGAGGGCACTATGGTGTTGAACGCTGATCTGTAGTCAACGAACAGCATTCTTACGTAGGTGTCACTTTTGTCCAGGTGGAAAAGGGCAGTGTGGAGTGCAATAGAGATGGGGTCATCTGTGGATCTGTTGGGGTATCCAAATTGTAGTGGGTCTAGGGTTTCTGGGATGATTGTGTTGATGTGAGCCATGACCAGCCTTTTAAAGCACTTCATGGCTACAGACGTGAGTGCTACAGGGCGGTAGTCATTTAGGCAGGTTACCTTGGCATTCTTTGGCACAGGGACTATGGCGGTCTGCTTGAAACATGTAGGTATTACAGACTCGGTCAGGGAGAGTTTGAAAATGTCAGTGAAGACACTTGTCAGTTGGTCAGTGCATGCTCTGAGTACGCGTCTTGGTAATCCGTCTGACCCTGCGGCCTTGTGAATTTTGACCTGTTTAAAGGTCTTACTCACATTGAATACGGAGAGCGTGATCACACAGTTGTCCGGAACAGCTGGCTCTCTCATTCATGGTTCAGTTTTGCTTGCCTCGAAGCGAGCATAGAAGGCATTTAGCTCGTCTGGTAGGCTTGCGTTACTGGGCAGCTCGTGGCTGGGTTTCCCTTTGTAATCCGTAATAGTTTGCCAGCCCTGCCACATCCGACGAGCATCAGAGCCAGTAGTAAGATTCAATCTTAGTCCTGTATTGACGCTTTGCCTGTTTGATGGTTTGCAGGAGGGCATAGCGGGATTTCTTATAAGCGTCCAGAATAGTGTCATGCTCCTTGAAAGCGGCAGCTCTAGCCTTTAGCTCAGTGCGGACGTTACCTGTTGTCCATGGCTTCTGGTTGGGCAATGTACGTACGGTCACTGTGGGGACGATGCCATCGATGCACATATTGATGAAGCCGGTGACTGATGTGGTATACTTCTTAATGCCATCGGATGAATCCCGGAACATATTCCAGTCTCTGCTAGTAAAACAGTCCTGTAGCTTAGCATTTGCGTCATCTGACCACTTCCATATTGAGCGAGTCACTGGTACTTCCTGCTTGATTTTTTGCTTGTACGCAGGAATCAGGAGGATAAAATTACGGTCGGATTTGCCAAATAGAGGCCATGGGAGAGCTCATGGAGTTAAGGTGGTCTAAAGTTTTTTCCCCCGTTGGTTGCACGTGACATGCTGATAGAAATGAGGTTAAACGGATTTAAGTTTTCCTGCATTAAAGTCCTCGGCCATTAGGAGCGCCGCTTCTGGGTTAGCATTGTCTTGTTTGATTATGGCCTTATACAGCTCGTTGATTGCGGTATTGTAATCTATAAAAAGTTTGTGAACTGATGGAGTGTCTCTCTCTGCCCTGGCAGGATGGATGCCTGTAGTAAACACAACCTGGCGCTACAGAGGAAAGTCCACCAACTGGAGGAAACCAACACGTAAGGCATTAAACAGCTTGTTTACAAGGGAGACCTGTTCAAGGCTCCTCCCCTTAACTCTTCCTCCTTCCTTCCTCTTCTCTTCTTCCCCTTCGCCTCTACTCTCTCCTTCTTTCCTTCCTCCCCTACAATCTCCTTCCTTCTTTCCTGTCTTGAATGGAATGCTTTGAATCATCTCTATTTGACTATACAGCTCATTATCCTCTCTCGTGTCTCTTCATGTACTGAATCCTCTCTGTGTGTGGTACTGCAGTTCTCTGTTGGAGCAGCTGGCCAGGCTACACATTCTTCTACCTAATGGCTCCAGTAAGACTGCCCAGAAAGCGACCTGCATCCTGGTATGGAATATACACAAAGAGCAGGATCACATAAGAAATAGGTCACTGCGGTGGTTGCTGGGCTGTTACCAAGTCTGTGATTGAATACTCAGGCCTTGTGATTGAATACTTAGATCCACAGTTGAACACTATATAAATAAAATGGGTCGAGCAGCAGTTCATGCTCTCCCTCCCTCTCTTTTTCTCTATAGGTGCTGCTTCTCTCTTTCTCTCTCCTCCTCTCTCCCAGTCTGCTGCCTGACCCACACAACCATGTCAGCCAGGAGGGAGACTTCAGCAAGGATAGGGGTTAGTGTGAAAATACACACACACAGACACACAAACACAGACCTATGCGTGCACACACGCCTTACTATCTGACTATACGGCTCACCTCTCTGTTTCGCTCTGTCTCAGAGAGATCTCGTTCCCTGCTGGCGGTGGTGGACACAGAGATATCACCCCCATCTGTCTTCTCAGTGGCTGGGTGGGTGGAGGCCCTGTCAACCCTGGTGGGGAAGCTCCGACTCAGGCCAGAGTACGCCGACTCAGACCCCCAAACCAACCACAACCATGACCACAACTATGACTACAACCACAGCCTCTGACTACACTATCGCAAATGCAATCTCAACCACGCAGATACGGAGCTCCTTCCTAACCAACACCACTGACTTCCTACTCAATCACTAGGCTACTGTAGCACCACCAGCTCTAATACACTTGATTCAGCTAATTAAGGTATTGATCAGTGAGTGATGAGTTAAAACGCATTGTTAGCTCCCCAGGACCAGGGTTGGTGGCCACTGCCTTAGAGAACCGTACTGCTGTGTATTAAACAGTTGATGGGATCAACTGAGCCTCTGTACCCAACCTGAAATCAGAGCCATAAGTAGGACATTTTACAAAAATGTGTGTACCTCCATTTAGTATGATATGTAATGTTACGTTACATAACAGATCATACTAAATGGAGGGACACAAAGAAATGTCCCAAATCATATGAATTGCCCTGAGGCTAGGTTGCTGAACCCTAATAGGTGGGGTAATGCATTATAGATATCATGTAATATATTGATTTACTGAATAATGTGGCTATTGAACAATATTCACCTACTTGGTTTTTTACTTACTTGACTTACTGTATTTTCATAGAATTTCTTATTTAAAGTTTCATTGACAAACTCAATAAAAAAGTATTATTAAAAAGGATTCCCTTACACTGCATCAGTCTGTAGGACATGTTTGTTTTCCATGTAGTCATGGGAAAGGTGTAAATGTAGTTATTTTATATTTGTGTATTTGTTTACGAAGCAGAGCTGTGATTTGCCTAATGTCCCTATAATACAGACAAGCAGAGAAAAACAATGTGCTTGACAGGGAACACTTGGGTGCTTCTCAGTGTGTTTTTTTATTTAATTACATTTTTTATTTCACCTTTATTTAACCAGGGAGGCTAGTTGAGAACAAGTTCTCATTTGCAACTGCGACCTGGAAAAGATAAAGCAAAGCAGTTCGACACATACAACAACACAGAGTTACACATGGAATAAACAAACATACAATCAATAATACAGAAGAAAAATCTATATTCCCCATGTGCAAATGAGGTAGGATAAGAGAGGTAAGGCAATGAATATGCCATGGTGGCGAAGTAATTACAATATAGCAATTAAACACTGGAATGGTGGAATGTGCAGAAGATGAAAGTGCAAGTACAGATACTGTGGTGCAAAGGAGCAAGATAAATAAATAAATACAGTATGGGGATGAGGTAGATTGGATGGGCTATTTACAGATGAGCTATGTACAGGTGCAGTGATCTGTGAGCTGCTCTGACAGCTGGTGCTTAAAGCTAGTGAGGGAGGTAAGAGTCTCCAGCTTTTTTTTTTTTAAGAATATGGTTTAAAAATACCTTAAATGGCTTTGTATAGCTTTCCTTATCTTATAATAATCCAAATAAACATTTGTTGCAGGTACGTGAAATTATGTTATAATGTTTTTGTTTTCAACGTGAATATGAGTATGCAGCTATGATAGTCTTAAATCAATGAGAATACAGCACCAGCGACAAATTGGTCTACGGCGGGATGAAGTAAATCTTTAAACAAACCCTAGCAAGTGTCAAAACTACTGAATATGCGAGAACAGGGGAGCCTGGGGGATAAGAGAACTATCAGGTTTCAGGTAAGATCCAAATGCAGACTTTGTTGAAGTAACCAAGTTTATTACAGTAACAGGGACAGGCAAACAACAGTTCAATGCAGGCAGGGGTTGATTCTCCAGAGTTGAGGGCAATGGTACAGGACGGCAGGCAGGCTCAGGGTCAGGCAGAGAGGTAAGGCAGGCGGGCTCAGAGTCAGGACAGGCAAGGGTCCAAACCAGGAGGGCAAGAAACAGATCGACTGGGGAAAAGCAGGAGCTGAGACAAAACGCTGGTTGACTTGACAAACAAGACGAACTGGCAACAGACAAACAGAAAACACAGGTATAAGTACCCAGGGGATAATGGGGAAGATGGGCGACACCTGGAGGGGGTGGAGACAAGCACAAGGACAGGTGAAACAGATCAGGGCGTGACAAGAACACAACGAAAGAATATCAAAAGCAGAAGATTTCAAAAGCGCACAATGATACCATAGCCTCAAAACAATTACATCCACAGTTGATTTCAGAATGCAATAATTCATCAACCTGCTGTACTGCACATATTGCAACTTGAGCACTGTGAATAGAGATGAAGGGATTTCAGAGCTCAGCCAGGTTTGTCAAAGTATTATTATTGAAGGCCAACCATCACTGCTATTCACTTATTTATTTATCTATCTATATCTAGCCTTCATTAGGTCAGGTGCAGATCTTATATATATTTTATATATATACAGTACCAGTCAAAAGTTTGGACACACCTACTGATTCAAGGGTTTCTCTTTATTTTTTACTATTTTCTACATTGTAGAATAATAGTTAAGACATCAAATCTATGAAATAACACACATGTAATCATGTAGAAAGCAAAAAAGTGTTAAAAATCCCCAATATATTTTATATTTAAGATTCTTCAAAGTAGCTACCCTTTGCCACGATTACAGCTTTGCACACTCTTGGCATTCTCTCAACCAACTTCACCTGGAATGCTTTTCCAACAGTCTTGAAGGACTTCCCACATATGCTGAGCACTTGTTGGCTGCTTTTCCTTCACTCATGGGCCAACTCATCCCAAACCATCTCAATTGGACTGAGGTCGGGTGATTGTGGAGGCCAGGTCATCTTATGCAGCACTCCATCACTCTCCTTCTTGGCCAAATAGTCCTTTACATTTACATTACATTACATTTAAGTCATTTAGCAGACGCTTTTATCCAGAGCGACTTACACACCCTGGAGGTGTGTTGCGTCATTTTCCTGTTGAAAAACAAATGGAAATCCCACTAAGTCCTTACCAGATGGGATGGCGTATCGCTGCAGAATGCTGTGGTAGCCATGCTGATTGTGTGCATTGAATTCTAAATATACCACTGACAGTGTCACCAGCAATGCACCCCCACACCATCACACCTCCCCCTCCATTCTTCATGGTGGGAACCACACATGCAGAGATCCTCAGTTCACCTACTCTGCATCTCACAAAGACACGGCAGTTGGAACCAAAAATCACAAATTGGGATTCATCAGACCAAAGGAAAGATTCCCACTGGTCTAATGTCCATTGCTCGTGTTTCTTGGCCCAAGCAAGACTCTTCTTCTTATTGGTGTCTTATAGTAGTGGTTTCTTTGCAGCAATTCAACCCTGAAGGCCTGATTCACGCAATCTCCTCTGAACAGTTAATGTTGAGATGTGTCTGTTACTTGAACTCTGTGAAGCTTTATTTGTGAAATTTCTGAGGCTGGTAACTCTAATGAAGTTATCCTCTGCATCAGAGGTAACTCTGGGTCTTCCTTTCCAGTGGCGGTCCTCATGAGAACCAGTTTCATCATAGCGCTTGATGGTTTTTGCGACTGCACTTGAAGAAACTTTCAAAATTTTCGAACTTTTTCAGATTGACTGACCTTCATGTCTTAAAAGTAATGATGGACTGTCGTTTCTCTTTGCTTATTTCAGCTGTTCTTGCCATAATATGGACTTGGTATTTTACCAAATAGGGCTATATTCTGTATACAACACAACTGATTGGCTCAAACACATTAAAAGGAAATAAATTCCACAAATGTACTTTTAACAAGGCACACCTGTTAATTGAAATGCATTCCAGGTGAACCTCATGAAGAGAAGGTCAAGAGTGTGCAAAGCTGTCATCAAGGCAAAGGGTGGCTACTTTGAAGAATCTCAAATATAAAGTATATTTTGATTTGTTTAACACTTTTTTGGTTACTACAACATTCCATATGTGTTATTTCATAGTTTTGATGTCTTTATTATTATTCTACAATGGAGAACATAGTAAAAATAAAGAAAAACCCTTGAAGGAGTAGGTGTGTCCAAACTTTTGACTGGTACTGCATTTGTATGGCAATTCGAAACTGTGATTTTGTTGAGATTTGATGGTCCAAATTTCTCACTACATGTCTGCTGCAAAGAGACAAAAGAGCATGTGAAAATGAGTTCCAGTCAGGGAAATAAAAGTGATGAAAGTTTGTTGGCTCACTATTTGAAAACATGTTTGCATTAATTAAAAAGAAGATTGAGAACAAGCTATAGGATGAAAAATCATTTAGCTTTTTCAGCTCAGGTACAGCCAGCCAACTAGCACTAGCTAACGCTACCTAGTCGCAAAAATATATACACTACTTGACTAAAAGTATGTGGACAACTGCTCGTTGGACATCTCATTCCAAAATCATGGGCATTAATATGGAGTTGGTCTCTCCTTTGCTGCTATAACAACCTCTACTCTTCTGGGAAGGCTTCCACTAGATGTTGGGAAATTGCACTGGGACCTGCTGAGGTCAGGAACTGATGTTGGGCAATTAGACCTGGCTTACTACAGTCGGTGTTCCAATTAATCTCAACGGTGTTCGATGGGGTTGTGGTCAGGGCTCTGTGCAGGCCAGTCAAGTTCTTGTAATAACAGGGAAGGGCCTTCCCCAAACTGTTGCCACAAAGTTGGAAGCACAAAATTGTCTAGAATGTCATTGTATAATGTAGCATTAAGAATTCCCTTCACTGGAACTAAGGGGCCTAGTCCGAACCATGAAAAACATTCCCAGACCATTATTCTTCCTCTGCCAAACTTTACAGTTGGCACTATGTATTGGGCCAGGCAGCGTTCTCCTGGCATCCACCAAACCCAGATTTGTCCGTCGGACTGCCAGATGGTGAAGTGTGATTCCAATGTAAGAATTGTTTTTGCCCGCTTTGAGGACAATACAGTGCCACTGACACTGCCCGCAACTAAAACATGCGGACTCTCCTTCACTGCAGCCGATGTGAGGAAAACATTTAAACGTGTCAACCCTCGCAAGGCTGCAGGCCCAGACGGCATCCCCAGCCGCGCCCTCAGAGCATGCGCAGACCAGCTGGCTGGTGTGTTTACGGACATATTCAATCAATCCCTATCCCAGTCTGTTGTTCCCACATGCTTCAAGAGGGCCACCATTGTTCCTGTTCCCAAGAAAGCTAAGGTAGCTGAGCTAAACGACTACCGCCCCGTAGCACTCACTTCCGTCATCATGAAGTGCTTTGAGAGACTAGTCAAGGACCATATCACCTCCACCCTACCTGACACCCTAGACCCACTACAATTTGCTTACCGCCCAATTTTTCAGTTTTTGATTTGTTAAAAAAGTTTGAAATATCCAATAAATGTCGTTCCACTTCATGATTGTGTCCCACTTGTTGTTGATTCTTCACAAAAAAATACAGTTTTATATCTTTATGTTTGAACCCTGAAATGTGGCAAAAGGTCGCAAAGTTCAAGGGGGCCGAATACTTTCGCAAGGCACTGTATATACTGCACTAAATACCATCTACTGTATCTTGCCTATGCCGCTCTGTACCATCACTCATTCATATATCTTATGTACATATTCTTTATCCCCTTACACTTGTGTCTATATGGTAGTAGTTTTGGAATTGTTAGCTAGATTACTTGTTGGTTATTACTGCATTGTCGGAACTAGAAGCACAAGCATTTCGCTACACTCGCACTAACATCTGCTAACCATGTGTATGTGACAAATAAAATTGGATTTGATTTGATTCATCACTCTAAAGAAAGTGTTTCCACTGCTCCAGAGTCCAATGGCGGCAAGCTTTACACAACTGCAGCTGATGCTTGGCATTGCACATGGTGATCTTAGGCTTGAGTGCGGCTGCTCGGCCATGGAAACCCATTTCATGAAGCTCCCGACAAACAGTTCCGTTGCTGACGTTGCTTCCAGAGGCAGTTTGGAACTCGGTAGTGAGTGTTGCAACCGAGGACAGACCATTTTTGTGCTCTTCAGCACTAGGCGGTCCCGTTCTGTGAGCTTGTGAGGCCTACCACTTTGCGGCTGAGCCGTTGTTGCTCCTAGACGTTTCCACTTCACAATAAAAGCACTTACAGTTGACCGGGGCAGCTCTACTAAGGGCAGAAATTTGATTAACTGACTTGTTGGAAAGGTGGTATCCTATGACAGTGCCACGTTGAAAGTCACTGAGCTCTTCAGTACAGGACATTCTACTGCCAATTTTTGTCTATGGAGATTGCATGGCTGTGTGCTTGATTTTATACACCTGTCAACGGGTGTGGCTGAAATAGCCGAATCCATTAATTTGACGCGGTGTCCACAAACTCAGCAAAAAAAGAAACTCCCTCTCACTGTCAACTGCATTTATTTTCAGCAAACTTAACATGTGTAAATGTTTGTATGAACATAACAAGATTCAACAACTGAGACATAAACTGAACAAGTGACAGACACAGACATGTGACTAACAGAAATTGAATAATGTGTCCCTGAACAAAGGAGGGGTCAAAATCAAAAGTAACAGTCAGTATCTGGTGCATTTCACTACACTCGCATTAACATCTGCTAACCATGTGTATGTGACAAATAAAATTTGATTTATAACAAATACAATTTTATTTATTTAATGCAGCCACCAGCTGCATTAAGTACTGCAGTGCATCTCCCCCTCACCGACTGCGCCAGATTTGCCATTTCTTGCAGTGAGATGTTACCCCATTCTTCCACCAAGTCACCTGCAAGTTCCCGGACATTTCTGGGGGGAATGGCCCTAGCCCTCACCCTCTGATCCAACAAACGTGCTAGCCCTCACCCTTCGTCCCAGACGTGCTCAATGGGATTGAGATCCGGGCTCTTCACTGGCCATAGCAGAACACTGACATCCCTGTCTTGCAAGAAATCACGCACAGAACGAGAAATACGGTTGGTGGCATTGTCATGCTGGAGGGTCATGTCAGGGTACCACATGAGGGAGGAGGATGTCTTCCCTGTAACGCACAGCGTTGAGATTGTCTGCAATGACAACAAGCTCAGTCCGATGATGCTGTGACACACCACCCCAGACCATGACGGACCCTCCACCTCCAAATCGATCAGGCTCCAGAGTACAGGCCTCGGTGTAACGCTCATTCCTTCGACGATAAACGCGAATCCGACCATCACCCCTGGTGAGACAAAACCGCGACTCTTCAGTGAAGAGCACTTTTTGCCAGTCCTGTCTGGTCCAGCGACAGTGGGTTTGTGCCCATAGGCAACGTTGTTAACAGCGATTTCTGGTGAGGACTTGCCTTACAACAGGCCTACAAGCCCTCAGTCCATCCTCTCTCAGTCTATTGCGAACAGTCTGAGCACTGATGGAGGTATTGTGCGTTCCTGGTGTAACTCGGGCAGTTGTTGTTGCCATCCTGTACCTGTCCTTGCAGGTGTGATGTACCTGTCCTCCAGGTGTGATGTTCAGATGTACCGATCCTGTGCAGGTGTTGTTACACGTGGTCTGTCACTGCGAGGATGATCAGCTGTCCGTCGTGTCTCCCTGTAGCGCTGTCTTAGGCGCCTCACAGTATGGACATTGCAATTTATTGCCCTGGCCACATCTGCAGTCCTCATTCCTCCTTGCAGCATGCCTAAGGCACATTCACGCAGATGAGCAGGGACCCTGGGCATCTTTCTTTGGTGTTTTTTCAGAGTCAGTAGAAAGGCCTCTTTGGTGTCCTAAGTTTTCATAACTGTGACCTTAATTGCCTACCATCTGTAAGCTGTTAGTGTCTTAATGACCGTTCCACAGGTGCATGTTCATTAATTGTTTATGGTTCATTGAACAAGCATGGGAAACAGTGTTTAAACCCTGTGCAATGAAGATCTGTGAAGGTATTTGGATTTTTTACTAATTATCTTTGAAAGACAGTGTCCTGAAAAAGGGACGATTCCTTTTTTGCTGAGTTTTCTTCTGTCTATTTACAAATCGATACTTGGAGTCACATAATAATATCGTCCAAACATAATATTGCGATATGTACCTATATCCATTTTTTCCCCCACATCACTAGTAGAAAGCACCGAGATCAAATCACGGTCCACAGCTCTAGGGGACTGAGAGAGGAGGATATCTACCTTCAATCTAGTCCAATATTAAAACAAACAGCATCAGGCTGAGGAGGGGGAGATTAAAAGTGATGTGAGACGTGAGTTACTCCCATGCAATGTAGAGAGAGCGCTTTCAGTTTGAGAAAAGCATAAAGCTTATAAATGATAACATAACTGACATAACTGATGATGATAATCATCAATACATTATCATTATGCTGATTTGATTCAATGCATTTTTATGACATCATCTTGAATATGCATTTTTATACATTAAAATGAACTGTAAATGTTTCTTTTTCTGCACCAGTAATAGCAGCAGAGCACGAATGATAAGATTGTGGTGGTTTGTCAGATAATCTTAGCCTTTTTTATTCCAACCAGAAAAAGGCATGTACTTGTGATGAAAACAGCAATTGAAACATAGGGTATTTTCAGAAGAACTGTGGTGAAGATGATTGCACTGAACTGGAATGCTAAGTGTGTCTGTGTGGGTATAACCATTATTATCAAGTCGAGAGAAGAGTGGCATCCTATGTCTGGAGAGATGAAGGTTGTTTCAGGAAATAAACACCACTTACAGTAGAGGTTAGTGATAAGGTTTAACAATGACGCACATATTTAACAATGTAAAATTAGGTTTACAGGATCCCCAGGGAAACAGGTTTTAGAAGAAATAAAATAATATGTAGTATGTACAGTATATGTAAATGTATAAGTATTAAGTAATGTATTTATGTAATGTAAATGTTTATATAATGAAAATGTAAATGTTATATACAATTAATGGAGATCAGAGCTGTCCATTCAGCAGCACCACCACCACAAGGGCTTAACATTTCAGGACCCTGGACAGCTCCTTCTGCCCAATATCTTCAAACAGTAGGGAACTGCAGTGGTTACCAACCAACCATGGTCCTAAAGAACTACAGAGTGTGCAGGCTTTTGTTTCAGCCCAGCACTTTACTAACCAACCAACCATGGTCCTAAAGAACTACAGAGTGTGCAGGCTTTTGTTTCATCCCAACACTAACACAAGTGACATAACTTCTATATTTATGAACAAGTCGAATCAACACGATAAGTTGAATCAGGTTTGGGGTTCAGGAGGTGAGACAACACTTTCAAGACAAAGGTAAACGGAAACCATATTATATGCCTAATATGTGTTCTGAAGATGAATTCTGCATACACAGATAATGTGATGTGCAGTCAAGCAAACACTCCTCTAAACTCTAATTCCACAACACACCTCATCTTCCAGCCTCATTTGCTTATCTGCTGAGGTTACCATGACGCCAACAGAGAAGGTCTGTATTGACTTGGGCCTTATCGTGTAGTGCTGCCACCTGTGACTAATGTTTATGAACTATGGAACATACATAACACAAAATGGAAACAGAGCGGTAAGTGAGAGCATCATGCATTCACTGGTATTTCATTTAAAAGCATAAATTAGAAAGTTATCTGATGGGTGGTAATTTGTGTGATGATTACATGTCAATATTTCACCACATCACAGTCAGACAGACCTCACTGGATGGCAAGTATTGTGTAAATTGATTTGTGTTTGAAAGCTCCACATTGACTCCCTTAAAGCAACCTCGGATATCTAATAAACAGCCACTCTACGTCTCTGCTACTGCACTGAAATCGCCTGAAAACAACAGCAGCTGTGTGAAGTAGCCATGGCAACGTCCTATATCCACACTGCCTTAGACAATGGCACATTCCCTATCAAATCACACTGTGTTTACTTCCTGGACCAGAATGAGTTGAAGTGCTTTTCTCTATATGGGGAATGAAAAAGCACTTAAATCTATAACCTGCATGGTGAACCAACTAAATAGGCTTTCAGAAGCTCTTACCCTTCTAGATAGGGAGAAGATATGGAGTATGGTTTTGCTTGTGGTAAATATTGAAAAAGAAGGGGGTCTTTCATGCTTTTCACTGGGCCTAGGAAGACTGGAGGAAATTATGCAATCACACTGAGAAATTGACCAGCTAATTAAGCAACAGTTATTCCACACAGGTGGTGATACCTGATAGAGACAAAACTCTATGGCAGAAATGTCAAGATAAGTTTTCAATCAATCAATCTAATCTATTCATAAATCCCTTTTTACATCAGCACATGTCACAAAGTGGTTATACAGAAACCCAGCCTAAAACCCCAAAGAGCAAGCAATACCAAAGAGTTCAAGTACATTGCTCAGAGATTTAATTATTTGGAGGATGGGCTTGTGGTTGGGGTTGAGGAAGACAGGGCGGCAACTCCAGTTATCAAGGGCCACAAATTCTGTTGGTTTTGATTCATCCCTGGCACTAAATTGATCAAAGAATGGTAAGATAAGGATCAAAGCTAAGATCCCAGCTTTAACCTACATCCGTTCTAACACTATTTCTGCACAGAGTAATATAACAAGCCACTTCAATTGTGTAACCATCTCT
Source organism: Oncorhynchus keta (assembly GCF_023373465.1). NCBI lineage: Eukaryota > Metazoa > Chordata > Actinopteri > Salmoniformes > Salmonidae > Oncorhynchus > Oncorhynchus keta. The sequence continues at coordinate 45,053,544 of NC_068435.1, read as the reverse complement.
TCTTCTCTAGCTCACAGTAGTAGCCTCATACAGTTAACTGATTGTGTCTCCACTCGCACTGGCCTTCCGTCTGTCATTGTCAGTTTGGCACGTTGATATGCACGATCGCCTGGTCTGGCAACTGCTCCACCCACAACCGTAAGGCTCTTCAAGGGGGTAGTGAGGTCTGCACAACGCATCACCGGGGGCAAACTACCTGCCCTCCAGGACACCTACACCACCCGATGTCACAGGAAGGCCATAAAGATCATCAAGGTCAACAACCACCCGAGCCATTGCCTGTTCACCCCGCTATCATCCAGAAGGCGAGGTCAGTACAGGTGCATCAAAGCAGGGGCCGAGAGACTGAAAAACAGCTTCTATCTCATGGCACGTACCATCTTTACCACAGCCATTGACTTCGTAATGGCTTCGGACTGTCGCCCGACACGTGCGGTACCAGTTATGGCAGCCTCAGCTTCATTGATCTGGACTATGGGTATGACGTCGCAATCCTGGCCAAGATCTTGGACATCATACACCTTGCCCTTGAGATCATGAATAAGGCGAACCAGCCACTCAGCCTCTGATCAGCTGCGACAAAACTAAGATCCTGTCCTTCAGTGACTTCGAACCCCCTTCAACCAGCCCTGTTGTGGACACCCACCAGGTCTGCGTTGTTCCTAAGTTCTGCTACCTTGGAAGCAAATTAACAACTGACGGCAAGAGCAAAGCTGACATCCACCTACGAATTCTGCCAGGCAGCCTCAACCATGGCCAGTCCAAACATCCTCTGGAAACAACAAAACCCTCACCTGGACCCTCACCTTAGACCTCACACGTTGTCTAGACGCCTTTGACTCCAAGTGCCTACGCCGCATATAGGGCATCACGTCGCGACCACATCCCAAACTCTATGACTAACCCCGTCTCCTCCCTGGTCAGATCGTTCCGACACTGACTGTTCAGTCACCTGGTCAGATCAAACCCACCTCTGGAGCTTGCCCTTATCCTCAAAGAGCCATCCACCAACTGGCCACACCCAAGAGGAAGACGGATAGCCAGATGGTCCGATCAGTCGGAGGACAACCTACAAAGCCTCGGACCTGGCCCAAAATAAGATGGCGTGGAGATCCATTTGTCAAGGCGCTAAGCTCCAAAGAGCAAGCGAAGATGATGAGTGAGTACTTTGGGAGTGTCTACTGGCAAGATGTCTTCAAGGTGTGTGAGTGAACACTGTTCAACCATAGCATTCTTAATAGATGATTGTTTGGAACTGCCAGAATGGTATATTACGAAGCAAGCTAGCCACTCAGGCTTTTATAAAGCTAGCCAGCTTCTGTTAGCTTCACATTCCAGCTCAGGCTTCATCCGTACGACGGTGGATATTGCGTGTCCCCCAGATGCTAACTCTAGCAGGCTTGTAACTAGTCGAACTCTTCATTGAGACAATGCTGAAACATAAATCCATGGGTCAGTGTCACGTTCTAATTTTTGCTGAAATCAACATGAAAGAAAAATTCTTGCAAATTCAGCAGACTATGTTGTGAAATAGACTAGAAGTGCCGTTTTAATTTTATTACGTATCGTTAATGCCATCTTTGATGTGGCTTTGTTGTGCTTCAATGCACAAGCACCTTCTTCCCCACCTGCCAATAAAATTATTTTGATAAAGTCATACAAGTTTTACTGTGCGTAAACTTTCAAATGCATCCTGTCATGACTTAATGTGACAGCTATTTTAACTACTTATTAATAAAACATTTGATTAATAAAATAGTAATTTTACTCAAATGAAGGGGATGATGCAATATTTGCGGGGGAGGGAATCTGATTTCATTGATACTCAACTAGCGGCTCAGTCATTTCATTCAGGGAAAGTGGATTTGGCCTTGAATTAGCCTGCCCCATAGCAGGTTAGTTCTGAAGGATTCATTGCCATAGAAATGTACCTCGCTAAAAGGTGAGCCTCTTTCATATGACCGGTTATCCCAAGTTGAACTCCGTTGACCAAAGTTACCTCGCCAACTCTTCAAAATCTGCCTCGTAGTATAGGGCTCTGGTGTCTCTAGTCCCTAACAAACCTAGACACTTCCCCTGAATATGATCAGGTCAGATGGGTGTAAGCAGTGTCCCCTCACACAAACGGAGCACATGCATTTACCACAAGGGCCCTGGGTTTGCCGAGCAGAACACTTGAGCTAAATGGACCAAGCAGAAACCATAAAGAAAAACTAGGTCACTCACACAAACACGTCTCTCAGATAGACACACACAGCGACAATCAAGTGTTTATTACAAAACATCTGTAAAAAAAGGTACAGAAATAAACAATGTTGCAACAAACTACATCATTCTTTCTAAATAAAAGAGAAAGTCAACTAGGACAGATGGCTTGACAGTGACAAGAAGCAGAGTATACAATAACAAAAAAAACTTCCTGTCATAGTATTCCCATGACAGGAAGGAGTTACTGAGTTGCGAGGCGAAACAATTCTAGAATGGCTGTACAAAATTAGACTGCATTAGAAATCCCAGTGTAATGCCCATCACTAAACAAAGTGTCCGTACTCCAAATAAACAGTAAAGTGTCTAACAAAACACAGATGTGATCATGTATGCTAGCTCTATGGCAAAATCACTTACTTTTTACCATTTCACACCACCTGCCTTCAATTTACACCCGTTAGCCCCCTCTGCAAGACACCATGTCGTAGTGCTCTACTACAGAGTTCTAAACGGGTGCTCGACCCATACCTCACTTAGCTGTGTTTGAAATGTAATAAATATTATATGCCATTTAGCAGAGGCTTTTATCCAACGCGACTTACAGTCAGTCATGCATGCATACATTTTAAGTATGGGTGATTGTGTGGTGTTGGGTGGCCTTGCTCTGGCACTTCTAGTGTACATGTCTTCATGGTCAGATTACTATTATATTCAAGGCTCTTCTTTCCCTTCTCTATATCTGTATTGCTGAGAAATGTTCACTAGAGAGCTGCACTCCTGCTGGTTCTCCCTGTTACTTAATCAAGCCTTCCCTATGTTCTGTCAGAGGTATACAGTAACAGTCAAACGCTTGTACAATAATAGTGAAGACATCAAAACTATGGAATAACACACATGGAATCATGTAGTAACCAAAATTGTTAAGGACATATTTTAGATTATTCAGGGTAGCCACCCTTTACCTTTGACAGCTTCTTGGCATTCTCTCAACCAGCTTCATGAGGAAGTCACTTGGAATGCACTTCAATTAACAGGTGTGCCTTCTTAAAAGTTAATTTGTTGAATTTCTTTCCTTCTTAATTCGTTTGAGCCAATCTGTTGTGTTGGGCTAGAATACAGAAGATGGTCTTTTACCAAATAGGACTAAGTCCATATTATGGCAAGAACAGCTCAAATAAGCAAAGAGAAACGACAGTACATAATTACTTTAAGACATAAAGATCAGTCAATCCAGAAAATGTCGAACTTTGAAAGTTTCTTCAAATGCAGTCGCAAAAACCATCAAGCACTATGATGAAACTGGCTCTCATGAGGAAGTTACCTCTGCTGCAGAGGATAAGTTCCTTAGAGTTACCAGCCTCACAAATTGCAGCACAAATAAATGCTTCACAGAGTTCTAGTAACAAACGCATCTCAATGTCAACTGTTCAGAGGAGACTCCGTGAATCAGGCATTCATGGTCGAATTGCTGCAAAGAAACCAATACTAAAGGACACCAATAAGAAGAAGAGACTTGCTTGGGCTAAGAAACACAAGCAATGGACATTAGACCAGTGGAAATCTGTCCTTTGGTCTGATGAGTCAACATTTGAGATTTTTGCACTTAGTGAGAGTTTCATGTGTTTTTCAACAGGACAATGACCCAACACACCTCCAGGCTGTGTATGGGCTATTTGACCAAGAAAGAGAGTGATGGAGTGCTGCATTAGATGGCCTGGCCTCCTCAATCACCCAACTTCAAGACTATTGGAGAATCCAAGCTGGTTGAGAGAATGCCAAGAGTGTGCAAAATTGTCAAGGCAAAGGGTGGCTACTTTGAAGAAACAAAAATATAAAATATTTTGATTTGTTTAAAACTTTTTTGGTTACTACATGACTCCATATGTGTTATTTCATATATGTATTCTCTACTATTCTACAATGTAGAAAATAGCAAAAATAAAGAAAACCCCTTGAATGAGTAGGTGTGTCCAAACGTTGGACTGGTACTGTACATTCTCACTTACAGACCTTTCTGCATTGGTCCCAGGCAGCATTGTTCTAGGTCAGTGTGTATAAGAACTGATTAAGGGACAATACTAAGACACTACTGGCTTATTCTTCACTCTGTTGGGCTCTTGGGGGCTGTCTGAACTGTCAGAGGGAGAGGGTTGGGGAGTTGGCCCCCTCGTTCTGGTCTCCACCTCTGGACAGGTCCTGGTTCTGTGTTCGGACTGGGATAGGGTTAGAGTCAGTACAGGCCTGCAGGTCTTTCTCATGCTCTTCTGTTGTTTGTTCCGCCCTCTCTTTCTTTACTGCAATCTTCTCTTCATCCTCCTCTTCCTTCTTTGGTTCTCCTAGTCTTTTCCTACCCTCCCGTTTAGCCTCTTTCTTCACACCCTTCTTTACTTCCTTCTTTGTAGCAATGGCAGGAAGAGGTTTCTGGTCAGGGGTGGAGCGCTCGCAGACGGTGGGCCCGTCCCACTTTGGGATGTCCAATCCCAGCAGCTCCATCAACTGGCTCATGACCTCGTCCACATAACCGTTGATACGCAGGTGCGCGTGTTTGTCCTGCCAGACAGAAACGAACATGAGCTTGAGACCACGACCAGTAACAACCTACTACCTACCACATCAGTATTTGCAAAACACAAACGACAGAAGGGCCAGGATAGGAGTATATACTTACCATGTGATATAACCTGATCCAAAAAACGGCAGGCCCTCAAATGAGAACTGTCAGCTGCGAAAATTTGACTTGTCCACCTTTAAGGGCGAAACCACCCAGACAAGTGCAGGACTACACATCAAGACGCTACTGCATCTTACTTATGCCTTTGTATTCCTTACGGAACATAGGCCATCATTGAATTGCCTCTAAACGTTCTACAGGTCCTGCAGTAGGATTAGCTGAGAGAATGTGTTGAGTCATTAATCAAGTATGATCTCACTGAACACATTGGCTGAATTATTCATGCAGCTGGGTTTCTATTTTTAGCTCGAAACCTCTGTGGAACACCAGACCGTAGAATTACACGGTTCTATGTGACAATAGGAAACTTCTGAAGATAACAGGCTGTTAACATCCGAGAGCTAGCTGATTTGAACTGCGCAAACAATCATTTGTGGAAATTGGCCGATATTGTGTTCATGTTCGCAACTCATGTTTAATAGGATACAGCGTGATTGAGTTAATTACACGTAAGTTGAGGTTTGTGTGCGTGTCCGCTTAGTGGTGCACAGATTGTTGTGTGTGTATCAAATCGTTTTGTCACATACATGTTTAGCAGATGTTATTGCAGGTGTAGCGAAATGCGTGTATATGTGAGTGAGTGTGTGCGTTACTCATGTGTTTGCGTGTGATTTGCGAGACTCACATGTTTGGTGGGCTGAAGGTTGACGATGACCACCTTGCCCCCCTTGCGTTTGGTGAAGAGGGGCAGGTCTCCGCTGGGCTTGATCTGCAGAGACGTACCCAGGGTCAGCGCCAGGTCGGCCCGTCTAGACAGAGAAACACCACAAAACTACATTACCCATAATCATTACCTACAAACAACCAGGTCCACCACCATAGAACCTGCTATATACAGTGCATTCGGAAATTATTCAGACCCCTTGACTTTTTCCACATATTGTAAATTTACATCCTTAATTCTAAAATTAATTAAAACACCTTTTTCTTCCCCAGTCTACACACAAACCCCATAATTACAAAGCAAAAACTGGTTAAATTGTTGTTGTAAATTTATAAATACAAATAAACTGAAATATCACATTTACATAAGTATTCAGACCCTTTACTCAGTACTTTGTTTTAGTATCTTTGGCAGCCATTACAGCCTCAAGTCCTCTTTGGCACACCTGTATTTGGGGAAATGTTCCTATTCTTCTCTTTAGATCCTCTCAAGTTCGGTCAGGTTGGATGGGGAGTGTCACTGCACAGCTATTTTCAGGTCTCTCCAGAGATGTTCGATCAGGTTCAAGTCCAGGCACTGATTAGTTCAATCTTGGTTTCGTCAGACCAGAGAATCTTGTTCCTCATGGTCTGAGAGTCCTTTAGGTGCCTTTTGGAAAACTCCATGCTGGCTGTCATGTGCCTTTTTACTGAGGAGTGGCTTCCATCGGGCCACTCTACCATAAAATACCTGATTGGTGGAGTGCTGCAGAGACGGTGGTCCTTCTGAAAGGTTCTCCCATCTCCACAGAGGAAATCTGGAGCTCTGTCAGTGACCAGCAGGTTCTTGGTCACCTCCCAGACCAAGGCTCTTCTCCCCCGATTGCTCTGTTTGGCCGGGTGGCCAGCATTAGAAAGCGTCTTCGTGGTTCCAAACTTCTTCCATTTTAGAATGACGGAGGCCACTGTGTTCTTAGGGACCTTCAGTGCTGCAGCCATTTTTTGGTACCTTTCCCCAGATCTGTGCCTCGACACAATCCTGTCTCTGAGCTCTACGGACAATTCCTTCAACCTCATTGCTTGGTTGTTGCTCTGACATGCACTGTCGACTGTAGGACTTTATCTAGACAGGTGTGTGCCTTTCCAAATCATGTCCAATCAATTGAATTTACCACAGGTGGACTCCAATCACGTTGTAGAAACAGCTCAAGGATGATCAATGGAAACAGGCTGCACCTGATATCAATTGAGCCTCATAGCTAAGAGCCCAAATACACATCTAAATAAGGTATTTCTGTTTTTCATCAATTTGCAAAAATGTCTAAAACCTGTTTTCGCTTTGTCATTATAGGGTATTGTGTGTAGACTGATGAGGAAAATATTTTATTTAATAAATTTTAGAACAAGGCTTTAACGTTACAAAATGTGGAAAAAGTCAAGGGGCCTGAATACTTTCTGAATGCACTGAACACTGTGTTAAGTTGTTTTAATGTCACATGTACAAGTAAAGTGAACTACTGTTTGTGCAAACTCTAATCCCAACAACGCAGTATCAATAATGCAGTAATACTAAAAATAACAGAACAAAAACACACAAAGGGACTAAGAACACACCCCTGTGGGGGACCCCGTGTTGAGGGTCAGCATGGCGGAGGTGATGTTGTCTACCCTCACCACCAGTCCATTATCCAGTTGCAGAGGGAGGAGGTGTTCAGACCCAGGCACTGTTCCCACAAAAAGATGTCGGCACTGAGCAAATTTCAGGTCTGCTGACTGCAAACTCGAATGTTGTGAAGATTCTGTGTAACTTCCTGCGCACGTTCACTGTGGACACTGAGGCTGTACCCACTTTAAGTTACCATTTTAATAGTGGCCAAGTAGGCTACTGTGGCTATTTGATCATAATGTAGGCCTACCAGAGTGACCTACCTTCAAAAACAACGGAGAAAATGCATCCCATAACATTTTAACACGGAAACAGCTGTTCTGTCATTCAGCCTTGTTAGGTTCTAAATGAACCAAGTAAAAACTCGCAGACGATTATTAAAGCCCAAACCAAGTTGATTCACCCAATGGGTCAGACAGCTGAACAGACAAAGACATGGTCCCACCAGCACAAGTATATATATTATATACTCTAGGTGAAGTCTCCTCCTTCCCTCTAAACATTACAGCTTTATTGCTAGGCAGGAAGTTAAGTGATGTGGGTAATAAACTGTTCCTTCTCCCTTACGGTGACCTAACCTCGGCCCCCATATCCACAGCTCTCCACCCTTATCAGTGACCGCAACCATGTGATTTCCTTTACTCAGTACATTCCAAGTCCCTGGCTCAAATCCAACCTTACTTGACTCCACCATATGCATTCCTCCTACAGATAACCATTCACTTCTGATGTAACAACCAGACTGTTGGCCTTCTCCTTTCCATAGGATACCTGATGTCTAACAATATTTTAGAAGTCAGAACCCATCAGTCTACAGTAGCAGCCAATGTGTGTTGTAGGCCTTCATTTCATGAGACCTTTGAAAAAACCATGCAGGGCTTGACATTAACCTGTGTATCCACTTGTCCTTGTTGTTGTTGTTCGATGCAAGACAGCACTTTCCAAAATAAAATTCATTATTATTCCCATATCATTATTACAGAAAATCGGACAAATTATGCTACCCTCTGCCTATTTGCTACTTAGCCTTCCTCAAAAGCTAGGTCAGGGCCAACGAGGATCTGTGACAGACAATTGTTCTAATCTAAATCACTTCAGTCTAATTATGTAAGTGCAATGTGTGTGTTCACGCATAATTGTAGATTTAATGAAGAGGAGAAAGGTCCTCCATTAAAAGGGGATTACGTTGGGAATTAGTTGACCCAGAAATGGAGTGGTGGTTTGCACATCAATAGATAGAGGCATACACAAGACTGTGCCGCCATATAACAGGGTTACCTAACATTCTGACCTACAGGGCCAACAGAAATACACTCACTTATTTAAGGAGGTTCTCTGCTTTTGTTCTCTGTCTTTCTCTGTCTGTCTATCTTTTTCTCTTACCTGCTAGCTTCTTCGGCTCTGTTGAGGTCTTTTTCAGGCAGAGCTTCCTCCCAGTCCAGTATGGTACTGATGAGCTTCCCCCTGTGTGAACACACACACTTTAGGGTAATTTCTTAGCAGACACCTGGCTATGTACTGATACAGCGTGATGATCTGATATCTTATTAATGTATTTCCCTGAAATACCAAGACGGTGAAACTGGATGAGTAATCCCCAGTGTGTGCGTGTGTTACCTGCAGGACCTGAGTCCTCTTCCCCGGACCTCCTCACAGTATTTTCCAGTGGGTTTCAGCCCCATCACACCAATTACCTTTTCCCGCACATACTGCCTGAAAAACCACACATCCATCAGAACCTGTGATGCCTTTCACATTGACTTACTGGTGAAGAACCTTCGGTGAGGCAGTGCCATATAATTCAGTATTAGAACTCTGATGGACAGTGCCACTTTACATGTGACAGTTATCAACACAGATCAGCGAACAAACACATTTCAAAGAGTTTAAAGAGCGTGTGAGGTGGCTGATGTATATACTTTGCTGTTGTCATGCCCGTGTAGGGCAGTACAGGTGGTGGCTGAAGGCTAGATAAGTGATTCCTATTAGTATGTTGCTGGAATGGATTTCCCCTGCTTATACAAGCCAGCCTCCCTTGCCCAAGTTGCCTCAGGTTGTTAACATATGGAAAGTGAGAAGTCTGTCTATTCTTGTTTATTTTTGTGGAATTGACAGTTGAAGTAGGGAAACAGTGTTGGCAGATTTAGATTAGAATTAGCATCAATGCCTCCCGAGTGGGGCAGCGGATCTAAGGCACTGCTTCCAAGGCATCATTACAGACCAGGGTTCGATCCCAGGCTGTGCCGCAGCCGACTGCGACCGGGAGACCCATGAGGCGGCACACAATTGACCGAGCGCTGTCCGGGTTAGGGGAGGGTTTGGCCGGCTGGGATATCCTTGTCTCATCACACTCTAGCGACTCCTTGTGGTGGCCCGGGCGCCTGCAAGCTGACTTCGGTCGCCAGCTGTACGTTGTTTCCTCCGACACATTGGTGCGGCTGGCTTCGGGGTTAAGCGAGCAGTGTTGTCAAGAAGCAGTGCGGCTTGGCGGGGTCGTGTTTTGGCGGACGCATGGCGCTCTATCTTCACCTTTCCCTAAGTCCGTACGGGGTTGCAGCAATGGTACAAAACTAACTACCAATTGGATATCAAGAAATTGGGAAGAAAAAAAGCCGTAACAATAAGATTTAGCATCAATTGAAAACAGTGCAGGGTTAATCAATCTGGCTTTTATATGACGTGTGTATGTGTGACAAAGAGAGCGGGTTCAGTATGAATTAACCAGTTGAGGGCACACAAAATAACAATTTTTGTTCAAGATGGGCTGAACTGTGTTTCACTATGCTTTCATTCTAATGTGAAGCGCATAACATTTCTATTCTTTTGAATTCGTCGTGTGTGACATCATTCACTAAGAGTGGTTTGAACAGACGTACTTGCCACACTTCCCACACTCCTCCACGAACATGTTCCCATGCAACTCAGAGAGCAGATTTCTGAATCAGAGAGAGAAAGAGAGACTGCTTATTTCACATAAGTATGTAGTGACAAACAATTTATATGAATGTAAATGAGTGTTGAAGCAACGCACATTGGCTCCCCGGACTATCTGTATTGTGTCCCGCCACCCCCACCCGCCAAACCCCTCTTTTACACTCCTGCTACTCTGTTTATCATCTACGCATAGTGACTTTAACTATACCTACATGTACGTATTGCATCAATTAGCCCGACTAACCGGTGCCTGTACATAGCCTCGCTACTGTTACAGCCTCGCTACTGTATATAGCCTCACTACTGTTATTTTCACTGTTGTTTTTATTTCTCTTTACTTATCTATTGTTCACCTAATACCTATTTTTTACTTACAAATTGCAATGTTGGTTAGGGCCTGTAAGTAAGCATTTCACTCTAAGGTCTACACCTGCTGTATTCGGCACACATGACAAATCAACTTTGATTTGAACAGAGTACTTTAGTTTTGCATTTCCTTCCCAACTGAATACCACCATATAGATTGAAATAATGGTATTCTCCTACTAATGTATTGAATCATTTTGATTACACTCTCTAGCTGTAGCCGTTCCAATTCTATGAAATCCTATTCACAAGAGAGACCAGGGCTTATTCAAAGAGTCTTTAGAATAGGAGTCATGATCTAGAATCAGGTCCCTCCTGTCCATAGAATCTTATTATTTATGATCCTAGATCTGCATTTATTCTCTGAGACACTTGATAAATACAGGTCCTGGGCAGAGAATGATTGTAGTGTTTCATTGGGACAGTATAGCAGGTTTCATATTTTATTTAACCATGAAAAACCCATTGAGATACAGAGTCTATTTTGCAAAGGAGTGTTACCTGGGGAAGCCGGAGCGGACGTGGATGCCGTCCACATTCTGGCTGATGAGATATTTGAGGTAGCTGGCTCTCTGCAGAGCCAGCAGGGCCATGTGAGTGAGGCTGGGCCGAGCTTCCTCGAATGTGGTGTCAAAGTGGGGAGACTCGCCCCTCTCCTCCATTGTCCACACTCCTTTGGGACCCCTGAGAGAGGGAGACAACATAGAAGTGTGAGAGGTGTGTATAAACGCACACACACTCACATCTAAGGTTATGACAGGGCAACATACAAGACAGACTGTCAAGCAATCTCTCCACATCTCTGTAGTAAGGTGTGGCATCTGTTGTGGTAGCTGCCGGGCTTCAAAAGGCAAGAGATGCATTTCTATGCAAGAGGAAGAGCGAGACATACTGAGAATACAGAATGAAGGCCATAGCATTCCCCTCTCTCCCATTCTCTTTTAACTGACACGGCCCCCGCTCTCTCACTGTGTGACTTATCGTCTGCTCAGACCAGATCAAAGCTACTCAGCCATTTGGTAAGACAGTCATTAGGCTAGAGGAGTACGTCAGCCAGGTATTATGTACTTATCTTTTAGAGAAAAGGGCCGCTGGACACGAAGAGCAATGAAAGTCTGCAAACTGGCTTTAGGGGGGAAAGTGTCCTTTTTATGCCTAGCTTTTTCAGTAATGGACCATTAATTAAATTCAAGGACAAACAGACAGGCAGGCAGACAAACCAGAATGACAAAAGGCTGATTAATTAAATATGAATATAAAGTCCTCTAGTCCTTTTCCGCACAGCAGCAATGGAGAAAAGGGAAAACCCGTGAAGACACAAGCAGAGACCGAGAGAATAAGAATTACATTGTAATGACAAGTAATATAAAAGAAAACGTTGGAAAGTTGGTGTGAAAGTCAACATCACAGAGATCCAGCCAACACTACTGTACAATCATTGCTCTGGTAATAGAGCTAGCCTATACTGCCCCCCTCTGCTGATACCACAGTACTGCAGCCAAGTAAGAGGATGGTGTTGACTCACATTTCCTATATTCTTACTTGAATCGTTTAAAATGCATCATTCATTATTCAATTTATTGAGCGAGAAAAAGACACTGATCCAATTCAAGTAGGTTCATTGAACATGACGAGCCTTTACTAATAATATATTTCTAAACTGGCCAAATCCTCTGTGTCAGTTCAGCATAGCCATGAACCAAGCCTTTTACAACCAAGGAGAGGTGGAGGAGAGTGTATTTCTTTAGCCTATGGCGATGCACTCTGAGTGGTTGAGCGGTACAAGGTGGGCTTACCTGAAGTCAGGTATGCCTGAAGAGGTGCTGATGCCTGCCCCAGAGTGGACCACCAGGTACTGGGACTCCCTAATCAGCTGGGCCAGAGCCTCCACCTTCCCCTTTAACTCTTCTTTACTGTCAAACGACTGGGAGAGAGTAGGGATGGGGAGATAACGGGGGCAGAGATGAGGGGAAGGGAGGATGGGGATGAAGATGAGAAGACCGGACGGGTTGGGAAGAGTAAGAAAGAAGGGAGAGAGTGTAGAGGGTAGTGTTGGTGTAGGGCAGGTTTGACCCATCTATTTCAGTGGGGTGCCCGGTGCAGTGTGTGGAGAACATGGCAAAACGTGCCAAAAGGACTAGGGCACCAGCAACAACAACGTAATGGTAGGGGAAACACTACACTGGCGTTCATGTTAGCTTTAGTGTGTAACAGAGATATAATAGTATTAGCTAGCTAGTTTTGAACTACCTGTATATTGGCAGTATTGGATATTGTGCTGCGGTAGTAGGTACACTTCTGGCTAGACTAGAGGGAATCCTCGAAAAGCTTTGTAGCTACTAGTAACTTAGCTAGCTAGCTAACACCTGCCTGTGTGTTTACCTCGGGGAGCCCGCAAACGCCTTTGTCCGCATATGTAGACAGTCCAGCGGCGTAGTTTACAGACATTACTGCAGCTCCTCAACAAAAACTCAGAAATATACCTCAATGCTCTCGTAAAAATTCTCGTTCAACGCAATGAGCTTTTGTTTCTTTCTGAAAACCAGCCCACTTGCTCGTTGTTGAGACCCCGCTCAATGACGTCATCTATAAGGGACGATTCTACTTAAAATGACTGATGAGTTATTTGGCTTGGCTGTAGTGCAGATAGAACAATGAGACAGAAAATTCACCGGATGTATAAATGTGAAGCATCCGGTTGGCGTTTCCACTCACTACCAAATATGGTGATGAGAGGAAGCCAAGTGGCTGCACGGTAGGCATTCTTCGAGTATATCCGGTACTTCCAGGCGGGCAATTTTGAAACGAGTAGGACTTCAGCTCCCGAGTTCAAGCAAAATTAACGAGTGGGACATCCGACTTAGTGAATGAGTTGTTGGTGTGTGAGAAGTTTGGAAGTCTGACAGCCGAAATGGCGGCGAGTAGTAAGGGACGAAATGGAGAAAAGGTTCCAGTTGTGCTGGAATGCTAACAATATGGGTGTCAGTTCTGATTATATGGAGCGGGAGGATGAGGGTCAAGGACTGGAATGGTCTGTAGTGGAAAGACATATGAAGAAGAGAGATCATGATACTGAAAGCAGTGTAGCATCTGTGGTCCTTCTGTGGCTCAGTTGGTAGAGCATGGCGCTTGTAACGCCAGGGTAGTGGGTTCGATTCCCGGGACCACCCATACATAGAATGTATGCACACATGACTGTAAGTCGCTTTGGATAAAAGCGTCAGCTAAATGGCATATATTATTATTATCTAGTAAAGAAACCACAAAGAGGGCCAAGGTAGGAAGCAATAGCAATAATGTGTTGGAGTGGAAAGTGGTGACGGTGTTTGATGAGAGCACAGGGCCTCATTTACACTCGATCTGACTAACCAATGCTGTTGAGAAAGAGATATGTGAAGTCAAATTAGCCCGGTTCATTGGAAATGGTAGATTGTTAATATTTTGAGGTAGCTAGGATCAGCAAGGGAAGATTCTGCAAATGGGAAAAAGAATAAAAGCCATGTCCCTGGTGCTTATGCTTGGTTGAGGGGAGTCATCACTGGGGTCCCAATATCTATGTCCATATATGATATCAAAGAAAATGTGTAGGGAGGCAGAGTGATTGAGGCCAAAAGTTGATCAGTAGGAAAGAGGGTCAAAGAAATGAAAGCTTATCAGTGCTGCTGAGGTTTGAGAAGGTTTTGCCTGGAAAAGTTCCTTAGTTTCAATGTCAGAAAATTTGTCCCATCTCCATTGCAGTGTTTTAAATGCCAAACCTACATGTACATACTACCTCAATATGCCTGACTAACAGGTATCTGTATATAGCCTTGCTACTCTTTTTTCAAACGTCTTTCTAATGTTGTTTTATTTCTTTACTTACCTACCTACACACACACACATACCTTTTTTTGGCACCATTGGTTAGAGCCTGTAAGTAAGCATTTCACTGTAAGGTTTATACCTGTTGTATTCGGCGCACGTGACAAATAAACTTGATTTGAAACAATGGGACATATACAGTGCATTAGGAAAGTATTCAGACCCCTTGACTTTTTCTACATTTTGTTACGTTACAGCCTTATTCTAAAATCTTAATCAATCTACACACAATACCCCTACACACAATATTGACAAAGTGAAAACTGGTTTTTAGATATTTTTGCAAATGTATTACCTTATTACATAAGTATTCAGACCCTTTGCTATGAGACTCAAAGTTGAGCAAAGGTGCATCCTGTTTCTATTGATCATCCTTGAGATGTTTCTACAATTTGATTGAAGTCGACCTGTAGTAAATTGAATTGATTGGACATGATTTGGAAAGGCACACACCTGTCTATATAAGGTCCCACAAGACCAAGCTATGAGGTTGAAGGAATTGTCCGTAGAGCTCTGAGACAGGATTTTGTCGAGGCACAGATCTGGGGAAGGGTACCAAAAATGTCTGCAGCATTGAAAGTCCCCAAGAACACAGCGGCCTCCATCATTCTTAAATGGAAGAAGTTTGGAACCACCAAGACTTCCTAGAGCTGTCCGCCTGGCCAAATAGCATTCGGGTCAGGGAGGTGACCAAGAACCCAATAGTCACTCTAACAGAGCTCCAGAATTCTTCTGTGGAGATGGGAGAACCTTTCAGAAGGACAACCATCTCTGCAGCACTCCACCAATCAGGCCTTTATGGTAGAGTGGCCAGACGGAAGCCACTCCTCAGTAAAAAGCACATGACAGCCCGCTTGGAGTTTGCCAAAAGGCACCTAAAGGACTCTCAGAGCATGAGAAACAAGATTCTCTGGTCTGGTGAAAACAAGATTGAACTCTTTGGCCTGAATGCCAAGCGTCACATCTGGAGGAAACCTGGCACCATCCCTACTTTGAAGCATGGTGGTGGCAGCATCATGCTGTGGGGATGTTTTTCAGCAGCAGGGACTGGGTGGCTAGTCAGGATCAAGGGAGATGAACGGAGCAAAGTAGAGAGATCCTTGATGAAAACCTGCTCTAGAGCTTTCTGGTCCACAGACTGGGGAAACAGTTCACCGTCCAACAGGACAACGACCCTAAGCACACAGCCAAGACAACGCAGGAGTGGCTTCAGGACAAGTCCCTGAACGTCCCTGAGTGGCCCAGCCAGAGCCCAGACTTGAACCCAATCGAACATCTCTGGAGAGACCTGAAAATAGCTGTGCAGTAATGCTCCCCATTCAACCTGGCAGAGCTTGAGAGGACCTGCAGAGAAGAATGGGAGAAACTCCCCAAATACGGGTGTGCCAAGCTTGTAGCGTCATACCCAAGAAGGCTGTAATCACTGCCAAAGGTCCTTCAACAAAGTACAGAGTAAAGGGTCTGAATACTTATGTAAATGTGATATTTCCATTTGATATTTTTAATAGAAATGTATACTGCCCATTTCAATTGGGTGTAGGAGGAAGAAAATACAATTTGTTTTCCGATAATGATCTTTATTTGTTCAGTTTTATTTAGGCAAAAAATAAAATACATGTAAATAAAATGAAAAGGTCCATGTGCATATCAGTAAGTGTACATGTTACTGTAAACCATATCTGAAGCCACCAGGTAGGATAAACTAGATCACATTACCACCTTAAAATAAAAAATTAGCATTCTTAAATATCCAGAGGAAGTTAAATTAAGCCAAATTAGAATAAAATGCAACATCCAATATTGCTGACACACACACACACCCACCCACACCTGTTTGGAGATTCATGATAGCACCCCCCAGCAGCACACACAAAATAAATAAGCAAAAACAAAAGTGGCTGCCATTTTCGTTCCCAATTCCCACTGCTTGCTGACTGATACAACATATTGAAGAGATACAATCTTCCTACAGAAACCCACCAACATCGACCCCAGGACATTTGAAAGCATTCTCTAACAAAGACTACAGGCATAATTCTCAATGAAAGAATAAAAACTGCAAACGTAGCTAATTATGAAGCTGCTAAACCCATACAGCTAACTTTTCTTTTCTCTCCATAGTTGGGCTCCACTGGTTGAGATCGCTGGCTCCATCCTGCTTCGCAGAGGAGAACCTTGATGAGCAAAGGGTCTCTGAGGAGATTCTGTCCAAACGCAGGAGAACTGGTTGCCGCAGCATCGTTGGGCGCTTTAGAAGCACACACTCCACTTTCAAATGACAGCCGTAACTATCTGAGCTGGTGTTCTCTAAGCCAGCAAAACACTATTAAAATGTTCAAACTGGGTTTGGGCCACAGCTCAAGCTCAACCTGGGGACCCCCAGACAGAAGTCATTAGCGTTTCCATGATCACACTTTTTTCTAAATTCAATCAAACCAGTATGGCGACAAGAGCAACGGTCCATCTAAGAGAAAATTTAACGTGTCCAAGATGTCTGACATGCAGAAACACCCATGTTGCAAAATGTATCGTCCGTTTTCCCTCGCACAAAAATGTAAGGGTGGTGAGAACACAGAACCTCATCTTGGAGATAAAGAAGTTCTGCTGTGTCAGTCACACAGATACCATGACAGATGGAGAAGTCTTCAGTCACCTGTTCAGTCAATGAAGTCTATAGGTGAGGGAACTAGAGGTGGCAAGTTGAAGGGAAACTTAACAAGTGAGAGATCTAACTTATGGGCCTGATTTACCAAGTGTTTTCACCAGTGCAATGTTGACACCCGTTTTTTTTTTAACAGGTAGTCAACAAGGACAAAAGGTAGCATGTCATTTTTTGCTTTATTTTAGTCAATCCTTTCAGAAAACAACAGGTGCAGCCTTTCCACTGGTAGAAAACTGAGCACATCAGGCCCAGCCTAAGTGTTCTTGGATTCTGAGAAGAAACGGCGGAGGAGAACCACTTGCCATCTGTGGATAGAAAAAGTGAGAGGTTTAAAATATGTGAAGTAGTCCTTTCAGAACTGTCTCTCCTATGGGAGAAGTCAGGGAGCGCATGCGTCAGCCATCCAGGTTCACATTTAGGACGCGTCACGACTCCTCTGTCCCAGAGTCATCTTCATCGTAGCAGCAGTCGTCTTCATCCTCCAGATCCTCGTCGTCATAGTAATCGTCATAGAAGAGGTCAGAGCCCTCGTCAGGTGGCGGGGCGCGAGTGCGGACACAGTATTCGGCCAGTGTGGTGGGAACCTTCACCCCGTCGCGTTCCGCCTCAGCCTTAGTGGCCAACACCTGCTTCCTGAGAGACAGGGAGATAGGGAGGGTGAATAAGTGTGTGCGCTGTACTCTCGGTCCTTGTACTTGCGGTATGTATGCATGCTACACTCTGTCCTTTGTGTGTGTACCTACCGAATGATCTCTGCGTACTCTCTGTCCTTGCCCTTGCTGTCTCTCCACTTACGGTACATGACAGAGGCATCCACATTGGCCGGGGAGAAGGTGTTGGGCTCGTTCAGCAGAGAGATGACACTTAGAAGGATGGTCCTACAGGAGCCACACAGAGGGTTTGATGTCAGAAAGAAGCACCAAGCAGTTCCTATCGAAGTAAGCTGGTTGACTCATTGATCCTGCTTTGTGGGATACAGGCTAGGATATTTATGCCTGTCGATGTTGATATAAACCTAAAATGTTGCTAGTAAAAAATAAGACCTACAACTTCTTAAATTAGAACTGACAAAAATGACTTATAGTATTCCACTTAACTGGGTCAGACAGAAAATAAACAAAGTGTAACAGGGTTTCTGTGCAGTCTTGGAGAGGTTCCACTGAAGCCAGATAGATCACATGACACATGTCTGAGTACGAGTGACACAGCACAATGGGAGAGAGCGGGGCATAGAGGAGAGGGACAGAGAAAGAAGGGATGAATTGGGAGCGTGATAGAAGGGAGAGTGATATAGTAAGCAGAGGGAGAGCAGGGGTGTATTAATTCTATGGATTCTGTTGGAAAACATTTCCTAAAACGGAAGCAAACCAAATGAAACAGGGAGGGACCTAGCTGAATTTGTCAACTGTTTGGTAATGGGAGAAGGTCACAGAGAAAAAAATGAAGCAGAAGGAAAAGGTACAGAGAGAAGGGGATGTGGGGTTAGAGAACATGCTGAGATGTGTACCTAACATTCTGGGTAGGGTTCCACCTCTCAGAGGGCAGCTCTCCACTCTGAGGGTCATCAACTGGAGGGTGCAGAATGGATATACACACGTCCCCATTCTAACACAGGGAAGAGGCTAAAATTAATATACAGACAGGTTCATGTTCACAAATTGCAGGTGTGACTAGGATTAGGCCACAAAAAGATGGAGAGAAATGTAGATTAACACCACAAAATGTCTGAAAATGAATTACATGGAGTAATTAATTGGCGCAGCAGTCTAAGGCACCGCATCTCAGTGCAAGATGCGTGCGTCACTGCAGTCCCTGGTTCGAATCTAGGCTGAATCACATTCAGCTGTGATTGAGAGTACCATACAGCTGCCGTTGTCTCTTTTGGCTGTCACTGTAAATGAGAATTTGTTCTTAACTGACTTGCCTAGTTTAATAAAAGGTTACACAATGTATTCTTCTAGAATTTAAATTTGTATCTCTTCTTACCTCATAGATGTTGGGGTGCCACATCTTGGTGAGGAAACGGAAAGCAGGTGGTGAATAGGGGTAGTCAATGGGGAATTTGATGCGAGCCTGTGGGACACAGGGAGAGAAGCAAATATGTTAGCAACATGTCCCAACATGCGTCTCTGGGGCCTAAACTACCTAACCGGATTCAATTGTAATCCTGATGTCGCAACCCAGTGCTGAGTAGACCAAACTAGAGAGCAACAACAGCGTGACCCAGAAACAAGTTTGACACTAAACAGTACTGCTTGTCACTGCAGGCTGCATCAATAGAATGCAGATGCGATGTTACGTTTTTCACGGGCCTATTATTAACGGAAGCCAACAATGTAGTTGTCCATTAGGAATGGTGGCTAGTTAGCAAACAAAATAAATTAGGAAATTAGCATTTGTGTATGTAACATATTTGCAAAACAAGCTGACATACCTACGCGTCGAACTTACCTTGAAATACCCTCCTTCATAGTGGGTGTTAGGAGGTCCAAAAATGGCCACTTCCCAATTGTATAAATCTGCCTCGTCCACCAATGTTATTCTGAAGCCCTCGACTGGCTCCTCTTGAAGGCTCTTCATTTCTAACATTAATGCTTTCTGTGAGCTTGCTACGTGAGTAGGACCATGTTGCGCCATAGTAATATAGCAAACTAGCGAATCTAGTTAACCTCGTTGTTTACTCGAACACACGTAACAACCTAGCTAGCCACCTGATTCTGCAAAAAAACGTTTTGGGGTTTTTTCTTTGTTGCGATTTTGCGATGCGGACAAAAGCTAGTTAGCCAACTTTTATTTTGCTTCAGGTGGATGGATTTGTTGTGAAACCGCGCAATGTGTTATCTGGCTAATTATCTTTATAAAATAGCTGAATTTAGAAAAACTCATACTAAAAATAAATGTATTGGTATTTCAGTAGTTAGGCTCACCGACCTAGCTGACTGCCGTGGATATAGCTAGTAGTTAGCATAAGGCGCTAGCTATTGATCTAATTAATATTTTAAAAAGCGGTTACTTTGCTACTGATAGTTATACTAAAATAATTCGTTTTGGACCAGCCAAAGTCTGTACAACATTAATTATTCACCGAATATATTTTTCAACTGCGAACGTCTGTGTCCCTGCTGGCAAGCAATGTGAGGAGTGAAAGCAGTCTCCTCTCCTCTCAAAACGTTCAATAAGATTGCAGTGCCGTCTGGGAAATGAAGTTCCAATGAAACATGGAACTTAAACTTCTCATATCAGCATTGCAAAAATTGCCAAAACGTTTCATGATATACATTTTATTCACCATGTTTATTGTACAAGTACTCCAATTAATTGTGTATAGCAATGTATTTACAACTCTTTCATTATTTTCGAGGTTTTAAAAACTACACTCACTGCATTTCTGGAAAACAGTCCAATTGTGTGACGTTACAACAACACGAATGTTGTTTGTTTTGATGTGAAGTGCCTTGCTTGGCATTTTCGATGTCAATTTGTGTGTCAACTGAAGTATTTCTATACAAAATACTTATAGATGGGATGTAGTGTGCGGATTTCATTGATCATGATAAAATACTTGAGAAAAGCGCAGTTGTATTTCACCATCCCCCATTCTGCTCCAAACCAAACGACCAGTCAGTTTATAATATGACGCGTACAAACTGCGTC
This sequence comes from Oncorhynchus keta, assembly GCF_023373465.1. Taxonomy (NCBI): domain Eukaryota; kingdom Metazoa; phylum Chordata; class Actinopteri; order Salmoniformes; family Salmonidae; genus Oncorhynchus; species Oncorhynchus keta. Next base: position 45,032,820 of record NC_068435.1, on the reverse strand, counting down.
AGGGCTCAATACAAGTCCCAGTGGTAGGCTTTAAATATACCTGAGAATTAAACAAATGTGAACAAAATCAATATAAAGGTTATTAGGAGAGGATCCCTTCGTGGTTTAAGTTAAATAATTATGGTTGTAATTTTCTTAATGTGTTTCTCTCCTCAAATACAATACAGTTGTGTGCTACGAACAAAATTAATTATACAGGTCCTATTTACGCGACCTAGAAGAGAACGGACCACAAAAATTTGGGAACTCTTTTGCCATGGGTCCAAAAAAGCATCGTCGGTCCCGTTCTGGCTCTCGTAGTCGGAACCGGGATCGAAACAGGTCCAAAATAAGCAGATCACGATCACCCGAAGAGAAGAGAGGCCGGAGTCGGTCCATTGATCGAAACATAAAACCCCGGAGAATTGCGCGTTCTGAGAGCGGAAACTCGAACAGCAGTGGTGGATCTACGAGGCGACAAGGACAGCGGCCCCGTAGCAGAGACCATCCCGGATCGAGAAGCGACTCAGACAGCGACAAGAGACGTAAACTGAAGGGCAAATCAAAAGACAGATCCAGGTAAACGTTACAGGTTAAGCTATATGAAATAAAAATGTACTGTGTATGTAGTTCGCAAAAAATGTCCCACATACTGTATCTGCAACTAAACGTTTTTCTATCCATCAGGTCTGACTCAGATGATCCAAAGGGAAGGAAGAAAAGAGAGAAAAAGAAGAGCAGAAGAGAAGACAAAGGAGAGAAGATGATTGGCAGGAGCCAGTCCCAGTCCGACTCAGGGTCTAGTGCAGACCGGAAGAGATCGAGGGACGGGGGGAACAATGCCCGGGAGAGGAGATGGCAGAGGAGTGCAGACAGAGGGAGTAGAAGCCCCAGCAGAGAAAGGGAACGACAGATGCGGGAGAGAACGAGAGACAGGGAGAGAATGAGAAGCCGAGACAAGGAGCCAAGCCGATGTAAGGAGAAAAGTCGAGAAAGAAGCAGCCGGAGGAGTGAAGACCGTGGGAGGAGAGAAGGAAGCAGAGGGAAGGACCAAAGGGACAAAGAGCGTAATAGACGTCGCTCTGGATCCTCTGACTCGTCTAAGAGCTCTGGGTCAGATGGCGGGGCCCGTGGAGGCAGCCCGGGGTCTGGAGAGGCCGGTCCCTCGGTACGAGATGAGAAGAAGAACCAGAGAGAGATGCTGAAGGCCCTGGAGACCCCAGAGGAGAAGAGGGCCAGACGACTGGCCAAGAAGGAGGCCAAGGAGAGGAAGAAGAGAGAAAAGATGGGCTGGAGTGAGGAGTACATGGGCTATACCAATGCAGACAACCCCTTCGGAGACAACAACCTGCTGGGCACCTTCAAATGGCAGAAGGTAAGACGGGGAGAGGAGAATGAGCACTTGAGAAATGGGTGTATATGGGACTATCAACCTCCTGCTTTTAGAAGTGCAGTGGTTGTCAGACCTAGTCTAAACAGCAGACTGATACAATGGTTACTCCATGAATATCAATCTGAAAGAAGTCGCTGTAAAAGAAAAAGCAATAGTCTCTACAAGGCAGAATTTTTAAAAATAAAATATTTATACTTATTTTGCAGGTTGTACATGCTGTTGGTCCTATTGGCGGTAGGAGGTGGAGATAATGTTTCCACAGGAATGTGTCTACCTGACTTTTTGCAGCGCCGATAGGTTCTGTCACTTGTGTTATCAATCTGTTGTCACGTTACACGTGATGCACAATATGTAAACAATAGCCGTAACACGTTTCCTCGCAATCAGCTGGAAGTGTTTGCCTTTCGGTTAGGCTCGGCTATATTGTGCAAGTGTTTGTCACGTGCTAATTGCATCAGTATTGAAAATAAAAAACGGAAATACAAATGATCTACAGAACAGCGCACTGAAGGTTGGGTTGATGACATTATTCTGTTGGTCATTTTGTCTCACATTCCTACCAGCAAAAGGAACAACCACACGGATAACCAATAATTTCTTTCAGTATTCTGGCTTGTAGAGGTCATGAAATGAAACTTTCCTGAAATGCTAATTTCTGCCCGACTTCGAATTATATTCAATTCAACGTCAGGTCTTCAGGCTTCATCAGACAAGGCTCTGAGGAATTTGTGTATTTCTCTGTTGTTGTTGTGGTCAGGCTCTGGACAGGAAGGGCATTGGCCATCTGGGTGAGAAGGACCTGAAGGACAGGAACAAACGTATCCAGGAGGAGAATCGCAGAGAACTGCAGAAGGTATGCTTCTATGCAACACACGTTTTCTGGGTCTGCATAATAAATCAAGGGTAGTTGAAATCGGTGTTAAATTAACAAGTAATGGTAGACCTACCAATTAGTTACAGTGATTTTACTGATATCAATTTTGTTAATGAATTATTATGTGATTAAAACTCGTAATTTTGTGACCAATTTGGCAAAGGAATTACCTACCAAAAAATCTGTAACGGAATTACTGCAACTGAATTGGCTACAATGGGAAATCACAATAGTCACCTGCTTGGGTCACCTGCTTACTGTCCTCTCTTCCACTGACATACTGTTATGTTCAGCTCACAACTGTTTTCTTTGTCTTTCTTGTGGACAAACCCAGTGTTAAAACAGTCTGAGTCTGGACAACCCCCTCTCTCTTTCTCTCTAGTTAATGTCACCTCTCCCAGGTCTTACTGACACATACCCACGAGCCCCCTCTCTTTCTCTCTAGTTAATGTCACCTCTCCCAGGTCTTACTGACACATACCCACAAGCCCCCCTCTTTCTCTCTAGTTAATGTCACCTCTCCCAGGTCTTACTGACACATACCCACGAGCCCCCTCTCTTTCCATGGACAATGGACGTCCATGGACTTTTAAAAGTAGTTGAACCAAATCTGAATCTGTCATAGAGGTATGTTTCATAAGTTTGGATAGTACAGTACTGTACATTGAGTAGAGCACAATAGAGTGTCATAAACTGTAAGAAACGTCCCTCTTTCAGGACCCTGTCTTTCAAAGATAAGTCGTAAAAATCCAAATATCTTCACAGATCGTCATTGTAAAGGGTTTAAACTCTGTTTCCCATGCTTGCTCAATGAACCATAAACAATTAATGACCATGCACCTGTGGAACGGTCGTTAAGACACTAACAGCTTACAGACGGTAGGCAATTAAGGTCACAGTTATGAAAACTTAGGACACTAAAAAGGCCTTTCTACTCTGAAAAACACCAAAAGAAAGATGCCAATGGTCCCTGCTCATCTGCGTGAACGTGCCTTAGGCATGCTGCAAGGAGGCATGAGGACTCTAGATGTGGACAGGGCAATAAATTGCAATGTCTGTACTGTAAGACGCCTAAGACAGCGCTACAGGGAGACAGAATGGACAGCTGATCGTCCTCGCAGTGGCAGACCATGTGTAACAACACCTGCACAGGATCAGTACATCCAAACATCACACCTGCGGGACAGGTACAGGATTGCAACAACAACTGCCCGAGTTACACCAGGAACGCACAATCCCTTCATCAGTACTCAGACTGTCCTCAATAGGCTGAGAGAGGCTGGACTGAGGGCTTGTAGACCTGTTGTAAGGCAGGTCCTCACCAGACATCACCGGCAACAACGTCGCCTGTGGTCATAAACCCACTGTCACTGGACCAGACAGGACTGGCAAAAAGTGCTCTTCATTGGCGAGTCGCGGTTTTGTCTCACCATGGGTGATGGTCGGATTCTCGTTTATCGTCAAATGAATGAGAGTTACACCGAGGCCTGTACTCTGGAGCGTGATCGATTTGGAGGTGGAGGGTCCGTCATGGTCTGGGGCGGTATGTCACAGCATCATCGGACTGCCTGCAATGACAACAAGCTCAATCTCAACGCTGTGCGCTACAGGGAAGACATCCTCATGTGGTGACAATGACAATGCCACTAGCCGTACTGCTCGTTCTGTGCGTGATTTCCTGCAAGACAGGAATGTCAGTGTTTGGCCATGGCCAGGGAAGAGCACGGATCTCAATCTCATTGAGCACGTCTGGGACCTGTTGGATCAGATGGTGAGGGCTAGGGCCATTCCCCCCAGAAATGTCTGGGAACTTGCAGGTGCCTTGGTGGAAGAGTGGGGTAACATCTCACAGCAAATCTGGTGCAGTCCATGAGGAGGAGATGCACTGCAGTACTGTGGAACTTGTTCAGTTTATGTCTCAGTTGTTGAATCTTGTTATGTTCATACAAATATTTACACATGTTAAGTTTGCTGAAAATGAACGCAGTTGACAGTGAGAGGATGTTTCTTTTTTTGCTGAGTATATATTGTACTGAACTAAACTCTACTGAACTTTGCTGCGCTGTATTGTACTGCATTGTATTCTACTGTGATGTCCAAACTTGTGAAACTGTGCTGTAAATGACATTCGTTTCCATATTTATGCATTTCTGTGTAGTACAGATCAGGGAGCCATGATGTAATTCTGTTACCGTAGTGCCGGCACCGGGTATAAATCCACTTCATTTACTGTACTTCAATAACCAAAAGAGATTTTTCAAACGCAAGCTATCATTACTGATAGCAGACATCTTTTAATCTTAATTCGGAGAAGATATTTAAACATCGTTTTTGGAAAACGTTGGTCGCATAAAAACCTTAGGGTTACATCTGCACAATTCTTCTACTAAACTCGTTTTTGTAAAAAAAAAAATGAGTGGAAATTGTTAAAAGTAGCCCTTGTGCATATAGTTGTGGTTTGAAAATCTTTTAAATCAATGTAGTTTTAACACAAAATGAGGTTGGGACTACATTTGACTGCAACGAAGTCATGCAATTTTACTGTAGGACAATGTAGAGCGAGAGAGAGAAAGCCATGCAAGAGCAGGACCTGTGTGTGTGTGTAACTGTGTTTGTGTGTCTGCCTGTGTTTAGGTGAAGCAGCTGCGTCTGGAGAGGGAGAGAGAGAAGGCCATGAGAGAGACCGAGCTGGAGATGCTGCAGAGAGAGAAGGAGGCAGAGCATTTCAAAACCTGGGCGGAACAAGAGGACAACTTTCACTTGCACCAGGCCAAGCTACGGTTAGTGGTGCCACCTTCATTACTATCCCTCTGTAAACCCTGACCCTCAAAAACCTCTCACATGCAGTGCATTCAGAAAGTATTCAGACACCTTGACTTTTTCCATATTTTGTTACATTACAGCCGTATTCTAAAATGTATTAAATTGTTTCTTTCCCTCATTAATCTACACACAATACCCCATAATGACAAAGCAAAACAGTGTTTTAAAAAAAAGTGCAAATGTATAAAAAAAAAAAAATACATTTACACAAGTATTCAGACCCTTTACTCGGTAGATTGTTGAAGCACCTTTGGCAGCGATCACAGCCTTGAGTCTTCTTGGGTATGATGCTACAAGCTTGGCACACCTGTATTTGGGGAGCTTCTTCCATTCTTCTCTGCAGATCCTCTCAAGCTCTGTCAAGTTTGATGGGGAGCGTGGCTTCACAGCTATTTTCAGGTCTCTCCAGAGATGTTCGATGGGGTTCAAGTCCAGGCTGTGGCTGGGACACTCAGGGACATTCAGAGACTTGTCCCAAAGCCACTCCTGCGTTGTCTTGGCTGTGTGCTTAGGGTCGTTGTCCTGTTGGAAGGTGAACCTTACGTAGAACCATACGTAGAATGTATGCACACATGACTGTAAGTCGCTTTGGATAAAAGCGTCTGCTGAATGGCATATATTAACCTTCGCCCCAGTCTGAGGTCCTGAGAGCTCTGGGGTAGGTTTTCATCAAGGATCTCTCTGTACTTTGCTCCTTTCATCTTTCCCTCGATCCTGACTACCGGTAGTCTCCCAGTTCCCGTCGGTGAAAAAAAACATCCCCACAGCATGATTCTGTCACCACGTGATGCATGATACTGTCACCATGCTACACCCTATAGATGGTGCCAGGTTTCCTCCAGACATGACCTTGACATTCAAAGAGTTCAATCTTGGTTTCATCAGACCAGACAATCTTGTTTCTCATGGTCATAGTCCTTTAGGTGCCTTTTGGCAAACTCCAAGCAGGCGGTCATGTGCCTTTTATTGAGGAGGGGTTTCCGTCTGGCCACTGCTCTACCATAAAGGCCTGATTGGTGGAGTGCGGCAGAGATGGTTGTCCTTCTGGAAGGTTCTTCCATCTCCACAGAGGAACTCTAGAGCTCTGTTAGAGGGACCATCGGGATCTTGGTCACCTCCCAGACCAAGGCCCTTCTCCCCCGATTGCTCAGTTTGGCCGGGCTGCCAGCTCTAGGAAGAGTCTTGGTGGTTTCAAACTTCTTCCATATAAGAAGGATGGAGGCCACTGTGTTCTTAGGGACCTTCAATGCTGCAGAAATGTTTTGGTACCTTTCCCCAGATCTGTGCCTCGTCACAATCCTGTCTCGGAGTTCTACGGACAATTCCTTTGACCTCATTGCTTGGTTGTTGCTCTGACATGCACGGTCAACTGTGGGACCTTATGTAGACCGGTGTGTGCCTTTCCAAATCCTGTCCAATCAATTGAATTTACCACAGGTGGACTCCAGTCAAGTTGTAGAAACATCAATGATGATCAATGGAAACAGGATGCACCTGAGCTCAATTTAGAGTCTCATAGCAAAGAGTCTGAATACCCTTTTGTTGTTGTTGGGTGTGTTGATGGATGAGGATTTTTTTTATTTTTTAAATTCATTTTAGAATAAGGCTAACCACACAAAATGTGGAAAATGTCAAGGGGTCTGAATACTTTCCGAAGGCACGGTGGTTCCATTTACTCACTCAAAAACAACACCTCAGTGCTCCGGTGTCTGCCGGTGTGGATTTGTGTGGAGCCCTCTAGCTAATAAATGTTTGTGTGTTTAGGTCTAAGATCCGTATCCGTGACGGCCGTGCTAAGCCCATAGACCTTTTGGCTAAGTACATCAGTGCCGAGGATGACGACCTGGCTGTGGAGATGCACGAACCTTACACCTTCCTCAACGGACTCACCGTCACTGACATGGACGACCTGCTTGAAGATATCAAGGTGTGTGTTTGTGTGCTTACTGTCTTTCTAGAATAAATGGAGCTTGTTGGTTGAGAAATTGTGGTGTGCAGAGGAAGAGAGTTTTTTTTTTTGTGTGTGACCCTGTGTGTTTTCTCTGTAGGTATACATGGAGCTGGAGCAGGGGAAGAATGTAGACTTCTGGAGGGATATGACCACCATCACAGAGGATGAGATCAGCAAGCTCCGGAAACTGGAGGCATCTGGAAAAGGCCCAGGTGCACCACCTCAACCTCTCATAGGCCCAGCTACATGGACATCTCAGTATTGCTCTCTCTCATTGGCCCATTTTATGTCTTGGCTGTCCATCATCAACCTCTATACTTTACGCCTAGGCATTTCTCCCCCTGTCTCTTTCTCCTAGGGAGTGTCGGAAATGGCACCCTAGTTAAAAGTAGTGTAATATATAATTAGGGCATAGGGTGCCATTTCTGGTGCAGCCCTAGTCTGTCAAGTGAGGTTTACTGTTTAGTTGACTGTCTCTCTGTTCTCCAGGTGACCGTCGCGATGGCATTAACACGTCAGTGAGCACCGATGTTCAGATAGTGTTTAAGGGAAAGACGTACAGCCAGCTCCAGGCGCTGAACCTCAACATCGAGACGAAGATCCGAGCTGGGGGATCCAACCTGGACATAGGCTACTGGGAGAGCTTGATGCAGCAAGTCAGGGTCTTCATGGGCCGAGCACGGTGAGGACCGGTTGATTGCATGTAGGGCATGGTGCTTGCAGCGCCAGGGTTGTGGGTTCGATTCCCACTGGGGACCAGTACAGGCAAAAGTACAGAAATGTATCCACTCACAGACACTCTTATCGTATGCCGCTCGGGCTAAGAGTGTTTGCTAAATGACTCAAATAAAAAATGTCAACCCCTATCTGTGTTGTAGGTTGAGAGAGAGGCACCAGGACGTGTTGCGTCAGAAGCTGTTCAAGCTGAAACAGGAGCAGGGAGTGGAGAGTGAGCCTCTCTTCCCGATCATCAAAGAGGAGCCTGAGGACGAGGCTGTGTGAGTACACGCACACACACCGTCAAACCTCTTTCTACGCACGCATGCATGCACGCACGCACAAGTACACTAGGTTTGACCTTTGCCGCCTCTATTTTTCATTCACAGAAGCGACAGCGAGAAAGACACTCCCTCAGGGGTGCCTGGACCCTCCTCTTCCTCCCCTTCCATCAATCAAAAGAGAGATGCAGAGGAGAAGGATGAGCAAGTGGCGGGCCCATCCACAGAGGGAGACAGGGAGAAAGAGGGGGATGGAGAGGAGAAGGGTGAGGTGGTAGAGGCTGTTCTGACAGAGGAGGATTTGATCCAGCAGAGCCAGGCAGAGTATGACTCTGGCCGCTACAGTCCCACACTGCTGCTTCCCTCAGAGCTACCGCTGGACACACACACCATCACACCTGACGAAGACACACACAAACTACACCTCTCACGCAGACAGCTCGCCGTCACAGGTAAGAGGCTCTACACACCCATATTCATACATACACAAAAACGCTCAGACATTCTTACAAGGCCTATCTCTACCCATCGTCCTATTAATCAATCTTTCTCTCTCTGCTCACCCCTTGTTCTCCAGGTGATGCCAATGAGAATGCAGAGGATGAGTTTGTGCGTCGCGCCAAACAGGGCATGGGCGGGGACGAGGCTCAGTTTAGCGTAGAGCTTCCCCTCACAGGGAAGATGTACCTGTGGGCTGATAAATACCGTCCCCGGAAACCTCGCTTCTTCAACAGGGTCCACACAGGCTTCGAGTGGAACAAATATAACCAGACCCATTACGACTTCGACAACCCTCCGCCTAAGATCGTCCAGGGCTACAAGTTCAACATCTTCTATCCGGACCTGATCAACAAACGTTCAACACCGCAGTACTTCCTAGAACCCAGTCCCGACAACAAGGACTTTGGGGTTCTGCGGTTCCATGCGGGCCCGCCATATGAGGACATTGCCTTTAAGATCGTTAACCGCGAGTGGGAGTACTCTCACCGCCACGGGTTCCGTTGTCAGTTCGCCAACGGGATCTTCCAGCTGTGGTTCCACTTCAAGAGGTACCGCTACAGAAGATAGAACCAGCTGAGTTTAGAACCTCAACAGTACAACACCAGCCTTGGGCCTGGACCCCAATCCGGACCAGGAAACTCACACTGCCAGGTTGTAACCATAGAAATGGAATGTATAGATCAGATATCATACCAGTTGGGATCATCAGTAAGGTTAATGTGTTCAAGCGGTTAATGTTTAGTCTGAAGGCCTAAAGAAAAACAATTACACACTTGGGATCAACTGTGTTTTTATTGGTTATCTTCGTGTTAACCTTTCTCCTAGTTATTACTACGGCAGCCCTGCCCATTCTGTTGTCACAAAGAATGGTTTGTATTTTAGTTTGATCAGATAGGCTTTCAATGTACCTGTCTCTGAAATGACATATTAAATACTCTTTTCCTAGCGGACTTCCATTTGTTGCCATCAGAGCTGTGAGGTAAAACAGTCTAATAACAAAACATTTGACAAGATTAAAATTTTCCTAGGAGTGGCGTTAACTATGTCTCATAATCAGTCAGGAAGAGGATGCCAACAAATCACAAGATAGTAAACTGTCCCTTTTACTGTTGGCTAAGTGTAACGTTGACCTATTTTCAATCTTAGAAACAACAGCTGTTCGATTTAGGACTAATTAACCCCCAATGTTAGCACTTTCTTAGCAAGTCCACTCCTGCCCCAGATTGAAACCAGTCATGCCTGTTGACTATTCTATTCACACACATTGGAGATGCCAAAAACAGTTCAGATAGAAAGAGTTTTAATAACGTAAACAACACTGATACAGTACAGTTAACAGGATCCTGAGAATGCACTTTAGGCTAGTGGCCAATCCTCAAAAAAAATATTTTGTTTTTCCATATCTCTTAAGGTCTCCCATGTATGAAATGGATGGTTGTGACACCCTTTGACTCAAAGTTCAGGATAATGCCTGGCTGCAGGGGTAACCCAATATGGCAAGCTCTGATATTGCTCAAATTTTGAATACAACAAGTCAATTGTCTGCCCAAATACACAAACATCATTTGGATATCTTAAATAACTTTTAAAATAAAGACCTGTAAACACAGATCCATACAATAGGCAGAAATAACTATCAAGAATCATGTTGAATGTAAACTTTGCTTTTTGGTAGCTGTTCAATAGACAACTTTCCATGTCAAATTAGCTTTCATTCAGTGCTGTATGGTACCGCCTGGCAAAAATACATACAGTTACACATTATTTTATGTTGTGGCTTTTGTAATCACTCTAAGGAAAACAAGTGGGCTCTGACATCCAAATAAGATGTTTTGGGGTCAAAGGTTCTGTAAAGGTTCCCTAGTCTTGCAATTAAGTCAGAGAGCCATCACAGATTATCTTTATGTTTGGTCTCAAATTCAATATGGCTGCCATAATAACATTTGATGGAGGTTAAATCACCTGTAAATATAACTTTTGTAAATGAGGCCTTTTTTCAGAATTGTGTACAACACTCATGCCTATAAAGACTGTTGGTGTAAATACTTTTTTTGCGTGTATTTGACACCCTTTTTACCCGCAAATTCGATCTTGTCTCATCGCTGCAACTCCCCAACAGGCTCGGAAGGCGAAGGTCGATTCATGTGTCCTCCGAAACATGACCCGCCAAACCGCTTTTCTTAACATCCGCCCGCTTAGCCCCTGTCTGAGTAAATGTCGTTCAACTGACGACAGAGGTCTGCCTGCAGGCACCCGGCTTGCCACAAGGAGTCGCTAGAGCTCGATGAGCAAAGTAAAGCCAACCCGGCCAAACCCTCTCCTAAACCGGACGACGCTGGGCCCTATGGGACTACCGATCACGGACGGTTGAGATACAGCTTGGGATCAAACCGAGGTTAGTAGTGACAGACCACTGCGCCACTCGGGAGGCCCTGTAAATACATTTTATTCTGATTCCAATATGGCCAACATGATTACACTCAATACCTTTGCCCACAAATAAGTAGCCCTTGTTAATTTTGTATTGTGTTATTCTAAAAGGGTTTCATACAGCTCTTGCTATATTTATGAGTGGCACTGTCATGCCTCTGTGTCTGAATAGCCGAAGGCAACTAGTTTTTCAATGTGTGATCATGTTTTAATCTCATTCACACACTTACAGCATATCAACAATGGGCAATTACACAAAATGTAATAAGCCTTTCAAGACACAAGCACACAGTAGCGTGCTTTCTATTTGGGGTTTTAGGCTGGGTTTCTGTATAAGCACTTTGACATCTGATATAAAAAGGGCTTTATGAATACATTTGATTGATTAGAAAATATGTTAATGTCATTATTTGGTAACAGAACACCCATCTGTTCTAACTAAAATGATTTTCCCAATGAAAACTTAACTTTCATCCTTTGCATACTGTTCAGTCACAGTGAGTGCTGAATACACTCAAAATATGATCCATTTAGTTGGAACCAAAATGATTTTCCAATCATTCTGAACAGTACCCATATTTTCTTTGTTCCTGTCTGATCATAAAATAAAGTTCTGAACCAGTTCGAACCCATATAGTTCCTTTTTGTAACCTGTGAAATCAACATAGTTTTTACAGAATAGATCATTCATTTACTCAACCTATTAGCACAGCTAGAGACGCTTGCTATGGAACGCTCGGCACGAGATGCAACAGAAATTTCACAGGTGGGGAGAGAGAGGAGTGAACATGGAGGGGGCTTGGCTTGAAAAGCTGAACATCATGACATGACGTGAACTGGAATGTGTTTAGGCTATTACTAGCATTATAATTTCACCGAATTATAGAATTATGAGGACATTATGTGGACATGAGGAATATTTTTGGTACAAAAAGGTTCTCAAGATTTGAAAATAACGGTTCTGTTCCAGAACATGAGAGATCACTTTGGATGAGCATTTTCCTGTTCACCTATGGCGGTATACAGCTCATTAAGTGTGGTTTTATGGTGGTGATATGTAAACTCTAGGTAGATGGTGTGGTCTTTACCAGAGGCCCGTGTCTTTACCAGAGGCTTCTGCTGCCGATAGTCGTCGTTTAATTGATCATTAGAAAACCCTTTTGCAATTATGTTAGCAAAGCTGAAACTGTTCTTCTGATTTAAGAAGCGTCAGCATTTGTGGGTTCGATTACAGGCTCAAAATGGCCAGAAACAAAGGACTTTCTTCTGAAACTCTTCAGTCTATTCATGTTCTGAGAAATGAAGGCTATTCCATGCGAGAAACTGCCAAGAAACTGAAGATCTCGTACAACGCTGTGAACTACTCCCTTCACAGAACAACGCAAACTGGCCCTAACCAGAATAGAAAGAGTGCACCGGAGGCCCCGGTGCACAACTGAGCAAGAGGACAAGTACGTTAGAGTGTCTAGTTTGAGAATCATACGCCTCACAAGTCCTATAGTGGGATCTTCACTAAATAGTACCCGTAAAACACTTGTCTCAACGTCAACAGAGAGTTGCAAAGAAAAAGCCATATCTCAGACTAGCCAATAAAAATAAAAGATTAAGATGGGCAAAAGAACACAGAGCCTGGACAGAGGAACTCTGTAGACCCTGCCATATAGCGCTCGTGTCTGAGCCGTTGTATTTCGACTTGTCTCTGTACTGACGTTTTGCCTGTTTGATTGCCTTACGGAGGGAATAACTACACTGTTTGTATTCGGCCATAATCCCAGTCACCTTGTCATGGTTAAATGCGGTGGTTCATACACACCGTGCAGACACGAGCCACGCAGGACACCACCAGTTTGCTGTTGAAGTCATGCTCCACAGCAGTCTCACTGAAGAACAGGTATACCTTGTCATCAACAACCGCTGACCTGCTCTCACTCTCTGGCATCTGGGCCAAGGAGATGAAGTTGGGCTCTGGGAAATAAAAATATAGAAGATATCAACCTAAAGAATTTAGCCTGGTCTCAGATCTCAGATTTACATAAGTATTCACACCCGAGTCAATACTTTGTAGAAGCACCTTTGGCATCGATTTCAGCTGTGAGGCTTTCTGGGTGAATCTAAGAGCGTTCCACCCCTTTACTTTTTCCACACTTTGTTACGTTACAACCTTATGCTAAAATGGATTAAATATTTTTTCTCCTCATCAATCTACACGCAATACCCCATATAATGATGAAGCAAAAACAGGTTTTTATTCGTTTTTGAAAATGTATAAAAACTGAAAAAATCCATTTACATAAGATTGCAGACCCTTTACTCAGTACTTTGTTGAAGAACCTTGGGCAGCGATTACAGTCTCGAGTCTTCTTGGGTATCACGCTACAAGCTTGGCACACCTGTATTTGGGGAGTTTCTCCTATTCTTCTTTACAGATACTCTCAAGCTCTGTCAGGTTGGACGGGGAGCATCACTACAGAGCTATTTTCAGGTCTCTCCAGAGATGTTTGACCGGGTTCATGTCCGGGCTGTGGCAGGGCCCATCAAGGACATTCAGAGACTTGTCCCGAAGCCCCTTCTGTGTTGCCTTAGCTGTGCGCTTAGTGTCATTGTCCTGTTGGAAGGAGAACCTTCGCCCCAGTCTGAGGTCCTGAGCGCTCTGGAACAGGTTTTCATCAAGGATCTCTCTGTACTTTGCTCTGTTCATCTGTCCCTCGATCCTGACTAGTCTCACAGTCCCTGCCGCTGAAAATCTTCCCCACAGCATGATGCCAGACGTGATGCTTGGCATTCAGGCCAAAGAGTTCAATCTTGGGTCAATCAATCCAAATAATCTTGTTACTCATGTTCAGAGTCCTTTTAGGTGCCTTTTGGCAAACTCCAAGTGTCTGTCATGTGCCTTTTACTGAGGAGTGGCTTCAGTCTGGCTGCTCTACCATAAAGGCCTGATTGGTGGAGTGCTGCAGAGATGGTTGTCCTTCTGGAAGGTTCTCCCATCTCCACAGAGGAACTCTGTGACCATCGGGTTCTTGGTCACCTCCCCAACCAAGGCTCTTCTCCCCCGATTTCTCAGTTTGACCAGGCGGCCAGCTCTAGGAAGAGTCTAGGTGGTTCCAAACTTCTTCCATTTCAGAATGATGAAGGCCACTGTGATCTTGGGGACCTTCAATGCTCCAGAAAACAGGTTTTTAGAGTCTGGGCATATGGAATCATCTAGTAAGCGAGAAAGTGTTAAACAAATCAAAATATATTTTAGATTTTAAATTCTTCAAAGTAGCCACCCTTTGCCTTGATGATAGCTTTGGACACTCTTGGCATTCTCTCAACCAGCGTCACCTGGAATGCTTTTCCAACAGTCTTGAAGGAGTTCCCACATATGCTGAGCACTTGTTGGCTGCTTTTCCTTCACTCTGCGGTCAAACTCATCCCAAAACATCTCAATTGGGTTGAGGTCGGGTGATTGTGGAGGCCAGGTCATCTTATGCAGCACTCCATCACTATCCTTTTGGTCAAATAGCCCTTACACAGCCTGGAGGTGTGTTGGGTCATTGTCCTGTTGAAAAACAAATGTTACTCACACTAAGCGCAAACCAGATGGGATGGCGTATCGCTGCAGAATGCTGTGGTAGCCATGCTGGTTAAGTGTGCCTTGAATTCTAAGTAAATCACAGACAGTGTCACCAGCAAAGCACCCCCACACCATCAGTGTCACTAGCAAAGCACCTCTACACCATCACACCTCCTCTTCCACGGAGATCATCACTTCACCTACTCTGCTTCTCACAAAGACATGGCGGTTGGAACCAAAAATCTAAAATTGGGACTCAAAAGGCAAAGGGACAGATTTCCACTGGTCTAAATTCCATTGCTTGTGTTTCTTGGCCCAAGCAATCTTCTTTTTATTGATGTCCTTTAGTAGTGGTTTCTTTGCAACATTTTTACCATGAATGCCTGATTCATGCAGTCTCTGAACAGTTGATGTTGAGATATCTCTGTTACTTGAACTCTGTGAAGCATTTATTTGGGTTGCAATTCCTGAGGCTGGTAACTCTAATGAATGTATCCTCTGCAGCAGAGGTAACTCTGGGTCTTCCTTTCCTGTGGTGGTCCTCATGAGATCCAGTTTCATCATATCACTTGATGGTTTT
Source organism: Oncorhynchus keta (assembly GCF_023373465.1). Taxonomy (NCBI): domain Eukaryota; kingdom Metazoa; phylum Chordata; class Actinopteri; order Salmoniformes; family Salmonidae; genus Oncorhynchus; species Oncorhynchus keta. The sequence goes on along the minus strand of NC_068435.1, from coordinate 45,017,732 downwards.
TGCAATTGCACTTGAAGAAACATTCAAAGTTCTTGATATTTCCCAGATTGATGACCTTCATGTCTTAAAGTAATGATGGCTTTGCTTATTTGAGCAGTTCTTGCCATAATATGGACTTGGTATTTTACCAAATAGGACTATCTTCTGTATACCACCCCTACCTTGTCACAAGACAACTGGCTCAAACGCATGAAAATTAACTTTTAACAAGGCACACCTGTTAATTGAAATGCATTCCAGATGACTACCTCATGAAGCTGGTTGAGAGAATGCCAAAATATATTTAGATTGTTTTACACTTTTTTGGTTACTACATGATTCCATATGTGTTATTTCATAATTTTGATGTCTTCACTATTATTCTACAATGTAGAAAAGTCAAAATGAAGAAAACCCTGGATTGAGTAGTTGTGTGCAGAATTTTGACTGGTACAATAGGTCCGATATTATTGACACCCTTGATAACCATGATCAATAATGAGTGTATGAAGTAAATCATTGAAATACTGAGCATTATTGTATATATTTTTTACATTAACAGTGGAGGTTAGTATGTCTTGGAGGTATGATCTGTCAGTAACTGCCAAAATAAAGGAAAAACCAACATAAAGTGTTTTAATAGGGCATTGGGCCACCATGAGCCACCAGAACAGCTTCAATGCACGTTGGCATAGATTCTAGAAGCGTCTGGAACTATATTGGAGGCATGTGACACCCTTGTTACACAGTCAATTCTATCAATTGGTGTTTTGTTGATGGTGAGGAAAACAATGCCTCAGACGCCGCACTGGAATCTCCCAGAAGAGTTCAATTGGGTTGAGATCTGGTGACTAAGACACACACACATACCCTTTAAACCCCCTATGCCCCTTTAAAACCCCTCTTTCAAAGTCACTGAGATCTCTTCTTCTAACCATGGTAGCCAAAATAATGGGCAATTGGGATGTTAAATTACTTCATTAACTCAGGAACCGCACCTGCTTTCAACATACTTTGTATCCCTCAATTACTCAAGTGTTTCCTTATTTAGGCAGTTACCTGTATATATATATATTACGATTGAGGGATACTACAGCGTGTAGTATAGTATTCTACAGTATACTACAAAATTCTATAGTAAGTACCACACACGATCAAGGGATACTACAGCGTGGAGTATAGAATTCTACAGCAGCATATTCTTATTCATGGTCCTGGGGACCCAAAGCATTGCACATTTTCGTTTTTGCCTTAGCAAAACAAACCTGATTCGATTCATCGAAGCTTGATCATTTGAATCAGCTGTTTAGTGGTAGGGCAAAAACGCAAATGTGCACCCTTTTGAGTCCCCAGGACCAGGATTAAGAAACACTGTTCTACAGTAGACTACAATATTATATAGTAAGCACTGTACGATCAAGGGATACTACGGTGTGTAGTATAGTATTTTACAGCAGGGATGGGCCGGGAAAAAAAACGGAACTCATGAGGGGCCACAGTTGCTCGCTGGTCTGCGTACCCACATCCATACCCCTGCCCCCTCACCACCACCACATTGCGAGCGAAACATTTTAGTGGCCTCTCTCTTGACAGCTGAGATATATCTTTTTTTTAAACATTTTAGAGTTAATTTAGTGCAATTCTACACATTTTGCCATGGGGTGTAGAGAAAATGTTATCGTTTTTTTAAAGCAAATTTGCTGCAATTCTAAACATTTTGCTATGGGGCGGAGAGAGGATTTTGCAATTATATAACTCCTTTTCTGCAATTCTACTCATTTTGCCATGGGGCAGAGAGGAAATTGAGCTATTTTACAGCTAATTTCCTGCGATTCAATTTTTTTTCTCCATAGGGTGGAGAGAAATGTTTGCAGTTTTTTTTATATGATATCTGACTGAGACTGAATAAAAAAATAAAGATAATGAGCAAAATGTTACAAAACATTTTTGAAACAATTATGGAAGGTATGCTGGGTGAGCAGGGTAGCCTAGTGGTTAGAGCATTGGACTAGTAACCGAAAGGTTGCAAGTTCAAATCCCTGAGCTGACAAGGTACAAATCTGTCGTTCTGCCCCTGAACAGGCAGTTAACCCACTGTTCCTAGGCCGTCATTGAAAATAAGAATTTGTTCTTAACTGACTTGCCTTGTAAAATAAAAAAATAAAAATACTGAAGAGGATATTGCTCTTATTCAAATTTGCTTCCACCTGCTGGTGTGCAAGACTCCGATGAAAGAAGAGTAAACTGCTGCAAGAGCCGATTCTGTTGGTGTAACAAAACACAAACTACTGTTTTTTTTTTGTGGTATTAAACAAAACATACGTGTCCATGTATGTTGATTATTTAACCATATGCGCATCAGCAACCACAGCTAATGAAGTCACTGTAACCCTTAAAGAGTTGCAGTCTGATTTGGAATGGGTGGCCAGTAATAAACTGGTCCTGAACATCTGTAAAACTAAGAGCATTGTATTTGGTACAAATCATTCCCTAAGCTCTAGACCTCAGCTGAATCTGGTAATGAATGGTGTGGCTGTTGAACAAGTTGAGAGACTAAATTTACTTGCCGTTACCTAAGACTGGAAACCGTCATGGTCAAAACATAATATATATGTAAGATTCAATGGTTGTAAAGATAATATAATAATAATATATGCCATTTAGCTGACGCTTTTATCCAAAGCGACTTACAGTCATGTGTGCATACATTCTACATATGGGTGGTCCCGGGAATTGAACCCACTACCCTGGCGTTACAAGCGCCATGCTCTACCAACTGAGCCACAGAAGGACCACATGATGGGGAGAGGGCTGTCTGTAATAAAGAGATGCTCTGGTTTTTGACACCACACCCCACAAAGCAAGGGCATTGGAGGCTCTAGTTTAGTCTAATCTTGATTATTGTTCAGTCGTGTGGTCCAGTGCTGCAAGAAAAGAGCTAGTTAAGTTGCAGCTGGCCCAGAACAAGGTGGCATGTCTTGCTCTTCATTGGGATCAGTGGGCTGATATAAATAATATGCATGCCAGTCTCTCTTGGCTCAAGGTTGAGGAGAGACTGACTGCAATAAGAAACATTATTATCCCAAATGCTTTGCATTGTCAACTTACACACAGCTCTGACACACACACTTACCCCAACAGACATGCCACCAGGGGTCTTTCAGTCCCCAAATTCAAGAAAGCGTACAGTTTTATATAGAGCCATTATTGCATGGATCTCCGTTCCATCTTATATTGCTTAAATAAATAGCAAACCTGGTTTCAAAAAACTGAAAAAGCAATACCTCACAGCACAATGCCTCTCCCCTATTTGACGTAGATATTTTGTGTGTATGCATTGAAATGTAGGCTACATGTGCTTTAAACATTTTTTTTTTCTATGTAGTTCTGTCCTTGAGCTGTTCTTGTCTATTAATGTTCTATATTGTCATATTTCATGTGTGAACCCCAGGAAGAGTAGCTGCTGCTTTTGCAACAGCTAAATGGGGATCCTAATAAAATACCAAATAAGTATTTGTTTCATGCAAACCATTTATTTAATATCCTTGAATAGGACATCTTATAAATACCACTGATGTTTTTCTTAAACAACACTGACCAACACCCAGGACATAGAGAGTATTGTACAAGACAATGTACAGTGTAGTTCTGAGAGTCCAATAGAGGATGCACTCCCTCTGAATAAATCAGCCAATGATCACAGGGTTTGAGTTCCACTGGATTGTGCTTGTGTACCAGCCCACAACACCAAAGAACAAGAGGAGCAAATGCAATCAATGGTGTACAGTAAGCCTAAATTAAAAGACTTTCATACTTTGTTATTTGTTGCAACAGGACAAAGAACCTTTGAGGAGTAAAAAGTGTCCTAGCACCAGTAGGTCATAGCATCACACAGTAGCCTAGCCGATTAAACTCAACTCCATGATTTAAAAATGGAGTTGAGTGGTGACTAGTTTAGGCGGACTGGAGCTCCGACATCACATAAAATTACGTTTTTATCCAGATCTACTGATTTCAGCACCCAAAGAATCACCCACAATTGCACACAACATTGTTCTGTGTAATTGCGGCTATTCCTTGGGTGCTAAAATCAATTGTTTTTTATTTAAAAAACTACATTTTCGTGATGTTGGAGCTCCAGTCCGCCTACACTAATTGGCGCTCAACTCCATTGTGAATCATGGAGTTTAGTTGAGTATAGTCTGCTAACAATAGCCTAGGCCTAGCACACACACACACACGCGCACACACACACACACACACACACACTAGAAAATAAGGTTTTAAGTGAGTTGTAGCAACGACACACACAGTAGAGAAGGTTTAGTCAAGTGGAGCACCATACCGTCATTGCACCAACATAATACAATAGATTAGAGCATTGGCATTCTAGATGCACAAAAACAACTAGACATGTTTATCTCTAATCCAGTAGTCATTAACCCAGGACCTGGAAGGTCTGCAGTGATGTACAGGTTCAAGGTGTGCATGCTTTTGTTCCAGCCCAGCGATAACACACATGATTTAATTTATAAAGACTTCAATTAATTGATCCAGGTGTTAGTGTTGGGTTTGAACAAAAGCCTGCACACACACCCAGTAGCACTCCGGGACCAGGGTTGGTGACTACCGCTCTAGTCTCTCTCTCTCTTGTCTGGTTTCTCAAGCTTTTGGTGTTACTCTTTCTAGTCTCCAGTGTGGCGTCAGTTACATCAGCAGCAGGACAACAGACACGTTGGCTCAATCGGAACAATGGAGTGACAGGCTCAGTCATTGGTCCTTTGTATTTGTGTGCTCATCTAATGCTCAACCCCACTGGTTATCCCTTCTTGAAAACTGTTTTGAGGCTGCAATTTTAGGCTGCTGAACACAACTCAGGTGGATAAGATGCGTTACCCAAACATGGTGGGAAACACTTTGAAAGGTACTGTAGGACTGCGATCCATGAGGACCACCTATTCTGTAGTCCACCAATCAGAAGGCACAGGAAGAGAAGAAAGCTGCTGCTGCTGGTGGTGGTGGAAGAGTTTTGACCGCTAGTTGGCTGAGAAATTACAGGAAGTCAATCCTGACTGGTCCGTCTCTTCTCCAGTTTCATTTTGAGCTCCTCTGTGAGGCCTAGGGAGAGAGGAGTGAGACCTCTGTAGTATGAGAGTGCGTGTGGGAATGAGTGGATACATTGATTAGGACACATGCCACTCACTTTGTGCGAGGAGGGGGGAGGGGGAGAGAACAAGCCGTCTCATTGGGCTGCTGGGTGATGACGGTACTGGTGATGTCACAGCTGACAGAATACGGCGGTCAGGAGCGGGAGACCTGGGTAGGGGTTTCCATCGCTCTACACCAGGACAAACAGAGCGGTTAGTATGTGTGTGTGTGTGTGTGTGTGTGTGTGTAGTGTAGGTTTTCTGGGTACCTTGTTTGGGGGGTAGGGCGGGGGCTTTGGGTAGTGGGCTGGAAGGGGCACAGTGTAATATTCTCTCTCCATTCTCTTCATTGGACGAAACAAACGCTGAAGGCGACAAATACAAAACATCAATTAACTACATGAACGTTGGACAGAACCTCAGACACTGTATCTCTTAGGATTTCAATCAACACAGTGTGTAAGTGGAAATGTGTTGAGGATTAAAGTGTGCCCGTGTGAGTCTCACTGATGTTCTCCTCATAAGGTTCCTCCAGAAGAAAGGGCTGAAGGGTTCCTGCTGTCTTCTCCACCAGCGCATCGATGACATCATGAAGCGTAGCACAGGGAATCTAGAGTGGGAAAACACAGAGTTAGGACCCATGGAATAGCAAGATATGAGGCAAGACAACAATGTAGCATGTGTTTATGTGTGTGTGTTGGACTTACTGGGTTCTCAACGTCTATCACATATCCTCCCTGCTCCCTCTGAGTCACACGATAGTGTCTGAACACTGACCTGAGAGAGAGAGAGAGAAAAAACGCAATTGATGGATCAAATCAATCAAGAAAATGCTTGCAGATCTGTGTGTGTATATCTATGCTGAGTGGCCGTTACCCGTTGAGATCCTGGCGGGTGGTGACAGCCAACGAAGATCCGTCTCTGCCGGGCCTCAGCAGCATGTTGCCACAGTCTGGATGTCTCTCTAACAGAACTTCTGCCTCAGTCCTCGACACAGGCCGGAAACACCTATAGACACACAAAAACATATACCGCAGTTTCATATAGACACCTAAGTGTAACACATCTGCACTCACTTCATTGTCAGCAGTGTGTGTGACTCACGATGGGATCTCCCCTAGTAGAGGTACTGATAGGGGTGAGGGGGGAGCGCGGGTGGGGGTGCGTGCTGCTCTGCGTCTGTTCCTTTCTCGGTCCACCACCTCTCTCAGCATCTGCACCTGCCCCGGCAGCAACGTCAGACAGCTAGGCACACTCAGCTACAACAACCAATCACACACGGGGTTACTGACAGTTCAGGTATCAACCACCAATCAGACAGGATTATACTGTGATGTAGGGTGTATGATACTTACATCTACGACAGATTGGAGGAAGCCCTTCCATAGCTCTCGAGCCTCTAGATTGGCAACCTGGATAAGAGGAGAACAGAGAAGTGGTTGTTTCTCTCTGGCTGTGTGTGTGTGGGGGTGTGCATCTCTGTTTTATTACTGTGAGTTTTGTCTCGCCATCCTTCATGCGCAGTATGAGTCTAGCTGCCTCCAGGTTTCTGTCTCGGCTGCAGTCGTCTTTGAGTGAGACAAAGCCACTGAGATCCATCTTCTCCACATACTGCAACAGATAGACAAATTAACATATACAATAACTCATCCCTGAAAATGTACAAAGTGTTTAATGCACACACACACACACACACACACACACACACAGAGATAGCATTTACGTGAGTGTCCTTGGCATTATTAAAGAAGAAGAGGGTGTTCCCACACAGACAGGTCCACAGCCGCCGAGAGATCTGGGAACACATATGGACAGTTACACAGAGGGAATTAGAGTGCTTTAATATTTTCATAGAAAATTTAAACATTTATCATGGTTATAACATGAATTGTATTACATATATTCCCACACAGTTTATCTCCCTCACACACACTTTGGCCCAATAGTGATCCCAGGTCTCAGGGGATGAATCTGCACTACAGCTGTTGTCAATCTGTGGCCATGTGATCCTCCCTTCAACAGAGTGCACCTGAACCCCAGCCCAAATATCTGGTCTGTGTGTGTGTGTCTTTGTTCCACATTCCCCCATCACCTCCCTCCCAGCTGTGCCCAGGCAGTGTCATTATCATGCAGCACCACAACCCACACAGCTCAGCTGGGCTGACCACTGACACAACCCCATACTTCTCTCCTCTCCCATACTCCATAGCACAGCGGCACTACCACTCGGCGATAGGCATGGCCATAGTACAAGCAGCTGTCAAGCGTTTACAGTCGTCAAAAATCACTGTGCCAGCCCGAGCCTTCCTTTTCGGTTGAATAGGCCAATACCTTGAATCATTTGTGTTACTGACATAATGACAAATAATGTCTTGACTAGGCTACATTCACCGGGAAATACCTGTAGTGTTATCATTTTAAATTCAGTGGCCACTCTAACCCGAGGTTAATAGGAGGACGTTTAGTATACGCGCTTAATTAACTCGCACTCCAGTCGTCTGCAAGTAATCGTGCGCAATAAGCAAGTGTACCGCTAGATGAAAATCACTGCCAGCTTTTTCAAGACTCGCCCATTCGCACACAATAAGGAAGTTGACAGCTTTCGTAGACTGGGATTTCCAAGGAATTCGCCCCCGCCCGGTGCGCGCTATTTAGGCGACACTATGCAGCCACTCACACAGCATGCAATGCAATGCACCGACATTTGCACATAGGCAGTATGGCTGCACCTACCTTTTCTTTCGGTCCCCGTTTTTCCAGGTATCCTTCGTAGTAGCAGGGAGGGAGTTGAGCTCTCGTTCCCGAGCGCTGTTTGACTGGTGCAGCCGCCATGAGTATCGCTGGCTGGCTGGCTGGGCATAGACAGAGGACAAAGGGGCGCTTAGTAATTGGGAGAGATGACACGCCTTCCTCCGAAGAGATATCACCATGGATATCCGCCAACAGCTGGCTGTCGTGCACGTCCTTATGTGTCAGTCAGTATAGGATATGTCATTGTGTGGTTTATTGTGAAGTTTGCTTTGATTAGGCTTCTTCAGTAGGGTGAGAGATTGGTTGTGACATCTCAAATAGATTGCTTGTTTCACACCACCTGCGTGGACACTTATTCCAGAGCCTGACTGACCTATTCTTTTTTTTTTTTTGAAACCACTGATTAAATTATTCTATGAATTTAGGCTACAGTTAACGTCATAATGTCATTCAACATATGTGTAGAATATTGAAACTACACTGTATTAATGAAAGACTGAAAACAGTGTAATTCATATGTAAATGATATGCATAATGTGCATCCCCCAAAAATAAAACAATCCATCCAATCATGCATTGTAACCCTGAAGACACAACCAGCACACGGAGGGCCACTTCACTTTCCTTTATATTTATTTAACAAGTGAAAGGACCGCATCCTTTCCCCTTTACATCATAACAAAAATATACAATACACAGGAGATTATGACAATACAAAGATAATATAGAGAGAATCCATACAAAAAGATCACCCTGAATTGGTTCAAGCCTCGATCCCTAGAGTGTCACAGTTACAAAAAAAAAAAAGAGCCTCATAATGAGGCATTAAATCGCTAAACCAAGGCATTACCTATAGACACATGCAGGCTACTATCAATTTACACAGGACACCTTCCAATATGATTCTGTATATTAAAATAAAGTTAAGATAATACTTATTTTCATAATATCTAAATAATATGGTACTCCAGTAGGGGGGTTGGTAGATCTTACCCCAGCTCCGAATGTAGTGTGAAAAACATACACATATAATTCACCAGTGGCGTTAGAATAGTTGACAACGACACACGTCCACAAAAACTGACAAAAAGGTGGTCTGAACCCTTTGTTATATTATTAAATCGACACAGGTATAACGAGGTACTTGGCACACCATAATCCTCTCTTCCCCCTGCCTAGTTATTTTCAGTTAGGCTAGAGGACCATGGCACCTGCACCTAAACATTACTCACTGACAGAGGCCCTAAACCCAAAACCATGTCAACTCAACAAATAGAATAGACAACAAGAGAAACATGTAAACATTAAGATAACAGGAACATACCAAAATGATCTAGGGAAGGAGTGGAGAGAGATGGAGAGTTCTGTAGTGATGGGAGAGAGGCAGGGCTCGAGGGGGAGGATTAGGAGATGAGTGGGGTGGGGGTTAGGGATGACAATAGGGAGGGACCAGGGGCAGGTGTGAGAGAGGGGTAGGGGGGGAGGCAAGGGGGCATAGGAATGGGGGCAGGGGATGGGGGCAGAGAGCCAGAGAGTGGGGGTAGGGGATAAACTGTGCTATTTCTATATAAAAGATTATGCTCCAGTTCCACGGATGCCATGAATGAGTGAAACAACGAGATAACAAGGAGAACCAGTTATTGTCTGTGTGTAGAGTTCATATCTTTACAGTTCTGAGGCTCTGGGTTAAAGGTGGAACTGAAACTAGAACCGTTTGTAACACCCAGAAAAACACCAGTGTTTGGTCATATCCAGTACTCTGTCCACTCTTTCTCTCCCACACACACACACACTGGGGATGACACGTAAATACTCTAGAAAACCTGATAACATTCTCCAAGACACTGCCAGCCGTGTCAACAAGCGATGCATAAGGACATACACCTTACTGACTGTACATATACTAACTGTAGCAAGTCAATTATAGGCCACTATGGTATCAATCTCCACACAATTTAATATATATATTTTTTTAAACTTTGGTTTCAGCCCTCAGGCACAGAGACTAGGGTCATTGTCACAGGGTGCAGATTACTACAAATTTGTTTTAGAACACAAAAACATATTCAGAACTAAGGACTTTGGGTGAGAAATGCAAAATGTCCCCTTTTTGATAATTAGACCATGTAAAAGTTAGTGTAAGGCAGAGATACAGAGCAGAGGAAGGCAGAGAGGTATTGCAGACGGAGTCTATGAAAGGCAGCCTAGAGGCAGTAACAGTACTAAACAGAGATAGTGTTCAGAGACGTAGTACAACTCTGACCAGCAGAGCTGTGGGTATGCCAACAGAAAAGGACCAAGGACCAAGGACCATTCACTACAGTTATTCACTAGCCTAGGTGCCCAACCCCATATTGTTGCCTTACCAAGACAATGGCCACGTTGGCTTCAGTAGAAACAGGCTGGAAATCAGGCTAGTTATTCCACATACAAGCTGAACAATCACATTTTACAAGTATGGGATAGATTATGAGTTTGAAAAAAGGACCATGAAATGAACCATCAGGGGAGGAAACACGCAACAGGATCAGTATCTATTGCAACTCCATCCTACTGCTGACGGTACAACACTCAGACCAGCAGAGGGCAGCATATAAGTGCTAAAACGGAGCTCTAACGCTCCACATCTTGTGTTTGTATAGAAAAGAAAAGGGCGCGTGTGCATGGAAATTAAACATATTTAAACAATTCTGCCTAGAAATGAGGACAACGTAAAGTAAATGAGTGATTAAAAGGCAACAATGTCAAGGCTATTTTGCTGCCGTCCCCCATAGGTCTGCTTACAGTATAGCCTGGTAGTGTTCATAGGTACAGGTCACACATAATAACACAAACATCTCCTCTAGGAACCCCTTCTTCATATCTCCCGGTAAGGGAGGTGAAGGGTAGAAAGTGCACAGGTGCATAGAGAATGAAAACAAAGATACACCCAACCCCAATGTTGTACTAACTTTTGCCTCCATCAGCATCCTTATCCTGTCTCCCTCACTTTTTCTGTGCATCCACATTTGGGTGAATCTCAATCTAAAGTGACCTCTCTCCTCAGCTACTTTCCTCATGCCGAGATCTCCTTGTATTTAGACCAGTGACCCACTTCAGACAATTGAGATGCCCTCTCGTCTCCCTCTCCCTCCCTCTTCTCCTCTCTGAGCGTTACAGGGGCACTACCACTTCTACGTAGTTGTTGGGGAAGAATCCTGATTGGCCATGGAGTGTGCCCTCGAACCAGTTCTCGTCGATGCGGTTGGTCAGCGTGATGATGTCGCCCTCGTGGAAGCCCAGCTCACCCTCGTTCTCCGGCTCGAAGTCATATAATGCCTTAGCGCACGGCTCAGAGCCTGGGGACAGGGAAGGAGAGGAATGTGTTTGAAAGAGAAAAAGGAAACTTAAAAATGTTGCATTCTTCTGAAACACGGTTCGCATTTTCAAACCAGGACCACTTCCAGAGTTTAAATGAGGGAGATGCAGGAGAGGAACACTTCCGGAACCAGAACACTTTCAGAAACCTCCAAACCTCTGGGTTCAGAGGGATGAAGGGAACAGTTACCATCTACCAGATCCAGTGCACAGGGTTAGTTTAGTGGTTGTAGAGGCTGGGGCACGTGGGAGTGTGTGTTAGTGACCACCCATATACTCTTTGTGGTGACATGCAGGGGATGGGAGGGTTAAAGCATCCAACACACACCATTCCATGTTATTTAAAAAAAAAAAAACTCCCAAGGGGAGTCAATGAAATACCATTTAAGTGTCACTCTTTCAGACTCACACACACACTCACAGTGTTGATTGTTCTTCATGGACGGTGTACTATGAAAGGATGGAACTTCTACAAGGGGGGCTATACGTACAGAGAAAGATCAGTTCTGGGCTGGTGAGACAATAGATACACACAGACAGGGACAAAAACACGCACACCACACGCAGCTAAGGGCCAATCTTACCTGATGAGTAGGAAGGGGAGTATCCTCCGTTTGAGTGCTCCGGCTCTCCGTAGTCAAAGGAGGGTTGGGGTTTAGGAGTGTACTCACGCCTGGGGCGAGACTGGGCCTCGTTCACCCTGATACACACACAGGAGAGGGGATGACTCCAGTCACACACACGCAAACAGGGAAATACACACACACACACACACACACACACACACACACACACACACACACACACACACACACACACACACACACACACACACACACACACACACACACACACACACACACACACACACACACACACACACACACACACACACACACACACACACACACGGTGACAATCAACACAAACATCTTGAACTGAATTGTAGATGTCCACACACACAGAGCTTAAATACCGGTCTCGGAGTTTGTCAGTCAGCTCCTCCAGAACCTGCACGGCCTGTTTGTGATACTGCAGCTGGGACTCCACCAGAGAAGCCATCTGACTCACCTGCTCCACCTACACACAAGCACAGAAATCAGTCAGATGTATTATTTCTACAGGGGGACGGGACAAGAAATGCCATTACCATGGAACACTTAGGCACGTTTGCTTCATTGTTCTTCATTCTCTCCCCTCACAAGGCCTATTTTCTGACTCTCTAACACGTGTTGTACTCACTCCATACCTTGATGGAACAAGAAAGGTAAATACCTAACATGAGCCTCGTTTATAACAGTTGCGTAAATTTCACACAATTTCTGAAATGAATACGTATGTCTAAAAGTAAATCAGACCCGTCTTAAAACCGTGCGCACGTGAACAAGCATTATAACTCTGCCTGGAAAACGCCCTCCATTCACCTTTTATTGTGAAAACACCCTTTATTTGCTGCATAATCTGGAACTATTGGAATTAGGCCACGTCAGTTTCTAAAAGAAAGAGCAATGGCAAATTTGATCAAAATGTCATTGAAGGTGTTGGCAGAATTCTTTAATCTTTTACAGTCATTTATGCAGTATTTGGCAAAGGACTGACAGATTCTTAAATAAAATCTGCCGCTAATTGTTGTGGATCAGTCAGCAGAACGTTTGAATTCAATAATGTTTTAGATCGACTTTTACCCCAATCCTTAATATGCTGGACTGCCCGCAAGTTCTGAAACTATTCAAAAACATTGACATAACAGTAGGCTACTTACAGTAGTTGCATACATAGTGCCTTCGGAAAGTATTTAGACCCCTTTACTGTTTCCATATTTTGTTACAGCCCTATTCTAATATGGATTTTTTTTTAAAAATCCTCAATCTACACACAATACCCCATAATTACAGAGCGAAAACAGGTTTAGATATTTTTGCATATTTCTATACGTTGGAAACAGCAGCGCGAGGAACTGACTCAGTATATATATATATATATAAAACAGTCTAAAGTTTGGACACACCTACTCATTCCAGAGTTTCTTTATTTGGACTTTTTTCTAAATTGTAGAATAATAGTGAAGACATGAAAACGATGAAATAAGACATGGAGTCATACAGTAACCAAAAGTGGCATTGAAACACAGATTTTCACTCTTAGGCCTACTAACTGCCAATGGCTGCATCTTGTTTTTTATTCATCCCCCATTTGCACGCAATACAAAACTTTAACCACTAGAAAATGTGCGTACACATAGTCTAAAGTTTGCGTGGAGTGAAGCACATTCTTACGCCAAGTTCAGTTTTAATAAATGTCAACTTTTGTGGGAAAACTGGCGCATGGATGTTTTGGGGTATATTTTATACATACGCAACATTTATAAATGAGGCCCCAGGCCATCAGACGGGTTAGACATGTTCTCAGTTGCTAGTACCAACATTGCTGTGACATGACTCGCCAGCTATGTAGTCGTGGCAAGCGGACTGCATTCTGGTCCTGAAATACTCATCAAGGCTAATGCTAACCTTGATGCCAAATCTAGTGCTAATGCTAGCGATAGGGTATTATGGCTTGGGAGTATGAAACCTTATATGGCATGACGATCATACTAGCTCTGACCTTCTACCCAGACAACCAATGGAAAATAGGCTCCCTTTATTCCTTGTCACTGTTTATACTTGCTATTGAGAAGTTTAGGCACATACTGTATGTTTCTGTTAAGGGAGCACTTTACGACCAATTCATTTGTAAGAAGCACTATATATAGTATACAGGCAGTGGCGACCCATCATTCAGGTCAGGTGGGGCAGAGAGCCACCTGTTTAGCTAATATATATATATATATATATATATATATATGTGTGTATGTATATATATATATACACACACACACACACACACGTGTGTTTTGCATGTTATTTTGGCATTACTACGTGTCACTTATCAGTTTGCAAACTATGTAAAAAATGTATAATTGAGATAATAAAGCAGCATACAAACATTATCTATTTTTTGCTTTCTTGAGTAAGGAAGCTCCAAAATGCAGGCGTTTCAGCCTAGCTCAGTGTGGTGGTGGGGCAGCCAGTGGAAAATACAGAGCGTAGGGGTTGGTAATCTTCTTTACTTATGGGGACACTACGTCACCGCAAAATCTACAGGGAGAGCTAGAAAGTTCCAAGCCCCTTGGGTGCTGCGATAGATTTACATTAGAAGTGTCCATCTAAGAATGCTGAAGGTCATTGGCCACAAATAAAATGATGTCAAATCATGTAGCTTTGATTGGACTCATGTCGACATCATACTTTCAAAATATTAGCTATCAAGCCAGACACGCAGTCATGAATCACATCGACAATCTACTGGCAAATCCTCTTCAATCCTTGTCATATGAAGTGAAATGATAGGTTTTATCTATCCGTGCTATTCGGCCATAAACATTATACAACAAGTAGGAAATTGCAAATTCAACAATGAATGGTTAGGAAGGAATACGTCGCTAACTGCAAGCATTGCATGGCAATGACTATTTTCCTTCCGCTGCCTGCTATTCGATGGAGAGGGTGTGTGGTGGTCCAACGTTTCAATCCTTCTGACTTCAGTGAGTTCAAGACAACTGGGAACTCCCCCCGTAGCTAAGGAAGTAATACGAAGTGTATGTTGTGTAGTAAGCCGTTAGTAGCCCATGTGCCTCACCCTAATAATTTGGTCCCTTTCCCCTTACTGTTTTGACTTGGTGGTGCACATGTAGCCTATTGCCTGTTTTAGAGAAATATTGTTGAATATTGTAAGAGCATTTATTGTCTGCTTATATGCTCCCTTTATTTATCCTACAGTTCTGACTTGGTGTACTGGGAGAATACTGTAAGAACAGCCCATGTTCTGAATTCTGTCGATGTACATTTCAAAAGTGCTGAACAAACAGTTACATTGATTACGTCCGTCCTAGCTCTCTCGTCTTAAATCGAAATTACGGATGGCCTCTTTTCCGCTCATCGTTCCCTTATGCCATAGTTTGTACATCTCAATTGTCAGTAGAAACCACATTTGTTTAAGCAAGTCAGCCATATCAGCTATGTTTTTAAAAAAAGGCAGTAAATGAGGCAGAATGAACTGTTTCGCTGGTAAGGATTCACTACATGGTGCTTAAAATAAAGCTCTGCTGTTGGGACAGGTTTGTGTAGGCCCTAACAGTTCGTGGGCATAGTTTGTCACCGTTATAATGCAATGTTTAGTGTTGTGACCTTACTGGCATGCATTAAAAAAAAACAGCACAGCTTCAATGCACCTGGGCATAGATTCTACAAGTGTCTTAAACTATCGGAGAGATGCGAAACCATTCTTCCACTAGAAATTCAATAATTTGGTTGTCCCATAAGTGTTCAATTGGGTTGAGATCCGGTGACTGAGATGGTCATGGCATATGGTTTATATCGTTTTCATGCTCATCAAACCATTACGTGACCACTCGTGCCCTGTGGATGGGGGCTTTGTCATCCTATGTGGAAGCCAAAATATAGCCAAAATAATGGCCTATCGAGCATTTTTATACATGACCCTAAGCATGATGGGAAGTTAATTGGTTAATTAAATCTGGAACCAAACCTGTGTGGAGGCACCTGTTTTCAATATATTTTGTATCCCTAATTTACAAAAGTGTTTCCATTATTTTGGCAGTTACCTGTATATAATTTAGCAGACATTTATCCAAAGCGAGTTAGTCATGCGTGCATTTTTACGCCACTGCTACTCTGTTATTATCTATGCATAATCACTCTATCTACATGTACAGATTACCTTAATTACCTCGACTAACCAGTGCCCCCGCACACTGACTCTGTACCGGTACCCCCCTGTACATGTATATATATTTTACTGCTGCCCTTTAATTACTTGTTTCTTTTTATTTCTTATTCATATTTTCTTTAACTGCATTGTTGGTTAGTGGTTTGTAAGTAAGCGTTTCACTCTAAGGTCTACTACACCTGTAGTATTCGGCGCATTTGACTAATACAATTTGATGACTCACGTCAGTCTCCAGCAGGTTGTGCATGGAGCTCTCAGCCATCTCTTTGGACTCGTGGAACTTCTCCAGGGCCGATCTCAGCTCCTCGTCTGGAATCTTCCCCTGCCGCTTCTTCTTATAGTCGTAGTCCAGACGCCTGCCCTCCAGCTTCTTCAGATGATGCTGGGCAGGGAGAAGCAGAGAGCCCTCCCTTAGTTGATTTTGCAGGGTTAGAACAAAAATGTGTAACATTGGGGTAGAGTTGAGAATCACTCATTCTAGATCTGTACCTGGATATCTTTGATGTCCTTGTCGACGACGGCCTGCAGTGGGTCGATAAAGTTTTGCTTGACGTCGATATCCAGAGAGTCCTTGACTTCGGCCAGCCTCTTCATGGACTCGCCCACGTCCACCAGGGCCCCACCTACAGGACAAACATTTACATGAGTGGGTACACAATCCACTCAACTGCCACAAAGGACAATGTTCTTCTATTGAGTACTGTTTTGAGTGGTCATTACTTCATACATACACACACACCTGGAATTCTGTATTTTGAGGGGCAAAGGCTAAAATAAAAAACTTATGGCGATTTATGAAACCAATTTCTTTCTTACCAAAGTTGGTGTCCTCTCCCATCTCTCGTCCGAACTTGGCCATGCTCTCCCCCAGCAGCCCCTCAGCCTGGGGGTAGCCAGGGCTCTTCACCTGGCCCCGGATCTTAGACACTGTGTTCAGCATGGTCAGCTTGGCCCTGGACGCTGGGTTGGGCTGCAGGTACTCAGAGGTTTTAGAGATTAGATCCACCACCGCTTTGCTGGTAACATCTGCCCTCTGTGGGGAGGAGAGAAAGGGTAAGACAATTATGTACAACTTCCTTTAACAAAAACGGTTGTTTGTAGTACAGGAGGGTCGTTTTGTTAAGGAGAAAGAGCCCTTACCGTCTCCAAATCTTTGAAGTCTTCATCCAGCTTGGTTCCTTCTGCACCCCCCACCTTCTCACTCACCATCTACAAAGGACAAGGGAGGAGAATAATAAGTTGACTACAAGTCTCTTTCACATCCATTCTGCACGGGAATTTTCAATCACAACAAAGCAGTTTTTTTTCTTCTTCTTTCTTCTTCTTTCACCGACAGACAGGAACACTTTCAGACAAGAGACGTTCTCACACACACACACACAGACACACCCATGTGCACATGCACACACAATCACCAGAAGCTTTTGGTTGATTGGTAAGTAAGAATCACTCTTTTTTTAATATTCCTCCACCATGTGACTCAGTGCAGCTGTCTCCAGGGCATTTATCTCACTACATGCACACAGCAGATGGGTTAGTCAACCAGTCTTTACATTAGCAGTGTTCTTTCATCGAAGTCATGGAGACCCAGCGTATGCAGGCTTTCGCTCCATTCCAAAAGTTTTACACCACTGATTAAAACGTATCAACTAGTAACTACTCACCAACCTTAATAACCTGCCCATCAGTGTGCAATACACTCTCAAAGACCGTACGCCTGCTTCAGTCCTGCTTCAGCTGTTGCCATGAAGCGTGAAACAAGTTGCACCTGAAGTGCAATAACTGTTGCAGTTACCATAGTCACATAACCTGGTGTGCTCAATGCTGTCACATTACATGCTCAGTGGCCAGGTTTCAGCTACTGATAGCTGTAATCCACATGATGCTATATGACATAACATGTAGGACTGGGGGTGGGCCTGCCTGGGAGTGGGAACATATTTCTGGTGCTTTTGTTCATGTTATCAACACATCTCTCTGGTGTACGTTCACATGATGAGCACCAGCCATTTTGCAGGTTCTCCCTCCGTGCATTAATGCTGCCATAGCCTATTCCATGATCTGCGGTTCAAGATGTAGCAACAAGTAGGCTGCTAATTTTAAAACCCCAGCAGCAAAATGATCAACAAATGTTGCCAAGAGCCAACTCAAAATAAGTCCTCATATGACAGAGTCAATATTATGAAATGGAACAAACTAATGTATGGAGTTCAGTGACACAAAATGAAGCAATTATGTATTGGTTTTCAATGTCATAGGCATTGAAATTTGACATTACATAATTTCAAGTTCATGTTGACCGTGACTAACAAATGAGCTTGAACTGTGTCAGAGAGAGAAGAGGAAGCGCAAGAGTGTCTGTATATGCGTGTGTGCCAACAGACTGTTACTGACGTTGTATTGTACGTGCATAACACTTTGCATGTGAGTGAGTGTGTGATAGTGTGTGTGTGGAAGTGACTGTGTGTGTGTGTGTGTGTCTGTTTAATCGGCAGGCTGTTGACCTGATCGTTTCTCCTGGTAAAAATAACGACCCAGGAATCCGGTTTGGGCACTACTGCTGCGTAGCGAGATTTAGGAAACACACCATGGCCCACACCCACAAGCGAACAAGTCACCCCACCAGATACAGGGTAAGTAACACACCAACAGACTAGTGTTGCACGGTGTACCAATTAGAGGTCGACCGATTAGGATTTTTTAACGCCGATACTGATTATTGGAGGACCAAAAAAGCCGATACCGATTAATCAGCCGATTTTTACATTTATTGGTAATAATGACAATTACAACAATACTGAATTAACACTTATTTTAACTTAATATAATACATCAATAAATCCATTTAGCCTCAAATAAATAATGAAACATGTTCAATTGTGTAAATAATGCAAAAACAAAGTGTTGGAGAAGTAAAAGTGCAATATGTGCAAAGTAAAAAAGCTAACGTTTGAGTTCCTTGCTCAGAACATGAGAACACATGAAAGCTGGTGGTTCCTTTTAACATGAGACTTCAATATTCCAAGGTAAGAGGTTTTAGGTTGTAGTTAATATAGTATGTACAGGACTATTTTTCTCTATACCATTTGTATTTCATATACCTTTGACTATTGGATGTTCTTATAGGCACTATAGTATCGCCCCTACCTGGGCTCGAACCAAGAACACATCGACAACAGCCACACTCGAAGCAGCGTTACCCATCGCTCCACAAAAGCCACGGCCCTTGCAGAGCAAGGGGAATAACTACTCCAAGTCTCAGAGCGAGTGACATTTGAAACGCTATTAGCTCGCACCCCGCTAACTAGCTAGCCATTTCACATCGGTTACACCAGCCATTAGGCTGATCGGCTTGAAGTCATAAACAGTGCTGTGCTTGCGAAGAGCAAAACTCACGAAAGTGCTGTTTGAATGAATGCTTAAGAGCCTGCTGCTGCCTACCATCGCTCAGTCAGACTGCTCTATCAAATATCAAATCATAGACTTAATTATAACATTATAACACACAGAAATATGAGCCTTTGGTCATTAATATGGTCGAATCCGGAAACTATCATTTTGAAAACAAAACGTTTATAATTTCAGTGAAATCAGGAACCGTTCCGTATTTTATCTAACAGATGGCATCCCTAAGTCTAAATATTCTTGTTACATTGTACAACCTTCAATGTTATGTCATAATTACGTAAAATTCTGGCAAATTAGTTCACAATGAGCCAGGCTGCCCAAACTGTTGCATATACCCTGACTCTGCGTGCAATGAACGCTAGAGAAGTGACACCATTTCACCTGGTTAATATTGCCTTAATATATGCACATTTAAAAATATAAACTTCTGTGTATTGATTTTAAGAAAGGCATTGATGTTTATGGTTAGGTACAGTCACGCAACGCTTGTGCTTTTTTTTTTTTTTTTTACAAATGCGCTTTTGTTAATTCATCCCCAGTGTTGCATCGATTATATGCAACGCAGGAAACGCAAGATAAACTAGTAATATCAACCATGTGTAGTTAACTAGTGATTGAGTGATTGTTTTTTTTATAAGATAGGTTTAATGCTAGCTAGCAACTTACCTTGGGTTCTACTGCATTTGCGTAACAGGCAGGCTCCTCATGGAGTGCAATGAGAATAAGGTGGTTAGAGCGTTGGACTAGTTAACCGTAAGGTTGCAAGATTGAATCCCAGAGCTGACAAGGTGAAAATGTGTCGTTCTGCCACTGAACAAGGCAGTTAACCCACCGTTCCTAGGCCGTCATTGAAAATAAGAATGTGTTCTTAACTGACTTGCCTAGTTAAATAAAAGGTGTATATATATCTCATAACAATATATTTCATAACAATCGGAAATCGGTATTTTTGGACGCTGATATATATATATATTTTAAATAAATCAATTAAAATCGGCAAAATCAGCATCCAAAAATACCGATTTCCGATTGTTATGAAAACTTGAAATCGGCCCTAATTAAATCGGCCATTCCGATTAATTGGTCGACCTCTAGCACCAATACTTCAGAGCTTTTTCGAATACTACAACATTAAGAACGATCCGGTATTAGAATGTTACTTTTGGTTCTGCTATCAAACGTGTCTCACGTTTGGAAATCAACTAAATATACTGAACTAATTAGAAAAGCAACACATTTTCCCAAGGTTTTCATAAGACATGAACAGAACGCATCAGTGATTCGTATTCCCCGAAGTCTGTGTGTTTTAGCGGTGTGAGTATGTCTACCAGCTTGTGTAGCCATTAGGAATGTTAATGATAACCGTTTTCTGGTAGATGGAAAGGCTTTCCAAAAACCTTCTCAAGTTAAGTACAAACTAGCCTACACCTACCTACCTGGCAGAATCAGGATCATTTGCATCAATCAAGTGGGCATTTTTTTTTGCAAACTCCATGTGAGGTAAAGAAACACAGCTAAACAAAAACAGCCCTAGGTACAGGAGCACTTGAAATAAAGGCTAACTACACTCAAATCAATATTTAGAGTTTTACCAAACCTCAAAAATGGTATCCTATGTGATTTCAGCATGGTTGTGGACTTAAAAAAACAGAAGCATTGGATGCTCTATACATTTTTAAAAAGTGAAATTTTGAAAGCAAATCTCCCCCCACAAAAAAAAAAATCAGTCCATCTCCCCACTTAGTTTTTTTTCTCCTTCTGCAGTATCGTGATAGTATAGAGCCCTCAAACTCAACTCTGGACCTCAAAGCCTGTTCCACTGTGTTTTCCCCCGCAGTGCTGCCTTCTAAATCAGGGACTGATTTAGACTTGGGACACCAGGTGGGTGCAATTAATTATCAATGTTGAACATAAAATCAGCAGGCTCCAGCACTCGTAGGGTCAGAGTTGAATACCCCTGGTATAAAGTAGTGATACTAAAATTTGGGTATCGTGGTTAGGGTTGGGCCGATATGTGATTCAATAGAATATCGTGATATTTGACATTGACGATATATCGTGAAGTGTAAGACTATACTCTATTTGAAATGTACTAACCAAAATTAGGCAGTTTTATCAGTTATGCTGTATCAATATGTTGAAAATTACATCTAAATTGATGAACTAAGCTGTCATGACTCTCTCTCCTTAGTAAGGATCAAAGGCGCCAGATCAGCTCGGCACAAGACTGACAGATAGCCAGACCCCCCCACCAGAGAGGAAGGGGGGAGTTGGGCAGGTTTTATGACTTAATGCAGGTCGTAAACTTTCTCTCTCTTGCCCTGCAGTATTGAACAAAGGAATGTGCTGTGTATAAGAGAGAGACTCTTGCCAAAACTTCAACATCAGACACCGGGACATTATATTTCCACATCCAAACATTGGGGATGATGAGGGATGGAATAAGGAAAATGTCTATTTTGTGATGTCAGTAAAATTATCAGAAAGACTGTATAACAAGATAACTGTAACTCTGAAAGTGTACACGTCCTAGTTATCAGGTTTGCATCTAAATGTTGTATCAAATAAATTATGTAATAAGAACGCTGATTTTAGCCTTTAAATTAGATAATGGCTTTTCCTTTAAACCTGGGCCCAGTCAGTAACCACGCTCATGTGAGCACAGACATTGTGTCAACAGGACAGAACACCCTCCAAGGCCAGAGTTTGCTGAGAATTTAAATACAGGCCAGAGAATGTGAGGACTTGGTCCACACTAGAGGTTGACCGATTAATCGGAATGTCCGATTAATTGGGGCCGATTTCATGTTTTCATAACAATCGGAAATCGGTATTTTTGGGCGCCGATTTACGATTATTTAAAAAAAAGTTTTAATACCTTTTATTTAACTAGGCAAGTCAGTTAAGAACACATTCTTATTCTCAATGACTGCCTAGGAACTGTGGGTTAACTGCCTTGTTCAGGGGCAGAATGACAGATTTTCACCTTGTCAGCTCAGGGGTTTCAATCTTGCCACACAGTTCAATCAAACCACACAGTTAACTAGTCCAACGCTCTAACCATTGCACTCCACGAGTAGCCTGCCTGTTACGTGAATGCAGTAGAAGCCAAGGTAAATTGCTAGCTAGCATTAAACTTAACTTATCTTATTCAGTTTAGGGTTCGTCCATATTTACAAAGTCAACAACATTCAGAATGAGTGATATGAGGAAATTATTGATTAATGACTGGTATGATATCGATATATTCCCGAGTTAAACTTTTCCCGTGGTGCCCCAAAGTTAACTGTTACATGGTCAATTTAATTGAGTAATAATTAAACGTAGTAGGTAATTATTTGATGAATAGCATTCATCACATTAATGATAGCCACGTCACAACAAAGCCCTATTTTTTCACCATGTGAATAGGACTATAATATTGTAAATAAGCACAACAATTGCAGTCTGGAAACATTGTCATTAACGTGGCAAAACAGTTATATTGGATATTGTGATATTTGGAGCAGAATATCATAGAAGAGGTCTCCCAAATATCACCCAACCTTAATCGTGACAACACTACAACAGACTGCACTCGTATTTCCAAAACAAGCCCCTATAACATAGCAGATGGCCTCATAATAAGGGTACGCCGGAGTCTCTGCACACTCATGGGACATTTAATGACAGGGGCTTGAGGGTGACTAGGACCAGCCTAATTGGTGTCTATGCAAAATGACCTGTCTGAGACTAGGATATGCTGTAGAGGTGAGTGGTACAGTCAGAGGCCATTCCAGTTCACACACATACACACAAACACATTGTGTTACAGCAGTATTTATTGAGGGCCTCAAGTGTATTTACTTACAAAAACCTAATAGGCCCATTTCAACAGTTTCTCTCTCTCAAAGCTGTCAGATGACTTCCTTAGGACTATACAAACTGTTCTGTAGTTATTTCCCTTGATGCCAAATGCAGATTCTGTTCGTATCGGCAAGGGCTACAATGCATTTCATATCCGTTCAATAACAAACGTATTATTAGATAAGTGCTATTTTTAGTGTGACAACTACATCACACACTAAATTCCACAAAAGGGCATGTTGTATCTGGCAAGTAGAGACCGTGCTACTCATAGCGCGTGAGTGAGGAATTCACCTGTTGTATGGCTGGTAGACCCATGGAGTCAATCATGGTTACCAATCATCCCCATCCATATGCAAATTAGCACTATCACTTCAACTACAAGATAATTTGTCATGGAGATGAAGGGAATGGTAGAGGGGGAAGGGAATAGTTTGTAGAGAGAACAACAGTGTGGTGCGTCTGGAATAGAGGTCGACCGATTAATCGGAATGGCCAAAAAATTAGGGCCGATTTCAAGTTTTCAATAATCGGAAATCTGTATTTTTGGACACTGATTTTGCCTTCTTTTTTTTTTTTTTACACCTTTATTTAACTAGGCAAGTCAGTTAAGAACACATTGTTATTTTCAATGACGGCCTAGGAGCGGTGAGTTAACTGCCTCGTTCAGGGGCAGAACGACAGATTTTCCCCTTGTCAGCTCAGGGGATCCAACCTTACAGTTAACTAGTCCAACGCAATAACGACCTGCCTCTTGTTGCACTCCACAAGGAGACTGCCTGTTACGCGAATGCAGTAAGCCAAGGTAAGTTACTACCTAGCATTAAACTTATCTTATAAAAAAACAATCAATCAATCATAATCACTAGTTAACTACACATGGTTGATGATATTACTAGATATTATCTAGCGTGTCCTGCACTGCGTATAATCTGACTGATCATACAAGCATACAAGTATCTAAGTATCTGACTGAGCAGTGGTAGGCAGAAGCAGGCGCATAAACATTAATTCAAACAGCACTTTCGGCCCCTTGAATTTTATGACTTCATGACCTATCAACTCCCGAGATGAGGCTGGTGTAACCGAAGTTAAATGGCTGGCTAGTTAGCATGCGCTAATAGCGTTTCAAACGTCACTCGCTCTGAGTCTGTGGTTGTTTCCGTTGCTATGCATGGGTAGTGCTGCTTCGAGGGTGGCTGTTGTCGTTGTGTTTCTGGTTCGAGCCCAGGGAGGAGCGAGGAGAGGGACGGAAGCTATACTGTTACACTAGCAATACTAAAGTGTCTCTAAGAACATCCAATAGTCAAAGGTTAATGAAATCCAAATGGTATAGAGGTAAATAGTCTTATAATTCCTATAATAAACTACAACCTAAAATGTCTTACCTGGGAATATTGAAGACTCATGTTAAAAAGGAACCACCAACTTTCATATATTCTCATGTTCTGAGCAAGGAACTTAAACGTTAGCTTTCTTACATGGCACATATTGCACTTTTACTTTCTTCTCCAACACTTTATTTTTGCATTATTTAAACCAAATTGAACATGTTTCATTATTGATTTGAGGCTAAATTGATTTTGACATATTATATTAAGTTAAAATAAGTGTTCGTATTGTTGTAATTGTCATTATTACAAATACCTGTGTTTTTTACTTTATTATTAATAATAATCGGTATCGTTTTTTTTGGTCCTCCAATAATCCGTATCGGTATTGGCGTTGAAAAAAATCATAATTTGTCGACCTCTAGTCTAGAAGGAATGGAATGTCCCTCTCCATCCAGAAACACTACTTCCCTCCATCCCTCCCAACAAACGGACAGATGATGGTAACTTCAGTCAGAGGTGCATTCTCTGTAGTCATGACAATTGATATAGCAATGCAGGCTGTACAGATAAGCATCTGTAGTTTTACCAATATATTTAGCTATTATAATAAAATGTCCAAGACATCATCCCGACACACACTTGTTGGTTGAGCTCAGATAAAAAGGTTTAATGTCTCGTTCACTCACACAGCTAGTTTAATTCGCCTCTAGTCTACCCTGCTTTACCCATCCCTCCAATGGAAATCTGTCCGTAAACCCAGGCCAAGATGTATGTCAGGAGAGAGTGGCTGAATATTTAGCAGAGAATGGGGGGGGGTATTTAAATTGAGTCAAGTCAACATTCTGATACGAAACTCACTAGCTAATTTAGCTAACTATGCAAACATATAATGACATCGCTGCAATGGCGCTGTTTTCAAACGCGTTTTTTTTTTATGGCAAATTGAAACATTGTAGTAAGCTAGCCGTAGCAAATTTAAACATTGTGTCAATCGCATAACGACGCGACAAAGTAACTGCACAGTCAAGAGTTTCTAAACCGTGCTGAACTGACATCTAGTTAGCTGCTAACAGTAGCTAACTAACATACCCAACTCACCGGCGCTATGCCGATTTAACTTTGCGAGGACTTTACCCGTCCACCGAAGTTATCCATTAGACTAAATTAAAAGTTGAATAATTTAGATAAACATTTGGGTCACATATTTCCTCGTAAAAAAATAACATTAATAGCTTTTGCAGAAGTAAAGCTACCGCTAGCAAGCTAACGTTAGCCGAAGTAAAACAGTTGTTGTTCACTGACCTGGCTGGCTTTATAAAATTGTTTCTTGAAGCCTGCGACAGACATTTTTGCAGCAGGATATTAGTTTATTGATTTACGTGCAAGCGGCTTCAAAATAAATGCTGAAAGTTAGATTTTAGGAATAGCTCGCTGAAGTTTCTCTGCTGCTTTGACCATACACGTCTTCCAGATGGTTTATTTTATGCCTTGGTGAGTGGAACTTGCCTGGCAACCATACTTCCTGTAAGGAGTAGTAAAATCTGTGGCTAGATGACGATTTTGCAACTCCCACTATTGCCCAAGGGGATTAAAGTAACTGTCCAGTGTTCCCAGATGTATATGGAATATGACCTATAGTTACTTACAATATGAGTTAAATAGTTTTCCTTCCAAAATGTTTTTAATTAAGTATGTTACAAATAACCGTTTCCGTGTTGGATTGGTGTAAACCCAGTGCCACTACATGGCACAATGATGACAGCCCTTCTCTTTTTGAACACATCTAACTAGTTTTCCAGACACGGATTAAGCTAAAACCTAGTTATGAATTTGTAGAGCATGTATGAGTCATAAAACCCGGAAATGGTTCCAATCGTTTTTCCACCATTCATTCTTCCATCTGGGATTTTGTTTCATGTCGGTTTACCCTGGTGTGATGTTTTAACTTCGCAAATCTCTCTGGACAAGGTCAATTTTGGCAATAATTAGCATTGCACATTTTTGCAAGTAAATTGAGGTGAATATATGTTGAGAAAACTCACCTTGACCAAGAGAGAATTACATGGCTATCAAAAATGTCACGTTAAGGTACGCTTTTTTTTGTAATATTCACGAAGTGAAAAATGAACGGTGGAAAATCCATTGGAACCATGTATGTGTTTATGGGTGTTATGAGCATTCACTGTGGCTGACAATGGAAAATCTCTACCGAAATTGTATTTTTAGTTCAGGACTAGGCCTAATCTGTGTTAATGCAATATTAGTTTAGAAATTGTGCAAGGGGTTTAATTGGTTGTCAGAAAATGTAAAACATTTTCTCGGGGTTGATACCTCATTGTTTGCATTTTGAAAATCTAACCGTTGTAAAGATAAGGGGATGCGTGTGGGATTTTGAGTGAGAAAGACCGAGGTTGTGCCAACAACATCAAATACCCATTAAAGACTGATGTCAAGAAGAGTTAGCCATCTTCTTTATCTGCTGAACTGCTTCTTCTTTCACCTTTACCCAATCCTCCATACAGGTAAAGGAAATTAGATATTGGTGAAGGGACTAGCTGTGGGCCGTAGATGTGACAGCTCTACCGAGGACAATGGATGCATCTCAGTCTGCTCACTTTCCTTTCCCAGTGTCAAGGGGTGAATGTTTTTGGCAACATTTGTGCCTTATTCAGAAGGGTGCAATATTCACACTGCTGCATATTATATTTGAAAAATGGTTTCTGATGTCAGTTGGCCAATACCTTTCTACATGCAGGCAATCATGTCTGTTCAGTGCAATCTATTTGTATCTGAACATTTTACAATTCCATCCTGAATGATCCAGGACCCTATTTCAGAAAGCGGGTTTAGTGAACTAATTGTTATCACATGTTCTGAAACCGAAAACCCGCTGGTCAACCCAGAGTTCAGGTTTAAACTCAGTTTGTTAAACATGCTTTCTGAAACAGGGCCCAGGTCCCACTCTGCAGTTTGTAATGCGATGTGGTGTTGTTTCTGCTCTCTTGCCAACTTCTTAAGGAATTGTCATGCCAAACAATAACAACGGAGTAGGCAAAAGCACACATCTGGGACCAGGCTAATGTGTTATACATAGGCCCATTTTGGTCCCTAGCCCTTTAAGTTCTTACAACTTCAGTGTTCACAGATCAGGATCAGCGAGAGCAATATGGCAGACGCTCCACTTAGCTTGTTGGAAGACTAGGGGGAGCCATCACGATAATATTCACACCTATCTCGTCCTTTCAGAAATATTATTTTTGTTACCCCCTCTATACTGTAGCACATACAAGTATATTGTGTATTACCCTGAAAACAAGAATATGATTATACTGACATTTAAGGGATATCTAGGCAAATAATGTTTTCATTGAGAACTTGTTGCCATACTATTGCCACTTTATTACATGATGTAAGTGCTATTATTAAAAAAAAAAGTGAATAAACCAAGAATTGACATTTTTAAAAGACAGACTTCACTGATTCAAAAGAAATACTTTTATTACATTCTTTAAAGCACATGTAATGTAACCCAATGTACAATATATATTGAGCTGACTGACTCGTTTACTCTTTAACTAACAAAATACCTCTTGTACATTTTGGGGGGAAGACAGAAATGTTATTGATTTTTTTTAAATTGAATTTCCCTGTGTTCTTAAAAAAATAGATCACTTTTTGTCAGCTATGACGTGAAAAAAAATCAAAGATCAACAGAGAAATAAAAATCACAACCAAGGTAACATTAAATCACAAGAACAAAATATTTTTTAAATTCTATTTGTATTTTCTTGATTCTGCCTTTTAAAATTCAGATTGTGTTAAGATATTTGACACTGAGTACCATTCACCAAAATAGAGCTTACGTACACAATGATCAAGGTTATGGGTCTTGTCTTAGGTGCAAGGTGAGAAGAATACAAGGCTAGTAGAAAACACTAGTGAGAGGACCCAGACTGAACTCAGCTAGCTCCCTGAGTCACTCAAAATAGTCACTCTGAACCCTATTCTCAATATTCTGTCCCAGAACATTACAGTTCAATAAGGACTGAATTAGAATCAGGATACGCTGTCTGTCCATACTCTTCAAAGGGGTAAGCGATGCTCTGTCTGAATCATAAACCTAATTAACATCAAAGCTTAACTCCGGGGTAGCTGGTAGCTCAGTCCATCATTAGACTTGTGCCCACCCAGTGGGACAGTGTATAGGAGATATCTTTGACATACAGTGAGTGGAGGACACAGGAACATCAATGTACAAAAATAATACAGTTGATCCAACCAGCAAAGAAAGCTTATGATACATACAAACTTAATTGTAGCCCAAAGAAAAGCAATGAGTGAAGGGGAGCCTATTCTTATTGGCTGGCTGTTACTGGTTAGGTACTCTCACAGAGAAACTCTTCTCAACTTATTTCAGCGGTCTCCTGAGGCAAGGGTCCAACGTTTCCATCAATATTGGGTCATTGACAATGTTGGGCCATAGTCTGTACAGTTCAGATACTGGCCCAAGAACGTGTCTCCTCCTTTGCCTTTGTGTGATTGGACTGCCTACCCTGGGAGTATCCACTAGGCAAAGAGTGTTCTGCCTCCTCCCCATTGGTCACATGACATACAGTACATAACCCCATTGGGTTGCAATGGGGGTGGGTGTTGCCGTGGAAACCAGTGAGAGGAAAACAGTCCAGGAAAAAAATAATTTTCTAAGAGTGCTTTTTTTGAGATCACTCAAGTCCATTTCTTTTTCTTTCTCTCTGCTCATCTCCCTCTCTCCCTCTCATACCCCCATGCTCTCTAAATACGCACACACACACACACATACACATTTATCTATATACATTCTTAATTAAAATATTCAATTATAAATTTGTATATAAATTAAAAGATCATTTATTTTCTTGTCTCTAAGTGGCATTAACAAGGGAAGGGGGTGTGGGACTGAGGTTTCTCATTGCATTTTAAAAGCCTACAAAGGGCAGCACCAAACACTGTCAGAACAAGTGCCTATGTCTATGTGTGTGTAACCATTCTGTGAGTTTGTTATTAACCTACTGGCAGACAATGATCAGCACCAAGTAGTGTGGCATGTCATACTGGTTTATATCTTCTTATATTTAACAGATAAATAACTGAATCATAAAATTGGTCCCTTGGTGAAAATTGGTGAGTACATACCTGCACAAGATACAGTACCAGTCAAAAGTTTGGACACCTACTCATTTAAGGGTTCTTTATTTTTTTTACTATTTTCTACATTGTAGAATAATAGTGAAGACATCAAAACTATGAAATAACACATATGGAATCATGTAGTAACCAAATAAGTGTTAAACAAATCAAAATATATTTTAGATTCTTCAAAGTCGCCACCCTTTGCCTTGATGACAGCTTTGCACACTATTGGCATTCTCTCAATCAGCTTCATGAGGAATGCTTTTCCAACAATCTTTAAGGAGTTCCCACATATGCTGAACTTGTTGGCTGCTTTTCCTTCACTCTGCGGTCCAACTTATCCCAAACCATCTCAATTTGGTTGAGGTCGGTGATTGTGGAGGCCAGGTCATCTGATGCAGCACTCCATCACTCTCCTTAGTCAAATAGCCCTTACACAGCCTGGAGGTGTGTTGGGTAATTGTCCTGTTGAAAAATAAATGATAGTCCCACTAAGCGCAACCCAGATGGGATGGCGTATCGCTGCAGAATGCTCTGGTAGCCATGCTGGTTAAGAGTGCCTTGAAATCTAAATAAATCACTGACAGTGTCACCAGCAAAGCACCTTGACACCATCACACGTCCTCCTCCATGCTTCACAGTGAGAACCACGCATGCAGAAATCATCCATTCACCTACTCTGCGTCAAAGACACAATGGTTGGAACAAAAAATCTAATTTGTACTCATCCTACCAAAGGACAGATTTCCACCAGTCGAATGTCCATTGCTCATGTTTCTTGGTCCAAGCAAGACTCTTCTTATTCATGTCCTTTAGTGGTGGTTTCTTTGCAGCAATTCCACCATGAAGACCTGATTCACGTAGCCTGAGAGCCAGTTTCATCATAGCGCCTGATGGTTTTTGCAACAGCACTTGAAGAAACATTCAAAGTTCTTGAAATGTTCCATATTGAGTGACCATTATGTCTTAAAGTAATGATGGACTGTCATTTCTCTTTGCTTATTTGAGCTGTTCTTGCCAGAATATGGACTTGGTCTTTTACCAAACTGGGCTATCTTCTATATACCAACCCTACCTTCTCACAACACAACTGATTGGCTCAAACGCATTAAGGAAGGAAATTCCACAAATTAACTTTTAAGAAGGCACAACTGTTAGTTGAAATGCATTCCAGGTGACTACCTCATGAAGCTGGTTGAGATAATTCCAAGAGTGTGCAAAGCTGTCATCTACTTTGAAGAATCTAAAATATATTTTGATTTGTTTAACCCCTTTTTGGTTACTACATGGATTCCATGTGTTATTCCATAGTTTTGATGTCTTCACTATTATTTTAGAATGTAGAAAATAGTACAAATAAAGATAACCTTGAATGAGTAGGTGTGTCCAAACTTTTGACTGGTACTGTATATGTAGCCGACATGCAGTTGAAGTCAGAAGTTTATATACACCTTAGCCAAATACATTTATACTCAGTTTTTCACAATTCCTGACATTTAATCCTAGTAAAAATTCCCTGTCTTAGGTCAGTTAGGATCACCACTTTATTTTAAGAATGTGAAATGTCAGAATAATAGATGAGAGAATGATTTATTTCAGCTTTTATTTCTTTCATCACATTCCCAGGGGGTCAGAAGTTTACATGCGTTCAATTAGTATTTGGTAGCATTGCCTTTAAATTGTTTAACTTGGGTCAAGCATTTTGAGTAGCCTTCCACAAGCTTCACACAATAAGTCGGATGAACTTTGGCCCATTCCTCCTGACAGAGCTGGTGTAACCGAGTCAGGTTTGTAGGCCTCCTTGCTCACACACACTTTCAGTTCTGCCTACACATTTTCTATAGGATTGAAGTCAGGGCTTTGTGATGGCCACTCCAATACCTTGACTTTGTTGTCCTTAGCCATTTTGCCACAACTATGCTTGGGGTCATTGTCCATTTGGAAGACCCATTTGCAACCAAGCTTTAACTTCAAGACTGATGTCTGTAGCTCAGTTGGATAAAAGCGTCTGCTAAATGGCATATTATTATATTATTATTATTATGTTTCTTCAATATATACACATATTTTTCTTGCCTCATGATGCCATCTATTTTGTGAAGTGCACCAGTCCCTCCTGCAGCAAAGCACCCCCATAACATGATGCTGCCACCCCAGTGCTTCACGTTTGGGATGGTGTTCTTCGGCTTGCAAGCCTCCCCCCTTTTCCTCCAAACATAACGATGGTCATTATGGCCAAACCGTTCTTTTTTTGTTTCATCAGACCATTGTCTCAATGTGCAGTTACAAACCGTAGTCTGGCTTTTTTTATGGCAGTTTTGGAGCAGTGGCTTCTTCCTTGCTGAGCAGCCTTTCAGGTTATGTCGATATAGGACTCATTTTACTGTTGATATAGACACTTTTGTACCCGTTTCCTCCAGCATCTTCACAAGGTCCTTTGCTGTTGTTCTGGGATTGATTTGCACTTTTCACACCAAAGTACGTTCATCTCTAGGAGACAGACCGTGTCTCCTTCCTGAACAGTATGATGGCTGCATGGTCCCATGGTGTTTATACTTGCATACTATTGTTTGTACAGATGAACATGGTACCTTCAGGCGTTTGGAAATTGATTCCAAAAATGAACCAGACTTCTGGAGGTCCACAGTTTGTTTTTTTGAAGTCTTGGCTGATTTCTTTTGATTTTCCCATGATGTCAAGCAAAGAGGCACTGAGTTTGAAGGTAGGCCTTTAAATACATCCACAGGTACACCTCCAATTGACTCAAATGATGTCAATTAGCCTATCCGAAGCTTGTAAAGCCATGACATCATTTTCTGGAATTTTCCAAGCTGTTTAAAGGCACAGTCAACATAGTATAGTGTATGTAAACTTCTGACCCACTGGAATTGTGATACAGTGAAATAATCTGTCTGTAAACAATTGTTGGAAAAATGACTTGTGTCATGCACAAAGTAGATGTCCTAACCGACTTGCCAAAACTATAGTTTGTTTTCAAGTATTTTGTGGAGTGGTTGAAAAACGAGTTTTAATGACTCCAACCTAAGTGTATATAAACTTCCGACTTCAATTGTATATGGTACCGCCAAGAAGTGTCTGTGGGACTACAAATGAATGAACCCTGGGTATGTTGAGTAGAACCAAAGAATTACAACAATTCTAAATTGAACAGTCGAACTGAAGCAGGGTGTTAGTATTTACATTTAGTGTGGGGCTCTAGCTGGTGCATTGGTGCTTGTCAGTGAGGTACATTCATGACAGGGTTGGGTAAGCATTGAAAAAATATGTTCTAATGCTAAATGATCTATGTGCATACTGTAGAATATACATATCGCCCATTAGTTTGTCCAAAGTGCTACGTACAAAAGGACCATGAAGGTGAAGTCTGTAGTGTAAGATGTATGGCCTGCTGGGATAGTGGTGGACTAACACAACAGGATGCTAGGAGACTGAGTATTTTAAGTCCTGGATTGTCTCGTTAACAGCTGGTTATTTCTGAGGTCACTATTTATATCCCTCACTTATTCATTCTCTCCTTTCACTTCCCTACCTCCATACTTATTTCTCTCTAACACATTCACTCCATCGTTCTCTCTAGGAGTTGTTTGTAGAGTCGGGGAGAGAAATCTCACTCCCGAACACTTCCCGGTAGAGTGGTGGGAAGCTGTATGCGGTCTCGGGGTGGACCAGACGAAAGAACTCCAGCTTGTCGATGTGGAGATTACAGATGGACTTCATTATCGGCAGCTTGGATACCATCTACAGAGGGGACACACCAGGATCAGTCAGGAAAACACAATCAATATTTGTGGACTTGGTGTGACGGAATGGGAAAAATCTGGAGAATGCATGAAATGTGTATGTACTTAAGCTACGCTAAAATGGGATAGATCCGGTCTACAGCACTAGACTGGTTAACTGTTTGTCTTTGTTAGATTTAAAGAATGCCAGCATGTCTACAGCACAATATTGTTCAGCCCACAAGGCCCTATAAAATGTGCATATGCAGCTGTTTGGGATATTCTGGAGAGGATCGCATCATAAAGTTCTTGGAGAGGAGACATCTGCTCCACCAGTAACTCCAATATGGTGGATCTGAGCTAATGACAACTGGGCCATGACTAGAGACTGTGGGGTATGTTATGGTGCTGTGGAGTGTGCTAGGCCTGACCTGGTCTAGCTTCTCGTCTGCAGCCCCGCTCGTGTGCAGACTGTGTTGCAGAGCCAGGTAGACCTTCGCCTGTAGCTTCTGGACCTTCTGGCTGTCGGCT
The DNA here is from genome assembly GCF_023373465.1 of Oncorhynchus keta. Lineage (NCBI taxonomy): Eukaryota > Metazoa > Chordata > Actinopteri > Salmoniformes > Salmonidae > Oncorhynchus > Oncorhynchus keta. Next base: position 44,983,682 of record NC_068435.1, on the reverse strand, counting down.
AACCATGGTCGGTCTGGGGACAGTAAGCAAGCGGCACTGAACAGAGCCATCTCCTCATCGGTCAGCTGCAGGCGGGAGAGCCCTTTAGCCAGGTCAAACACGGCACTGACCAGGTCATCGCAACCTGCAGAGAAATATCACAATATTAGATATCCAGACACCATGTTGAGTTTTCATTGAATTGTATGAGTTAGCCTCACCTACTATCCCAATCTTGCGAGCTTACATAAAGAGCAGCGGTCAGGCTGGTCTTTGATCAGGCTAATTTGCAGTAGCTAACATTATCAATCAAATGTTATTTATAAAGCCCTTTTTACATCAGCTGATGTCACAAAGTGCTATACAGAAACCCAGCCTAAAACCCCAAACAGAAAGCAATGCAGATGTAGAAGCACGGTGGCTAGGAAAACCCTATACATTATACTGTATCGCAGAATGAATAGCCTAATAATAAAGACACTTACCGAGGGCTTTGAAGAGCTGAGCAGAGGCAAATTTGCCATTAAAGAACATGGTGTTGGTGGTGGCGTTAAATGCCCTGCACATCCTAATCAACAGCACCTCCAGACAGCCTGCAATGGTAACCATAGAGAGCCACAGAGATGGAGGAAGAGGAGGGAGGGGAAGACAGAGAAGACAGAAAAATGCTCCAACATGCAAAAACACACAATGAAAAGTAAATATTTCAGATTGGAGGACAGTAGATGTAAGGCATTTGAACATTTAGAAAATCAGCAGGGTAGGATGGATTTGTCAAAAGGGGTTCAAACATTTACAAATGGTATAATATGGAGTATTGTAAAATAAATGTGTTTGTTTGTTGCAGATATAATGATAAATTATATACAGAAATGTAGGTTCCAGAGATGGTTAAATGGTCAGAGCAGTCATGTGTGGTTTGTAAAAAACCAAACCAATACAAATAAAAGGAGCACAAAAGGAAGAAGGTTGGAGAAAAGAAGTACAAGAGCCAAAGTTAGCAAGATAAAGCATTTCTTCTCTCACATTACAGAAATGTTCACATGGTGCCATGGTATACGGTTTGAAATAATGGCTGCTTGCATATATAAGTGTGTGTGTGTGTAAGAGAGTGTGCATGTCACACAGAAACATTTATCTGTGTAAACATGCCCACCTGGTTTTGCGTATCATTGTGTCTATGTCCTGTAAGAACTGAAGTGATTTGAGCAGTCAAGTCTAATTAAGTCAAGTCTAATTAAACAACACAATGTAACTCCAAGTCAATCACACTTCTGTGAAATCAAACTGTCCACTTAGGAAGCAACACTGATTGACAATACATTTCATGTGCTGTTGTGCAAATGGAATAGACAACAGGTGGAAATTATAGGCAATTTGCAAGACATCCCCAATAAAGGAGTGGTTCTGCAGGTGGTGACCACAGACCACTTCTCAGTTCCTATGCTTCCTGGCTGATGTTTTGGTCACTTTTGAATGCGGACTGTGCTTTCACTCTAGTGGTAGCATGAGTCTACAACCCACACAAGTGCCTCAGGTAGTGCAGCTCATCCAGGATGACACATCAATGCGAGCTGTGGCAAGAAGGTTTGCTGTGTCTGTCAGCGTAGTGTCCAGAACATGGAGGCACTACCAGGAGACAGGCCAGTACATCAGGAGACGTGGAGGAGGGCAACAACCCAGCAGCAGGACCGCTACCTCCGCCTTTGTGCAAGGAGGAGCAGGAGGAGCACTGCCAGTGCCCTGCAAAATGACCTCCAGCAGGCCACAAATGTGCATGTGTCTGCTCAAACGGTCAGAAACAGACTCCATGAGGGTGGTATGAGGGCCCGACGTCCACAGGTGGGGGTTGTGCTTACAGCCCAACACTGTGCAGGGCGTTTGGCATTTGCCGGAGAGCACCAAGATTGGCGAATTCGCCACTGGTGCCCTTTGCTCTTCACAGATGAAAGCAGGTTCACACTGAGCACATGTTTCAGACGTGACAGAGTCTGGAGACGCCGTGGAGAATGTTCTGCTGCCTGCAACATCCTACACAACATGACCGGTTTGGCGGTGGGTCAGTCATGGTGTGGGGTGGCATTTCTTTGGGGGGCCGCACAGCCCCCCATGTGCTCGCCAGAGGTAGCCTGACTGCCATTAGGTACCGAGATGAGATCCTCAGACCCCTTGTGAGACTGGTGCGGTTGGCCCTGGGTTCCTCCTAATGCAAGACAATGCTAGACCTCATGTGGCTGGAGTGTGTCAGCAGTTCCTGCAAGAGGAAGGCATTGATGCTATGGACTGGCCCACCCGTTCCCCAGACCTGAATCCAATTGAGCACATCTGGGACATCATGTCTCGTTCCATCCACCAACGCCACATTGCACCACAGACTGTCCAGGAGTGCACCTCATCAGGAGCATGCCCAGGCGTTGTAGGGAGGTCAAACAGGCACGTGGAGGCCACACACACTACTGAGCCTCATTTTGACTTGTTTTAAGGACATTACATCAAAGTTGGATCAGCCTATAGTGTGGTTTTCCACGTTAATTTTGAGTGTGACTCCAAATCCAGACCTCCATGGGTTGATAAATTTGATTTCCATTGATCATTTTTTGTGTGATTTTGTAGTCAGCACATTCAACTATGTGAAGAAAAAAGTTTTTAAGAATATTTCATTCAGATCTAGGATGTGTTATTTTAGTGTTCCCTTTATTTTTTTGAGCAGTGTATATAGGTACTGACCTGCTTTGAGCAGAATGATCTGGTCATTCTGACACAGGTCCATGAAGCCTGTAATGCGTTTGGCAAACTCCACCACGTACTGGATGGAATTGGTGATGTGGTGGGCACATTGCTGCCACACAGACTCTGCAGACTGCGAGAAAGAGAGAAATTAATAATTTAATACGACGATAATGCAATATTATACTACGTATTGTGATGGTGAGTGCAATGTGTGTGAGTGTGTGTATTCACCTCGCACTGGAAGTTGCGAGTCTCCTCAGGTGAGTACTGCATCCGATTGTATGTCAGCCTCTTCAGTTCGTCAGAGCTGTACTGACTCGTCTCCAAGTGGGACTTGACCACACTCTGGGTGATACGCTCTGAAACAATACAGGCACACTTATGAATACAAGACCACTACAGACAACATGTTTACTTGATACTGGGAAACTTTGTTGGTTATGTTAGTTATAGCAATAGTAATAGATTTCTTACCTATATCCATAAGAGTGCAGTCATCAGGCAGTGTCTCTAGCAGTGTGGCGTGTGTGTGTGCCAGGAGCACGTGTGTGTGCGACAACATCTGGTACTCGTGTTTGATCCCATTGGCGTCGGTGACATCCAGTAGATTTTGCTGGGGAGAATTCTGATTGGACGAAATGGACGAGGATGATGATGGTGATGAAGAATTGGAGGTGTTCCCAGTGCTTCCGCCGTGGTCTTCTTGCAGGTCCAGGCTGCAGTACTCGTGGGCCTCCTGTGGGGTCAAGGGGAGGTCAAACAGTTTGGGGAGCGCTGCGATGTCATCCAGGTCACTCAGGGTGGAGCTGGAGCCCCCGCTGCTGTAGGAGCGACTGAGCTCCCCGTGCCTGTCCCCCTTGCTTTCTCCCCCAGCCACATCTTCCCTGGACAGTGGCAGACCCTGGTTCAGACACTCCTGGTTCTTCTGGTGCTTCTGGACCTCAGCGTACAGGCTGTCGCGCTGCTTCTTAGACATACGGCCAAACTTCACCGCTGGACGGAGACAAGCGATGGGGAAGAATATAAGTTCATGTCTGTGTGGATTGGAAATAACTGTTGTATAATGCTGTCATGAGTTATCCTCTGGGTTAGAATACTTGCACGTGTGTGTGTGTGTGTGTGTGTGTGTGTGTGTGTGTGTGTGTGTGTGTGTGTGTGTGTGTGTGTGTGTGTGTGTGTGTGTGTGTGTGTGTGTGTGTGTGTGTGTGTGTGTGAGTTAGAGAGACTCACCATCCCGGCTCATGCCTAACACCAGACACTTCTGCAGTCTGCAGTGTTGGCAGCGGTTGCGGCTGGTTCGGTCAATAAGACAGTTCCTCTGGCGGGAACACGAGTACATGGCATTGTTCTGCTGGCTGCGGCGGAAGAACCCCTACACAAAGAAACACAATGGAATGAGTCAAATGATTACATAATGTATATAATTCCAGCATCATAAACCTAGATGTTATAGCATGGACGTATTACATCGCTGATGACAACAAAGGATATTTTATATTGCAGCTTGTCTTGGTTTTACATTGTTAAAGACAGTCAGTCTCCCATGACCTATTTTGTGACATGGTGAAGTGGTAAAACTCTAGTACTAGCTCACCTTGCAGCCCTCACATGTAATAACTCCATAGTGGATTCCTGAGGACTTGTCCCCACAGATCTTGCAGGGTATTACTTCTATTTGAGCTGCAGAGACACACACACACACACAGAGAGATAGAGAGTACATATTGAAAAACGTGAGTTATCAAACCTGTATCAAAACCTAATGAGAATGCAGAAAAATAATAATTTCCTGCCAAGTCTACAGCTAGTAGATCTCAAAATAAGGACAGGAAATTCGACTGATACAGCCTACACACACACTCCTCTCACTATTGAATAACACCCCTGCTGAGGCCAATCTCTCTTGGGGCACGGCCAAGAAGAGTTTGTATCAAAACCAGATGTGATTGCATAAGGTGTTGCAAACGTTCACACATACATTATAGACACTCTGCAAGACTAGCATTGGCTTCGAGTCAGAGGAATATTGGCGTTTGCAACCGGTTAACAGGTTTTCCACCTGGCATGTGGCTATGGTTAGCACAGTGTGAAGGAAGAGTTGGTGAAAGTGTAAGGCAGGCTGTCAGTTTGGCTCTGCCTTGCATGCTCTCAGTGTAGCAACAGCAGACAAAGGCATTCAAATGGGAAAATATTGACTTGAAATCATGGTGCATCTACTGTAGGTAACTGCCAAAATAAAGGAAACACTAGAGTAAATGGGGGATACAAAGTATATTGAAAGGTGTTTCCATGCAGGTGTGGTTCCTGAGTTAATACAGAAATTAACATCTCTTCATGCTTAGGGTCATGAATAAAAATGCAGATTTGCCCATTATTTTGGCTACCATGGCTAGAAGAAGAGATCTCAGTGACTTTGAAAGAAGGGTTTTAAAGGGGCATAGGGGGTTTAAAGGGTGCATGTGTGTCTTAATCACCATATATGAACCCAAGGGGTGCCTGAGACAGTGTTTTCTACCACCATCAACAAAACACCAAATTATCACATTTCTCAGGGGAAAATGGTGTTGCGTTCCTCCAATAGAGTTTCAGAAACTTGTAGAATCTATGCCAAGGCGCCTTGAAGCTGTTCTGGCGGCTTGTGGTGGCCCAACGCCATATTAAGACATTTATTGTTGGTGTTACGGAGTAAGTTTAACCTCGCTTCTCATTCGTCGCCAAACCCAGTGGCTCCTGGTCATCTATAAGTCTTTGCTAGGTAAAGCCCCGCCTTATCTCAGCTCACTGGTCACCATAGCAGCACCCACCCATAGCACGTGCTCCAGCAGTCACCCCCAAAGCCAATTACTGCTTTGGCCGCCTTTCCTTCCCGTTCTCTGCTGCCAATGACTGGAACGAACTGCAAAAATAACTGAAGCTGGAGACTCATATCTCCCTCACTAACTTTAAGCACCAGCTGTCAGAGCAGATCACAGATCACTGCACATAGCCCATCTGTAAATAGCCCATCCAACTACCTCATCCCCATACTGCTATTAAGTTATTTAGCTCCTTTGGACCCCAGTATCTCTACTTGCACATTCATCTTCTGCACATCTATCACTCCAGTGTTTAATTGCTATATTGTAATTATTTTGCCACTATGGCCTATTTATTGCCTTTACCTCCCATATCCTACCTCATTTGCACACACTGTATATATACTTTTTCTATTGTATTATTGACTGTATTCAATTCCATTATTCCATGTGTAAATTTGTGTTGTTTGTGTCGCACTGCTTTGCTTTATCTTGGCCATGTCGCAGTTGTAAATGAGAACTTGTTCTCAACTAGCCTACCTGGTTAAATAAAGGTTAAAAAAAATAAGTTTACAAGCACAGTAATTGCTTATCTTAAATCTGCTTAAGGCCAAACGTCTGCTAAATGACTTAAATGTAAATGTAAATGTAAGCATACACCAATTAAAACACCTGGTTTCCTGAGCAATCTTTTGAAATATTAGGACATGTAAACGCCTTAAACCGGCATTCCAACGGTGTATTTGATCTGCGTACGTGCCAGCACCAGCCAAGCGAGCCTCCCTCATTATCGTGAATGGACTGAGTTTCGGAACTGAACGTATGCATCTTAAAGGTCGTTTTCACAGACAAACTGTACATGTCCCAGCTCAGAATCAAATACGCTTCCCAAAAATAACATGGTCGCTGTAGTAGAACCTTTATTTTCATTGCCGATGTTCTGCATTTATCAGGTAGCCTGATTTCAGATGTGTCCATGTAAACGGGATTATTAGAGAAATCCTTCTTCTTGCAAAGCATGTAAACGTTTTAATTGAACTATTATATGAATCTGACTATTACGCAACAATCGTATTATTGTGTGCATGTAACTGGACTCACTGTTTCCTTTATTTTGGCAGTTACCTGTATGTGCCACATTTCATACAAATACAGTTGCACCCCAGACAGATTGATCCAGCAAAGAGAATAGTACAACTCAAAGTAAACAGTGCAATAAAAGGAGCGGGCGGATGATTTGACTGAAATGTTTTGCACCTGAACTTGGCCGAGTGTCTCTAAAGTTGTCTCTCTGACTGTGGACCCAGTGAAGTGAAAGAGACAGAAATAGACAGAGTCATGTGTCAGAAACCTCAGTCCCCTCAAACACACTCTCCCACTCTCTCCCTTCACATACACGGGGCCCATATGATATGAGAGGCTAAAATGGAGGGCAGTACGTGAAGAAGAAAAACATGTTTCCTTTTAAAGACAGAGCCGGTCAGCTGTATTAGTTCACCACAACCACAGAACTAAACAGAGACAAAAACGACTAACTTATGAATGTGACATGCTAACATTACTCAATCTGTCAGTCTATTTTATTTTTGTGCTATATAAAGAGAGAACAAATGTGTGTTATTCATAAAGCTTGGGCTCTTTAGTCTTCCAAGAGGCAGACATAAGGAAAATCACTTTACACTGTAATTGAATGCATTATTATTGTGGCGTTGCATGTAGGAAAATGTCAATTTAAATGTGTTTTTTTAAACTGGGAAATTCTGCTGTCCTCTCTAAGTAATAACTCAAATACACAGAGTGACTGAGGCAGCTGCAGGCATGCAATGGAAAAAAAAGTGGCTCCTTCTCTCCCCCGCCCCCTGCACTCTCTTTTCTCTCCAAACCCCCGCTAGCTCCCCCCTCCCTTTCCTCTCGATTATATAACTCTCATCTGCAAGCATTCCCCGAACACACTCATTCAGGGAGGTCACTCTAGCAACGCAACCGCCCTGCCTACTCTGTCGCTACAGCTCCCATTGGCTGAGGAGCGGGCAGGGCCTGTCTGGGGTTGGTTGTGTGGGATATCACTTAGGCGCGGTTGCCTGCCAAACTATTCTGTCCCACTGACACACTTTCTCTGTGTAGCGGACAATTATGGATGAAGATCGTCATGAAAATATAGTAACCGTTGTACGTTTTTTTTGTGTTTGGTAAGAACAGCTGACTGAAGAAGACCGGGCATCCGTGCGGTTGAGTCCGTTTCTGCTGTAACATGGACTCTACAACGTCACCAAACTTTGTTGCTCCTTAATGAAACAAGAAAAGTATTATAGCAAACGAGACTATGGCTGCCTAGGGAACGCCCCCCTGCAGCAGCACATGCAGTCAGGAGAGGAAAAGAGGAGAAAATGTACTTCTTTAAGTACAAAACTAAACTAACTTTGCTACTTGAACGGTTATTAAGGTGACCGCATCATTTGGCTGACCAATAACTGTCATCCTAAATTCCATGACCGCCACAGCCCTAGGTCCAGCAGTACCATGTCTGCTATCTGACTACTCTCGCTGACATGGAGCTTCTGCTTCAAGTATTGATATTCTTGTCCCCAGCTTGAGGGAAGTCAGCGGCCAGAATAACACACAGCAAATGTGTGATCGGAATTTTAACTCCCAGTGTTAAATTGAACACTTTTAGTAATTATATGTGACCCAAAGTCTTGATGAACTAACACACCAAGAGTGTTGGGTCCCTAACGCCATGGGTGTTGCAAATTCCAACTTAAATGAACTTTTTATTAGAGCTGATGCCATTACACTTTCTCAGTGTTAGGGAATTAACACCTGTGGTGTTACATTAACTTGTTTTGGGGTGTTGTTTTAACACTGTAGGGTGCCTTATTTTCATATTTATTTCCCAGGGTGCCTTTTGAGTGAATTTTAGAGGTACCAGTACCATCCATGACTGTTTGCTAGTGACAGAGACATGGTTGTTGCATTCAATGACTTTAAGTTCTGTAGCCTTTACCAATTGAGTGCCTAAGATAATATAAATATGTAATTATTTATGACAATAGAACACTTTTTTTTTTTTTTTTTACAATAACACATTTCGACAGCCTAGTATTACCCTAACACACTGGTCAAAACCTCCTGGTTTGCAGGTCATATCAACAAGTCATATAATGCTGGCTTGCAAAGTGTTATATAGTTCCTGTTGGAATCCAGCCAGATATCCAACAATTGGAACTTTTAATCACCCGCAATCTGCAGTTAGAATGACTGCCAAGGTAGGGAAGATCAGTAAATGAGACTACCTAAACCATCTAAACTGGCAGAACCATCTCAATAACAGGTGAAATAAATCCAATAATTTACTGATTGGATTAGTTTAGGGAAAATGTATGTTATTTATCTTTGTGTAGTATAAAATCAATGAATCCACCAATGTGCATGCAGAATCATAGATATTAAAACAAATTATCCTAAAAAGCAACCTGCAACAAAACATCCTTGGAAACACGATAATTAGGCCCCTCTTTTTCAGTCGAGTAACACCACCAGCTGATTAACACTTAATTTATTCACCGCAGGTGGCGTCAATTTAAATCCCACTGGTGTTAACCCCACTAGAATCAACACTCTGATGTAACTCACAATACTTTTTTTTTTACCTTAACACCAAGATTTTAACACCCACAAATTTGCTATGCACAGACCCCCATTTCGTGACATCATCATTCAGTTCTGCAGTTGACTCCTGACCTGGGCTTCCACACCAATCCCCTTTAACCTCTGACCTATCCTTCTGGAGAGCAACCACAACATAGTGAAATGTAACTGAACTAGTTACATAACAAAGAAATGTGAATCGGCGTCCCCAGTTTGTTTCAGTCGTAGAGGCCAAACTAACACAAGGTTCAAGTTTTTGCACAGAAGTTTCCATGTTCAAAATGACTCATTCTAACCCTAAACTCAACGCAGATATCTCCGAGAAAGACAAAGTTTCAAAGTGGTAACATTATAGGTCTATTTTCTCACAAGGCACCCAAACCAGCTATCTCGCAAACAATGAAATCAAATTGTATTAGTCAGATGCGCCGAATACAACAGGTGATGTAGACCTTACAGTGAACCCTTAACCAACAGTGCAGTTTCCAAAAAATACGGATAGAATAAGAGATAAAAGTAACAAGCAATTAAAGAGCAGCAGTAAAAAATAACAATGTATACAAGGGGGGCCGGTACAGAGTCAATGTGCGGGGGCACCGGTTAGTTGAGGTAGTATGTACAGTTGAAGTCGGAAGTCTACATACACCTTAGCCAAATACATTTAAACTCAGTTTTTCACAATTCCTGACATTTAATCCTAGTAAAAATTCCCTGTCCAGGTCAGTTGGGATTAACACTTTATTTTAAGAATGTGAAATGTCAGAATAATAGTAGAGAGAATGATTTATTTAAGCTTTTATTTCTTTCATCACATTCCCAGCGGGTCAGATGTTTACATACACTCAATTAGTATTCGGTAGCATTGCCTTTAAATTGTTGGGTCAAACGTTTCAGGTAGCCTTCCACAAGCTTCACACAATAAGTTGGGTGAATTTTGTCTCTTTCCTCCTGACAGAGCTGGTGTAACCGAGTCAGGTTTGTAGGCCTCCTTGCTCGCACATGCTTTTTCAGTTCTGCCCACACATTTTCTATATGATTGAGGTCTGGGCTTTGTGATGGCCACTCCAATACCTTGACTTTGTTGTCCTTAAGCCATTTTGCCACAACTTTGGAAGTATGCTTGGGATCATTGTTCATTTGGAAGACCCATTTGCGACCAAGTTTTAACTTCCTGACTGATGTCTTGAGATGTTGCTTCAATATATCCACATCATTTTCTTGCCTCATGATGCCATCTATTTTGTGAAGTGCACCAGTCCCTCCTGCAGCAAAGCACCCCCACAACATGATGCTGCCACCCCATGCTTCACAGTTGGGATGGTGTTCTTCGGCTTGCAAGCCTCCCCTTTTTCCTCCAAACATAACAATGGTCATTATGGCCAAGCAATTCTATTTCTGTTTCATCAGACCAGAGGACATTTCTCCAAAAAGTACAATCTTTGTCCCCATGTGCAGTTGCAAACCGTAGTCTGGATATTTTTTATGGAGGTTTTGGAGCAGTGGCTTCTTCCTTGCTGAGCGGCCTTTCAGGTTATGTTGATATAGGACTCATTTTACTGTTGATATAGATACTTTTGTACCCGTTTCCTCCAGCATCTTCACAATGTCCTTTGCTGTTGTTCTGGGATTGATTTGCACTTTTCGCACCAAAGTTCGTTCATCTCTAGGAGACAGAACGCGCCTCCTTCCTGAGCGGTATGATGGCTGCGTGGTCCCATGGTGTTTATAGTTGCGTACTATTGTTTGTACAGATGAACGTGGTACCTTCAGGCATTTGGAAATTGCTCCCAAGGATGAACCAGACTTGTGCAGGTCTACAGTTTTTTAAGACTCCAGTCTTATGGCTTAGGGGTAGAAGCAGAAGCTGTTCAGAAGCTATTTGGACCTAGACTTGGTGCTCCGGTACTGCTTGCCGTGCGTTAGCAGAGAGAACAGTCTATGACTAGGGCGGTTGGAGTCTTTTTCCTCCTCTGTCTCTGCTGCTAAAGCCACTTTCTACCACTCTAAATTCCAAGCATCTGCCTCTAACCCTAGGAAGCTCTTTGCCACCTTCTCCTCCCTCCTGAATCCTCCTCCCCCTCCCCCCCCTCCTCCCTCTCTGCAGATGACTTCGTCAACCATTTTGAAAAGAAGGTCGACGACATCCGATCCTCGTTTGCTAAGTCAAACGACACCGCTGGTTCTGCTCACACTGCCCTACCCTGTGCTCTGACCTCTTTCTCCCCTCTCTCTCCAGATGAAATCTTGCGTCTTGTGACGGCCGGCCGCCCAACAACCTGCCCGCTCGACCCTATCCCCTCCTCTCTTCTCCAGACCATTTCCGGAGACCTTCTCCCTTACCTCACCTCGCTCATCAACTCATCCCTGACCGCTGGCTACGTCCCTTCCGTCTTCAAGAGAGCGAGAGTTGCACCCCTTCTGAAAAAAACCTACACTCGATCCCTCCGATGTCAACAACTACAGACCAGTATCCCTTCTTTCTTTTCTCTCCAAAACTCTTGAACGTGCCGTCCTTGGCCAGCTCTCCCGCTATCTCTCTCAGAATGACCTTCTTGATCCAAATCAGTCAGGTTTCAAGACTAGTCATTCAACTGAGACTGCTCTTCTCTGTATCACGGAGGCGCTCCGCACTGCTAAAGCTAACTCTCTCTCCTCTGCTCTCATCCTTCTAGACCTATCGGCTGCCTTCGATACTGTGAACCATCAGATCCTCCTCTCCACCCTCTCCGAGTTGGGCATCTCCGGCGCGGCCCACGCTTGGATTGCATCCTACCTGACAGGTCGCTCCTACCAGGTGGCGTGGCGAGAATCGGTCTCCTCACCACGCGCTCTCACCACTGGTGTCCCCCAGGGCTCTGTTCTAGGCCCTCTCCTATTCTCGCTATAAACCAAGTCACTTGGCTCTGTCATAACCTCACATGGTCTCTCCTATCATTGCTATGCAGACGACACACAATTCATCTTCTCCTTTCCCCCTTCTGATGACCAGGTGGCGAATCGCATCTCTGCATGTCTGGCAGACATATCAGTGTGGATGACGGATCACCACCTCAAGCTGAACCTCTGCAAGACGGAGCTGCTCTTCCTCCCGGGAAGGACTGCCCGTTCCATGATCTCGCCATCACGGTTGACAACTCCATTGTGTCCTCCTCCCAGAGCGCTAAGAACCTTGGCGTGATCCTGGACAACACCCTGTCGTTCTCAACTAACATCAAGGCGGTGGCCCGTTCCTGTAGGTTCATGCTCTACAACATCCGCAGAGTACGACCCTGCCTCACACAGGAAGCGGCGCAGGTCCTAATCCAGGCACTTGTCATCTCCCGTCTGGATTACTGCAACTCGCTGTTGGCTGGGCTCCCTGCCTGTGCCATTAAACCCCTACAACTCATCCAGAACGCCGCAGCCCGTCTGGTGTTCAACCTTCCCAAGTTCTCTCACGTCACCCCGCTCCTCCGCTCTCTCCACTGGCTTCCAGTTGAAGCTCGCATCCGCTACAAGACCATGGTGCTTGCCTACGGAGCTGTGAGGGGAACGGCACCTCAGTACCTCCAGGCTCTGATCAGGCCCTACACCCAAACAAGGGCACTGCGTTCATCCACCTCTGGCCTGCTCGCCTCCCTACCACTGAGGAAGTACAGTTCCCGCTCAGCCCAGTCAAAACTGTTCGCTGCTCTGGCTCCCCAATGGTGGAACACACTCCCTCACGACGCCAGGACAGCGGAGTCAATCACCACCTTCCGGAGACACCTGAAACCCCACCTCTTTAAGGAATACCTAGGATAGGATAAAGTAATCCTTCTCACCCCCCCCCCCTTAAAAGATTTAGATGCACTATTGTAAAGTGGCTGTTCCACTGGATGTCATAAGGTGAATGCACCAATTTGTAAGTCGCTCTGGATAAGAGCGTCTGCTAAATGACTTAAATGTAATGTAAATGAGTCTGACAATTTTTAGGGCTTTCCTCTGACATGCCTGGTGTAGGTCCTGGATGGCAGGAAGCTCGACCCCAGTGATGTACTGGGCCGTTCGCACAACCCTCTGTAGTGCCTTGTGGTCAGAGGCCGAGCAGTTGACATAACAGGCAGTGATGCAACCAGTCAGGATGCTCTCAATGGTGCAGCTGTAGAACCTTTTGAGGATCTGAGGACCCATTGCCAAAACTTGTCAGTCTCCTGAGGGGGGAATAGGTTTTGTTGTACTAAAAAGGGAATAAAACTCGCTACCTCTGTCTGTTTATCAGTCACAGCCTAAGCACGTAACTGTGTTCTCTACTAGAGGCTAATTCAATAGCTATATGGCTCTGGTCTCTAAGCCTTCTCCTTTCTTGGAATCTAACATAGAACATGTGGGGGTCATTGTATTGTGTCAGTTAGTCAGTGTGTCAAGCTGTCAGTGGGCCAGTAAACTCAGATGTATTGGATGCCCTTTACCCAACCAGCCTTCTGGAACACAACTCCTACCACTTTTTCTAGGCTAACATAACATGGCACATATCGGCAGTTGTTGCCACATACAAGGCCCCTCTAGTCAAGTCCCTTAGGTGATTGTTGTCTGTTGTTTCCGACAAGGTGAAGGACATAATGTAAAAGTTCATTTCCCAACTGAGATCATTTTCCCATTATGAACTTTTCGCTTTGTAGCTCACAGAGTTGCTTACGGTCAATCTGGTGAAGCGAGATCACCATGATGATGATAATAATAAGAATAAAGTACAGTGAGTATTTATCTGTACTCAAATGGCTCTACCCCTAACTCTACCTTCCCACTTACAAAACAAACGCTTATTTCCACTTTGGCTGTGAAATAAGTATTTGCATTTCATTGTCTGACATGGAATGCAAATATAACTATATATATATATATATATATATATATGCGTATTCTGAGGTGTGAAATCCATGTGTTAGTGATAGCTTTTAATGACGTGTCAAAGAGTTAGCGTATACATTTCGATATCCTACCAGATGTAGAACCTCCCTCTACAGGCCAAAACAATCTCCCTCCCTCCCCAAGCAGATTAGGAACAGAGTAGCCTCTGTGCCAAAAACCCTCATTCCAAACAAACACTAAATACTGTAATTCAACAATAAATATATATATATGCTACAATAGCAATATGTTTATCAGTCTTACAATGTATTGTTACATTATTGTGACAACAACAGACAGTAGGCTAGTCTATATTGTAATTGTAACAAGCCTTGTATGCCTTTTGATTGCAGTAATGTATATTAGAGGCAACATCGTGAGAAGATAGGCAGCAACAAAAGTAGCAGTAGCATTGCAGTAAGTAACCTTTTTATCATAATCTTTCTGATCGTTGATTTTGTCAACCATGTCAACTACTACATCCATTCCAGGAGCTAAAGAAAATGTATCTATAGCCTGCTGCCTGAGTTCAACTTCGTTGCATTCGAGATGCCCCAGGCAGGGCTCTTGCAACCAACCAACCAACTGTTTTTGTCCTTTGCTGATCCTTCCCTCTGTCTAAGCCACTCCCTCCTCTCTCTCGCCCCCGCCCTCCTGAATGCAGTATTCGCTCGGTGACATAGGTCACGTTCTCCTGCTCAGACGTTGAATGCGTCAACCAAATGTTGTGTCACGTCGACATATTCCTTTGCCCGTTTCTGACATGTCAGATCTTACAACACCTAGATAGGTATTTTTAGTATCAGCTAACCACATTAGGGATGATTATTTTACATCATTTTACAATTCAAGTAATATCATAACATTTTTCCAGATATCTGCATGATCAAACTTGTATTTATTTTAAAACTTTGTTTAAACTTGCTGCGCAACCTGTGCGACTCAAGAGAAAGAGTGCGCTCTACAGCAGAGCGGGCAGGGGCCAGTGGTGTGTGACATAGGAGGAAGAGAGACAAAAAGTAATCACTGACTGGCGCTAGTTAGATAGACAAACTTGTAAATGCTATAGGTTATCATCCCATCTGGCAGTGCCTGTCTTTACTGCATCAAATCGATGTAAAGAAGCTAACTAAGATGGCTAGATGAGAGCCTACCTGTCGTTTGCTCATTGTAGCCTACACCTTCTCATTTAGCTAATTGAATTATGTAATTTGAATTCCATTTTTCATTGAATAAAGATCTCCTACTTCACGTTGCTACACATGGAACATCTGACTGTAGTGCCAACAACAGGCTACACGCGTGACATGTACGGTCTTTTCGGGCGACGCACGTCAAAAAACGACATTCAAAAGTTCGTTTTATTAAATTTATATTTTCTAATGTCATGGTATATCCTTCTGTGTAACAATGTCACGTAGATATTCGAATACTAACGTCAGTTCGGATATTTGAATAACCGTGCCCATCCCTAAACCACATCATCATCACGCAACCAGAACCATTGATTGATGCATGCAACATATGAGCAGGGGAACGCGACCAATTAGGTCAGTGGAACAGCCAACATTCTCCCCCTCCACACAGTCGGCCATGCTGGCACCACCATCACAACAACATGCCGAAATCAATTCATTTTAGATTAATTAACCCACTGAACAATATTACACACTGAGTGTACACAATATTAGGAACACTTCCCAATATTGATTTGCACCCACTTTTGCCCTCAGAACAGCCTTAATTCGTCGGGTGTCGAAAGTGTTCCACCGGGATGCTGGCCCATGTTAACTCCACTGCTTCCCACAGTTTTGTCAAGTTGGCTGGATGTCCTTTGGGTGGTGGACCATTCTTGACACACACAGAAAACTGTTGAACGTGAAAAACCCAGCAGTGTTGCAGTTCTTGACACACTCAAACCAGTGTGCTTGGCACATAGAAAGGCACTTAATTATTGTCTTGCCCATTCACCCTCTGAATGGCACAAATACACAATCCATGTCTCAATTGTCTCAAGGCTTAAAAATCCTTCTTTAACCTGTATCCTCCCCTTCATCTACACTGATTGAAGTGGATTTAACAGGAGATAGCATAGCTTCACCTGGTCAGTCTGTCATGGAAAGTGCAGGTGTGCCTAAGGTTTTGAACACTCAGTGCAATTCTGGTTTCATTAACATGGATTTATAGCATCGTTTGTGCTCAGGATGGCTAATATTCTGGCAAAGATATTACAATAAAATGCCATAAATATGCCAGTATGATTTACAAATGTAATTCTTTGATTTATAGCCAACTAATTTTAGTCCTGCTATTCCAATTGAATATTGTTTTGATCACATGTGTCGCCTATTTTAGAACCTGTAGTGCACATTTTTACCAGTGTGCATCTCCTATCGACTCGTTGCATCACCCAATATGGATCCCCAGGCACATTTTACAGACAAGAGTCCCAGGTGGAATCAACCTGATTATTATGACATGAATGCAAAAAGTCAGATCATAGGCTTTTAAAACAAAACACATAGGCTATTTACAACCATTTGGTCTCAATCCTGAATTAAATGCAACATTGTTCAAATATTGAACCAAAACATTTTATGATGAATATAAGCATTTTCACTAGTTCTCTGTCAGACAGAAAAACTATCCAGTCTATACACTAACAGCCAGGACAGGACGCCCATTCACAGCGGCAGTGGCGCACCTGGCAAAACTAGCCAGATAAACCAGTCAGGCACAACAGCATGAGATTAGCATCATACGCACTTCGAAAAGAAAGAAGTTACAATGTTAATTACACAGTTAGGCCTACAGTAACTTACATTTGAAAAGAGTTGTATACATTGTTTCATATTGAAATGACCATCGTAATACTTTGCAATGTCACATATATATACTATGTTTATCAACAATAGCATATGTGACATAGTATGGTATACGATGGCCATTTGAATATCAATGACAGCCTAATAATAAATGTACCTCTCATGTTGAATATTATCGTTTCTGGATCAATGAATTGGACTTCATGTGGTGTGTAACAGAATAAAAATATATGTCCAACTGTTGAAAGACAAGCATTTGCTGGCACGTAAAATAAAACGTATTTGGCCTGACGAACTAGATTTTTTTTTTATATATATATATATATATTAAACAAGGCAAAAATCCGCGAGTGTTTCCTTATCGTTCGACAAAGTCTTGCAATGGTGAATCAAATACAAAGCAAATCGACTGTTCAAGTTGAATTGTGTCCTGTTTGTCTCGATGCACTATTTCGGTAACTTTTTACAAAACTCTCCCACGGTGGTTTAGCTTGCAAGCAAGGTCCCAAATACTCTACCTCCCCTTTTTCGTTCGGACTGCCTTTCACTCTGTCTACCCTGCTAACCTACTTTTCGACGCGTGGACTGGACTCTCATATGATCTCACACTCCAGATAGCTCCTCTTCGCGGCCGCGCGTACGCGGGATCGAGTTTTAAGGAAAATCAGATCTACTGGCAATAACAAACAACAATTAACGCTTTAACTCTCATTTAGAGTAACGTGGGTTTGAAAATGTCGTTTTTTGGGGGTTAGTTTTTCACAAATCAATATTTTTTGCAAGGCATGGACATAACACTATGGGTTATTACACTCTTTTTGTAATGCACTTTGTGTTGAGGTGGATAGGCCATATCGAAGAACAATGGGCATTATGATAATAAAATCTCAGAGCTTTGTGTTGCAATGATTACTAATGATTACTTCGGATTTATGCCATTCACAGGGAAGTTCTCCTGTGTGAGAGCTGTTTGGGGGTTGTGCTTTGTCATGCAAGGCTCTGGCAGTTTAGTTATGAAACCGGGAGAAGGCAGATTGCGCAATAGGTTTGTGGAGCCCGAAGCCACACACCACTCTATATCGTCATATCTTGTTATTGATACCGTGTCTTGTTTTGATGTGTTTTGACTGCAATGTCTATGCTAGTATAGCAAAAATGTACTAGCTATCTAACCATCAACTGTAACGATATATTTGAGAGACAACAAGTGTTCATTGTGCAAATGTATTTATGTTTTCAATAAACATTTGGAGAGGAAATATAGTTTACATGTTGTCAACAATCTAAGCCAACCCAATCTGTTTTTCTCCATAGTTGAGCATGGGTTAGTTTTGTTGCTAAACAACCAACCTGTCTATGCCTCATGTCTTCCTTCTCCTTTTAATTTATTTAAATGACTGCTAATACATAATTATAGTATAATCATAAATCTCTCTTTTCTTTCTCTCATCTGTATCCTTTCTCTCTATCCTCCCTCTCTCATGTCCCTCTTCCATAGCCACTCTGTTTTCTGTCTCCCTTGACAACCCGGGTGACACTCTGACCTGAAGACTTACATAACTACAGAACAGGCTAGTGGGGAGAGGGTGGAGGGAGAAAGGGAGGGAAAGAGGGAGGACTCCAACATAGCTGGGAGACATGCATGCAAATATGTTACTCTAGTCTGTTGACAAGGAGAGTGAGAGAGAAAAAACCCGGTATACCCTAATTGACAAACAAACAGACCAAAACAAAGTCTTCTCATGCTTTGTTGATTTAAAAAAAGCTTTTGACTCAATTTGGCATGCGGGTCTTCTATACAAATTGATGGAAAGTGGTGTTAGTGGAAAAACATACTGCATTATAAAATCAATGTACACAAACAACAAGTGTGTGGTTAAGATTGGCAAAAAAAACACACACATTTCTTTCCACAGGGCCTGGGGGGGCAGACAGGGAGGGGCCGACAGGGATGCATCTAAAGCCTCACCCCTCTTCAACATATCTATAAACAAATTGGCAAGGGCACTAGAACAGCCTGCAGCACCCGGCCTCACCCTACTAGAATCTGAAGTAAAATGTCTACTGTTTGCTGATCTGGTGCTTCTGTCCTCAACCAAAGTGGGCCTACAGCAGCACCTAGATCTTCTGCACAGAGTCTGTCAGACCTGGGCCCTGACAGTCAATCTCAGTAAGTCAAAATTAATGATGTTCCAAAAAAGGTTGCCAGAACCACAAATACAAACACCGTTGCCCTAGAGCACACAAAAACCATCAGCGCCACAGGTAACTTCCATAAAGCTGTGAACGATCAGAGAGAAAAGGCAAGACGGGCTGTCTATGTCATTCAAAAGAACATACAATTCAACATACCAATTAGGATCTGGATAAAAATACTTGAATAAGTTATAGAACCCATTGCCCTTTATGGTTGTGAGGTCTGGGGTCTGCTCACCAACCAAGAATTCACAAAACGGGACAAACACCAAATTAAGACTCTGCATGCATAATTCTGCTAAAATGTCCTCTGTGTACAACGTAAAACACCAAACAATGCATGCAGAGCAGAATTAGGCCGATACTCGCTAATTATCAAAATCTAGAAAAGAGACATTCAATTCTACAACCACCTAAAAGGAAGTGATTCCCAAACCTTTCATAACAAAGCCATCACCTGCAAAGAAATTAACCTAGAAAAGTGCCCCCTATGCAAGCTGGTCCTGGGGCTCTGTTCACAAACGGACCCCACAGAGCCCCAGGACAGCAACACAATTAGACCCAACCAAATCATGACAGAACAAAAAGAGAATTACTTGACATAATGGAAAGAATTTACAAAACAAAACAGAGCAAACTAGAATGCTACTTGGCCCTAAACAGAGAGCACACAGTGGCAGAATACCTGACCACTGTGACTGACCAAAAATAAAGGAAATCTTTGACTATGTATAGACTCAGTGAGCATAGCTTTGCTATTGAGAAAGGCCACCGAAGGCAGATCTGGCTCTCAAGAGAAGACAGGCTATGTGCAAACTGCCCATAAAATGAGGTGGAAACTGAGCTGCACTTCTTAACCTCCTGCCAAATGTATGACCATTTTAGAGACACATATTTACCTCAAATTACACAGACCCACAAAGAATTTGAAAGCAAATCAAATTTGGATAAACTCCTCTATATAAATAACACAGTGCGCAATCACAGCAGTAAGATTTGTGACCTGTTGCCACAAGAAAAGGGAAACCAGTGAAGAATAAACACCATTTTAAATACAACCTATATTTATGTTTATTTATTTTCCCTTTTGAACTTTAATTATTTGCACATCATTACACTGTATATAGACATAATATGACATTTGAAATATCTTTATCATTTTGGAACTTTTGTGAGTGAATGTTTACTGTACATCTTTTATTGTTTACTTCACTTTGTTTATTATCTATTTCACTTGCTTTGGCAAGATAAACATGTTTCCCATGCCAATAAAGTGCCTTAAATGTAATTTTATTGAAATACACAGAGAAAAAATGCAAAGAGAGCGAAAAGAGAGAAAGAAAGAAGGACAGAAAGAGAGAGAGAGAGAGAGAGAGAGAGAGAGAGAGAGGGGGGGCAGGAGTGTTGTTTTGAAGGTTGTCAGCAGCTGCGAAACAAGCCAAACAGAACAGATGGAGATGTATTTGGCAGACAGACAGAGCGACAGACGGACTGACAGACAGAGCGACAGACGGACTGACGGACAGACACAGGGAAAACAAAGATTACATACATGGATAAGTGATGCGTAGCTAGATACTGTATAGAGAAAGATAAGAGAGAGATTGATCAGTTTAAATCAGGAATGAAATCTTGCATGGACAATGGCCTATCAGGACTAGGACTGGTGACTACTATTTCCACAGAGAATATGTCAGGATCCTGTCGTCCATGGTGGTATAATCCCTCTCTCACTTCTCTCTCATTCTGTAATCCCTCTTTCCTTCGCTCCCTCCCTCTGCTGTGGGGATGTAATCTGGCCCGGGTAAAACTCGTTGTGCCACTAGGCCAGTGTGTCAGCTAGCACAGAAAACAATTTCCTCTCGTTCATCAACCTGCTCTACTCCTACTTCTCTTCTTCCCGGTGGAATGTATTCATGAATGCCAAGGGAAACCATGCTTCCCCAAAAAATTTACCATGAAAAAAATAAACAAATGACCTCTGTGTTTCTTATATTTCCTTCAATTTGCAAGAGGCTGAATATACAGTTGAAGTCTGAAGTTTACATACTCCTTAGCCAAATACATTTAAACTCAGTTTTTCACAATTCCTGACATTTAATCCTAGTAAGAATTCCCTGTTTTAGGTCAGTTAGGATCACAAATTAATTTTAAGAATGTGAAATGCCAGAGTAATAGTAGAGAGAATGATTTATTTATGCTTTTGTTTCTTTCATCACATTCCCAGTGGGTCAGAAGTTTACATACACTCAATTAGTATTTGGTAGCATTGCCTTTAAATGGTTTAACTTTAGTCAAACATTTTGGGTAGCCTTCCACAAGCTTCACACAATAAGTTGGATGAATTTTGGCCCATTCCTCCTGACAGAGCTGGTGTAACTGAGTCAGGTTTGTAGGCCTCCTTGTGTAACGGATGTGAAACGGCTAGCTTAGTTAGCGGTGTGCCCTAAATAGCGTTTCAATCGGTTACGTCACTTGCTCTGAGACCTTGAAGTAGTAATTCCCCTTGCTCTGCAAGGGCCGCGGCTTTTGTGGAGCGATGGGTAACGATGCTTCGAGGGTGACTGTTGTCGTTGTGCGCAGAAGGTCCCTGGTTCGCGCCCGTGTATGGGCGAGGGGACGGTTTAAAAGTATACTGTTACACTTGCTCGCACACGCTTTTTCAGTTCTGCCCACACATTTTCTATAGGATTGAGGTCAGGGCTTTGTGATGGCCACTCCAATACCTTGACTTTGTTGTCCTTAAGCCATTTTGCCACAACTTTGGAAGTATGCTTGGGGTCATTGTCCATTTGGAAGACCCATTTGCAACCACGCTTTAACTTGCTGACTGATGTCTTGAGATGTTGCTTCAATATATCCACATAATTTTCCTGCCTCATGATGCCATCTGTTTTGTGAAGTGCACCAGTCCCTCCTGCAGCTAAGCACCCCCACAACATGATGCTACCACCCCCATGCTTCACGGTTGGGATGGTGTTCTTCGGCTTGCAAGTCTCGCCTTTTTCCTCCAAACATAATGAAGGTTATTATGGCCAAGCAGTTCTTTTTTTCTGTTTAATCAGACCAGAGGACATTTCTCCAAAAAGTGCAATCTTTGTCCCCATGTGCAGTTGCAAACCGTAGTCTGGCTTTTTATGGCAGTTTTGGAGCAGTGGTTTCTTCCTTGCTGAGCGGCCTTTCAGGTTATGTTGATATAGGACTCGTTTTACAGTGGATTTTGTACCTATTTCCTCCAGCATCTTCACAATGTCCTTTGCTGTTGTTCTGGGATTGATTTGCACTTTTCGCACCAAAGTACGTTCATCTCTAGGAGACAGAACGCGTCTCCTTCCTGAGCTGCGTGGTCCCATGGTGTTTATACTTGCGTACTATTGTTTGTACAGATGAACGTGGTACCTTCAGACGTTTGGAAATTGCTCCCAAGGATGAACCAGACTTGTAGAGGTCTACAATTCTTTTCTGAGGTCTTGGCTGATTTCTTTTGATTTTCCAATGATGTCAAGCAAAGAGGCACTGAGTTTGAAGGTATACCTTGAAATACATCCACAGGTACACCTCCAATTGACTCAAGCGTTGTCAATTAGCCATCAGAAGCTTCTAAAGCCATGACATCCTTTTCGGGAATTTTCCAAGCTGTTTAAAGGCACAGTTAACTTAGTGTACGTAAACTTCGGACCAACTGAAATTGTGATACAGTGAATTATAAGTGAAATAATCTGTCTGTAAACAATTGTTGGAAAAATGACTTGTGTCATGCACAAAGTAGATGTCATAACCAACTTGCCAAAACTATAGTTTGCTAACAAGAAATTTGCGGAGTGATTCAAAAGCGAGTTTTAATTACTCCTATCGAAGTGTATGTAACCTTCCGACTTCAACTGTATCTCACTGGAGAAAGCATCTGAGCGAACAAAGCAGTGCACCCTCTGTTGTAACGTCGTTCTTCGTTTGTAGAAAGAGAGTCGGAACGAAATGCAGCTTGGTGGTTACTCATGACTTTAATGGAAAAAGTGACACAATGAAATAACTATACAAAATACAAAACAACAAACGGAACGTGAAACCTAATTACAGCCTATCTGGTGAAACTACACAGAGACAGGAACAATCACCCACGAAATACAGAGTGAAACCCAGGCTACCTAAATACGGTTCCCCATCAGAGACAACAAGAATCACCTGACTCTGATTGAGAACCGCCTCAGGCAGCCAAGCCTATACTAGACACACCCCTAATCAACCACAATCCCAATGCCTACAAAAAACCCAATAAGACAATACAATAACCCCATGTCACACCCTGGCCTGAACAAATAATTAAAGAAAACACAAAAATACTAAGACCAAGGCGTGACATCTGTAGTATGCTAATGTTAACTAGCTGGCCTTGCGCATCGTTGTCCATGAAAGGAAGTTAGGCTAGCAAGCAAGTATTTTAGCCAGGTAGCCTAAGACAACTAATAATTAAAAGCCAGTGGCTTGTATTCATGGCTGCCAAGGGAAGCCAGGCTTCCCCAAAAAATGTACCAAGAAAAAAACAAAAAGACATACAAAATCATTTCTCTTTCGTTTCATACATTTCCTTCAATTCGCAAGAGGTTGAATGAATCTCACCGGGAAAAGCATTTCCAAATTGTGTTACGTTACAGCTTTATTCTAAAGTGGATTAAATGATTTCCCCGCTCATCGATCTACACACAATACCCCAAAATGACAAAGCAAAAACCGATTTGTTGATTTTCTTTTCAATAAATCCCAGGAAATATCTTATTTACATAAGTATTCAGGCCATTTGCTTTGAGACTCAAATTATTTGAGCTCAGGTGCATCCTGTTTCCATGGATCATCCTTGAGATGTTTCCACGACATGACTGGAGTCCACCTGTAGTAAATTGAATTGATTGGGCATGATTTGGACAGGCACACACCTGTCTATGCAAGGTCCCACAGTTGATAGTGTATGTCAGCGCAAAAACCAAGCCATGAGGTCGAAGGAATTGTCCGTTGAACTTTGAGACAGGATTGCGTCGGGGGAAGACAGTTTGGATTTGGCGTCAGACCAATCACATCACAAGCCAACCCTCATTATTAACAAAACATTTTTGAAATTGTTGCATCTTGTTGTGTTGTTGTCCTACAGTGGCTAGCTAGCTAACATTTAGTCAGAAACCATTTGGGCATTATGAAAGAGGATGGCATTGGCATTTCTCTACAAGTAGGGTGAGTCAACATGTTTTTACTACTTGCACGACACGCACGCGGACTGACAGAAATCAGAACCATGGACAGCCATGTCATATTTAGCTTGAGTTGATTGGACCTTATTTGGTGTCTTTTAGTTGTCACTGTATTAGACTAAGCAGAGGTGATTAGAAGATGTTGAAATTTCTTGACCATGCTGCTGTAGGTCATGTAACTAACTGTTTGTTTCATGCAGGTTTGGGTAGGTTATTTTCTAAATGTAATCCGCTACAGTTATTAGTTACCTGTCCAAAATTGTATTCAGTAACATAATTTTGGGATTACCCAAACTCAGTAGCGTCATCTGATTACATTCACTTACTTTTAGATTACTTTCCCCTTAAGAGGCATTAGAAGAAGACAAAAAATGTATGTTACCAATTGAACGACATCTGTTGCAGGATAAGTCCATGTTAAAGTTTTCATGGCTGGCCATATTTGTGTCACGCCCTGACCTTAGAGAGCCGTTTTATTTCTCTATTTGGTGAGGTCAGGGTGCGATGTGGGGTGGGCATTCTATGTTTTGTATTTCTT
The DNA here is from genome assembly GCF_023373465.1 of Oncorhynchus keta. Classification (NCBI taxonomy): domain Eukaryota; kingdom Metazoa; phylum Chordata; class Actinopteri; order Salmoniformes; family Salmonidae; genus Oncorhynchus; species Oncorhynchus keta. Next base: position 44,958,862 of record NC_068435.1, on the reverse strand, counting down.
TGTGTTTGGCCGAGTGTGGTTCCCAATCAGAGGCTGGACCCTCCCCTATAGGTTCAGGTTTGTGTTTCGTGGGTGATTGTTTACTGTGTTGTGTGACTGCACCAGCCAGAACTGTTTTCGGTTGTTTCTCTTTATTATTCCCGTGTTCATTTTAAGAAATATATGGACACGTACCACGCTGCACCTTGGTCCTCCTCTTCTCCTTCATACGACGACCGTTACACTATGTTGTGGGAACTTGTTTTTGTACAGCTCCTTGTAAGCTTATGGAACGGTACGTTCGTTTGGGTTTCACTTTGTTATGTTGTTGCTGGTTCTCATTTAATAAATATGATGACCACAAATTACGCTGCGCCTTGGTCTCCTTCAAACAACGCACGTTACAATTCTTCTAACCCATCGCTTTCTACTACATATACTAATACGATTACATTTTCTCTTTAATAACCAAGTTCTATCATAATTCCAGTCATTTCAATAAATGTTATACCCCTGAGATCTTCAAGAATAGGACTTGGAAATATGGAAGTATAGATTAGCCAAATTGTTTTACCTGAGCATGACCCCAAAACTAAGTACTTGTTAGCCAGCCTTACTCTGCTGTTTATGATTTTGTTGTCATGGAGGACTGATTGGGCATATGGAATCGAGTTGAAAAATAAATGCTGCACTCATGCAAATGCGTGTTTTGAGCACTACTGAAAAGTGCTATTAACATGTGGAAAATTAATGCCATATGCTGCATTTGCAATAGGCCTGTTGTTTACCTTTTTTGTTGGTGATACTTTGATATCTTGACAACATGCAGCTGTTTAAAGGGCAAATCCACAGATGAAACAATAACAAAATGGTTGCCTCGCCTCTGTATCGGTAAAAAGCTGAGGGATGGGCCTGGAGAAATGTAACCACTCTCAAGACTAATAGAGCGAGAGAGCTATGTATGCAAGGACTGACCATCCATGATAACAAAATTAGTGTTTTAACCATGTTATGAGGCTATACAGTGTTTGTTTACATTTACAATGTTTACAAACATTGGAGTAAAACAAGTTGATATTTTGGGTTCTCATGAAGTGTGACAGTTTGTAAGGCATTTATAAGTTATACTGTTCAGGAATCAATGGGTATCCAAAAAAAATGGATGTAGCAACTACAGATTTGCCACGTTAAGTCTTTCAAAGGTGTACAAGTTTGAGCATGTGTCCAGTAGGCCTATGGATTTTTTACATTTATCAGCATGATTGAGCAATAAAGCCACACTTTTATTCCATGGGCTTGGATCTGCAATGTGCAGCTGTTACAAGAGCGCAGTTTTCACTGGCTGTCCACTGGTTTCAAAAACAATGATTGATAGACAGCTTAAATTTCTCGAATTCAACCATTATTTGGTTCAAATACACTTAGATTTGTGAATAGCCATCCACAACAACCACAATCTGTAAGGTGCAAATAGTGAAATGAGAGAGCAGCAGTGTGATTCACATCAATGCGCTATGTAGATATCAATAATAAGTGATGTCTGTACTAAATCACTGCTGTCATCCTTACCTCCAAGCGTTTATTCAAGTTGGATAATCTTTGGATGCCGACAGCAGTCGCACCATTGGAAGACATAGTTTGGACTGTAGCCTACAAAAGCCTATTTCTGCTCTGTTCCCTCAATCCATCAAACATATTTGGTGTGTCATCATAGTGGTCTCTGAGCTGTGATCAGACTCGTTCAGGTGGAACAAACATAAATTTGCACCTTTTTCCCCAATGCTGATTTGAATGTCATTGAGAAAATAGAGAAGTGTCAAAGATTGTTTTTTTCTCTCGCAAAAACACCCTTTCCGAATGTAAATGTAAACCTCTGTAATCTGTAATCTGACTACAATATTATTGCTGGTAATGTAACAGATTACAGTTGCTGGTTTTTGCTATAGAGCAAACAACATAATTATCACAACACATAGGTTGTAATATGGCTTTTTTTCTGGATTGGTTTCCCCAGTGATTTTACCTATGCACCGCTACCGCTTCTTATTCTACCTCCCCATCTCTGTCTCCTTCTTCACTTCTTCCACCTCTTCTCTGCCTTCTTCCTGTCCCTCTCTTCCTTTTCCTCCTCATTCATTATTCCATCCCCTTCTCTTATTCATCCCTGACATCATGATCGTCTCTGTCTTTCCTTTCATCCTCTCCTCTCCTCTTCCATCCTTCTCCTCTCTTCCTCTTTCCTATCTCCCTCATCTCTTACCTCAATTTCTCTCTCTTTACTCAGAGACAGTGTTCCATGATAAATATTTATCAGATGGATGGGGTTGAGTTCAGTCTGAGCTCAATAGAAACACAAACTCTCAGCAATCACACACACACACACACACACACACACACACACACACACACACACACACACACACACACACACACACACACACACACACACACATAGTGTGTCAGTGGAAAGAACACAGTGTCCCCACATAGCTACTCTCCTGAAAATAGTTTATATTGCAAACATTATGACAAAGGACAATGTTTTGATCCTTGGACTGGAGAGCTGGTATTGTGCTAACCCATTCAAGCCAAAGGCCTTGCAGTGATTGCTTAATTATTATTCCACATGAATCGTTACTGTTATGGTCACTTTCACCCTCCAAGCTGCACATATACAGCTACATAAACTTGCATGGTCTTTATCAGGGTTGGGGCAAGTGGCAAGAAAAAGTATGTGAACCCTTTTGGAAATTCCTTGATTTCTGCATAAATTGGTCATAAATTTTGATCTGATCTTCATCTAGGTCACAACAATAGACAAACACAGTCTGCTTAAACTAATAACACACAAACAGTTATATGATTTAATGTCTTTATTGAACACACCGTGTAAACATTCACAGTGCATTCACATCTTCCTTTGGCAGCAATAACCTCAACCAAACGTTTTCTGTAGTTGCGGATCAGACCTGCACCATGGTCAAGAGGAAATTTTGACCATTCCTCTTTACACTGTTTAACTGTTTAAGTTTAGCAATATTATTGGGAAGTGTGGTGTGAACTGCTCACTTGAGGTCATGCCACAGCATCTTAATCAGGTTGAGGTCAGGACTCTGACTGGGCCACTCCAGAAGGCGTATTTTCTTCTGTTGAAGCCATTCTGTTGTTGATTTACGTCTGTGTTTTGGGTCATTGCCCTGTTGTATCATCCACCTTCTGTTGAGCTTCAATTGGCGGACAGATAGCCTAACATTCTCCTGCTAAATGTCTTGATAAACTTGGGAATTCATTTTTCCGTTGATGATAGCAAGCTGTCCAGGCCCTGAGGCAGCGAAGCAGCCCCAAACCATGATGCTCTCTCCACCAGACTTTACAGTTGGGATGAGGTTTCGATGTTGGTGTTGTGCCTTTTTCTCTCCACACATAGTGTTGTGTGTTCCTTCCAAACAACTAAACTATAATTTAATCTGTCCACAGAATTTTTTTGCCAGTTATGCTGTGGAACATCCAGGTGCACTTTTGCAAACTTCAGACGTGCAGCAATGTTTTTTTTGGACAGCAGTGGCTTCTTCCGTGGTGTCCTCCCATGAACACCATTCTTGTTTAGTGCTTTACGTATCTTAGACTCGTCAACAGTGATGTTATCATGTTCTAGAGATTTCTGTAGCTGACACTCTAGGATTCTTCTTAATTAACCTCATTGATCATTCTGTGCTGTGCTCTTGCAGTCCTCTTTGCAGGACGGCCACTCATAGGGAGAGTAGCAACAGTGCTGAACGTTCTCCATTTATCGACAATTTGTCTTACCATGGACTGATGAAGGCTTTTAGAGATACTTTTGTAACCCTTTCCAGCTTTATGCAAGTCAACAATACTTATTCTTAGGTCTTCTGAGATCTCTTTTGTTCGAGGCATGGTTCACATCAGGCAATGCTTCTTGTGAATAGCAAACTCAATTGTTGTGAATGTTTTTTTATAGGGCAAGGCAGCTCTAACCAACATCTCCAATCTCGTCTCATTGATTGGAGTCCAGGTTAGCTGACTCCTGACTCCAATTAGCTTTTGGAGAAGTCATTAGCCTAGGGGGTTCACATACTTTTTCCTACACTGTGAAAGTTTAAATGATGTATTCAATATAGACAAGAACAATGCAGTAATTTGTTGTGATACAACCTGGAATTGAACCAGGATCTGTAGTGATACTTCTAGCACTGAGATGCAGTGCCTTAGACCACTGCGCCACTCGGCAGCCCAGATTTGCCAAATTTCCAAATATGGAAGAATAGATTAACCAAATATTTTTACCTAAGCATAACCCCAAAACGAAGGACTAAAAAAATAAATGCTGCCGCTTATGGAATGGCATGCTCTACTGAAAAGTGCTATTTACATGTGGAAAATGAATGCCATATGCTGCATTTTATTTAAGCCTGTTGTTTACCTTATTGTTGGTGATACTTTGACATCTTGATAATATGCAGCTGTTTAAAAGGGCAAATCCGCAGATGAAACAGAAACAATAACAAAACCGTCGCCCACCTGTTTTTGTAAAAAGCTGAGGGATGGGCACGGAAAAATGTTTACCACTCTCAGATATGTAAACGGAGCTATGGATGCAAGGACTGACCATCCATGATATCAAAATGATTGTTTTAACCATGTTATGAGGCTATACAGTGTTTACTTACAATTACAATATTTACAAACATTGGAGAAAAACAAGTTGATATTTTGGGTTCTCATGGACTGTGACATTTCAGTTCATGAGGCATAAGTTATATTCTTCAAGAATCAATGGATATATATATATATATATATACACTACTGGGCAAAAGTTTTAGAACACCTACTTATTCAAGGGTTTTTCTTGATTTGTACTATTTTCTACATTGTAGAATACTAGTGAAGACATCAAAACTATGAAATGACATATGGAATCATGTAGTAACCAAAAAACAAATCAAAATATATTTTATATTTGAGATTCTTCAAATAGCCACCCATTACCTTGATGACAGCTTTATACACTCTTGGCATTGTTAATGTAAATGACTATTCTAGCTGGAAACGGCAGATTTTAGAAATGTAATATCTACATAGGCGTACAGAGGCCCATTATCAGCAACCATCACTCCTGTGTTCCAAGGGAATGTTGTGTTAGCTAATCCAAGTTTATAATTTTAAAAGACTAATTGATCATTAGAAAAACATTTTGCAATTCTGTTAGCACAGCTGAAAGCTGTTGTTGCAATAAAACTGGCCTGGCCAGAAGTCAAAGATCAAACATCACAAATGCAACTGATGTCTCTCCTGAGTTCTGCAAAATAGAAAAGGGCCCAAGTTATTTTATTAAGTCCGAAGTCCAGCATACGGCATTACCTTCTACTCATGAGACCAAGCCCATGCATACACCGTTATACAAACAATAGTTTCAGTGTTATCTAAAGGCTCAGCAGTAAATGTCCACTGGAACAATATTAAACCTTATAATGAATATATATATATTGTTCATCTGTAGTCTAGACCCTATAAATGTGGAGGGGTCTTATACATTATAAGCATAATCAATTATTATTATACATTATTATTACACATCAAACATTTAGTGCAGCCCCTATCATGACCCCAAGTTGACGCCAACAAAAGAGAGGGTCCAGATTGTCTAGCCCGTCAGATTTGTAGGGGTCCAGAATTTGCTGCTCTATCAGAACATCGGCTATCTGGATTTGGGTGAAGGAGAAATGGGGGGGGGGGCTTGGACAAGTTGCTGTTCTCGGCAGAGTTCTGTTCTTTTGCCCATCTTAATCATTTATTTTTATTTGCCAGTCTGAGATGTTTATTTTTCCCTGCAACTCTGCCTAGAAGGCCAGCATCCCGAAGTCGCCTCTTCACTGTTGACGTTGAGACTGGTGTTTTGCGGGTACTATTTAATGAAGCTGCCAGTTGAGGACTTGTGAGGCATCTGTTTCTCAAACTGGACACTCTAATGTACTTGTCCTCTTGCTCAGTTGTGCACTGGGGGCCTCCCACTCCTCTTTCTTTTCTGGTTAGAGCCAGATTGAGCTGTTCTGTGAAGGGAGTACTACACAGCGTTGTTCGAGATCTTCAGTTTCTTGGCAAAAAATTTGCTTTTCTTTAAAAAGGACATTTCTAAGTGACTCCAAACCTTTGAACGGTAGTGTATATAATTTATAAGTCCAAAAATAAATGTAGTAACTACAGATTGCCCCTTTAAGTCTATCAAAAGTGTGAAAGTTTGAGCATTTATTCCATGGGCTTGGTTCCGCGCTATGCAGCTTTTGCAAGAGTGCATTTTTTCACTGGCTGTCCACTGGTTTCAAAAACAATGATTGATATGCAGCTTAAACTTCTTGAATTCAACCATCACTGGGTTCAAAATTCAAAAGGCATTAGCACATCTGAGCAATTTCTTTTGCAGGTGCATGGTAATAGTTGAATAAGATGAGAAAAAGAAGGAACCTGCACACTGCTCTTGATAGTGTCACTCCTCTTTAATAAGCTTTACATCTCTGCCTCATGGTCTTTGTCAGAGCTTTTGAACCATTATTGGGTTCAAATACACTTTTCTGTTCTTGAACAGCCATCCACAACATCCACAATCTGTAAGGTGAAAATAGCTAAATGACCCTGCAAAGCCATGTAACTACACATTAACTAGCCATAACGACACATTTTACGTAAACAGAATTTGTTCAGTTTAATTCAATTCAACCACTGTTCCATGTATCTTATCTGACAGCAATATGTATATTGTACAATTGAGAAACAGGCCTAGACGCTGCTTACCAATGTCTTCAAGTTTAACAACATATTGAACGATAATGAACCCCCTACAAGCAGGTAGCCTATAACTGTTTAGTGAGATGTAAACAAGGCAACAACACATAGAACAACTCTCTCTCTCTCTCTCTCTCACTCTCACTCTCACTCTCACTCTCACTCTCACAACAAAGCTGGTTGGTGGGTACACGCAAAAGCAAACAACAGATCAAAAGGAACATATGAAATGTTTCATTCCAAAATGGCACGGGGTTGTTCATTGACAGATGTATTTGCTTCAAATCTATCCCTTGATGGTTTCATGTCATAGAGACAAATAATCATGTTTTTTTTTTCTCCCTTCTGTAAATCCTCCTCACTCTCAGAGAAATAAGTAGTACTGCTAGGTTTTACACAGTCAGATGTAACATATAACGACATTTTTTTTTATAAAGACATCAATAGTCAAATTCAAATAAAATCAGGATTCAATATAGTAATATGAGATCTGCATATAAAACATTGTCCCGTCTACTCCCGCTCTGGTGCTCTACGTCGCCGTCATACTAACCACCGGTCCAGGCAACCAGTCATTACGCACATCTGGCAACCCTCGTTATACACACCGGAGCCTCATCATTAGGCTCACTTGGACTTCATCACTGTCCCGATTACTTCCCCTTTATCGAGCACTCCATCGCATTACTCTCCAGGCAATGTTGGTTCTGTGTTCATGTCCAGACGGTGCTCTTGTTTTATATCGCTCCAGGTTCGTTACTATTAAACTCACCCACTACGCCTGACTCCCAGCATCGTTGTTACAAGCTTTTAACATTTCAGTAATTTAGCAGATGCTCTTATCCAGAGAGACTTAGTGCATTCATCATACAGGATATGAACACTTCCTTCCAATTAAACAATGGATATATAGCGTTTTACAAGACAGATCTATGAGTGAAAAATCTGAGAACAGTAATATTTTACACACACATGAAGGTACCCATAAGCAATAATTTCTGATGAAAAACATGAATGTGAAAATTGGTGGATAAAGCATATTGGAAATGAACTCTTCATATGGAAAGTGTATTCACAGTCACACCCACATGCTTGAATAGGATTTATGATGTGTCAAAGAATATTGAATACAGTAGATGGACCAGCTAACACGGTTATAAATCACATTAAATCACTTGTTGGTATGATGGAAGACAAGTCTGAATGTATAAGACAACCTCTAACATAATATCTGTATTTGGGTGGTAAATTAAATGGATGGAAACTGGATGCAAATACAAAAACATATGACATGCAAAGATGTGGCCTTGGTGAGCTGACGTTACCATGGAAACAGGGTGGTGTTTATCTGCTGTGAGTCAGCATGCTCTGCCATTTGATCCTGAACCACTTAGAGACAGGCATTGATACATGCACTCGCTTGCACACGCACGCACGCACACACGCACGCACATACACTGTAAGTTAGACACACACACACGTAAGTTACACACACACGTAACACACACAACGCACACACGCAATACACACATGTAACACACACTTAAAACACATACTGTATAGACATATTACCAGGAAGTCTTCTGCCAGTAGAACCTCGTAAAAGTATGAAGGGATACCCAGCAAGCCTGTAAGGAAATGCCCTTGAACAGTGCCCAGGAGGTAGCCATACCTCTGGTGGAGTGAGCCCTCATGCCCTCTCCGGAGGCTGTAACCCCTCGCTATTATAGGCCAATATAATAGCTTCCACAATCCAATGTCATAACCACTGACGAGAGAGGGGCCTCCCCTTGCAGGGAGGTGCCCAGGACAGGGAGAGTTTGTCACTCTTGCGCAAAGCTCTCGTTCTATCCAAGTATAAAATACAATTTTATTGGGCGCGTACACATATTTTGCAGATGTTATAGCAGGTGTAGCAACATGCTTATGTTCCTAGTTGTAACAGTGCAATAATACATACTGTAACAACGCATAACAATACATGCAAATAAAACAATTAAAATAAAGGAATTAAGAAATATTAGAACAAGCAATGATAGTGTTTGACCAGATTTTGGTTGACTATCTCATCTCTTTACTCCACATATACAATTATCTGTAACGTCCCTCAGTCTAGCAGTGAATTCCAAACACAGGTTCAACAACTAAGACCAGGGAGGTTTCCAATGCCTCTCAAGAAGGGCACCTATTGGTAGATAGGTAACAAAAACAAACAAAAAAGCAGACATTGAATATCCCTTTGAGCATGGTGAAGTTATTTACTACACTTTCGATGGTGTATCAATACACCCAGTCACTACAAAGATACAGGTGTCCTTCCTAACTTAATTGCCGGAGAGCAAGGAAACGGCTCAGGGATTTCACCATGAGACCAATGGTGACTTTAAAACTGTTACAGAGTTTAATGTCTGTGATAGGAGAAAACATTGTACTTACTCCGCAATACTAACCTAATTGATGGGTGCCAAGAAGGAAGCCTGTACAGAATAAAACATATTCCAAAACATGCATCCTGTTTGCAATAAGGCACTAAAGTAATACTGCAAAAAATGTGGCAAAGAAATTGACTTTATGTCCTGAATACAAAGCGTTATGTTTGGGACAAATCCAACATCACACAATTGACCACTCTTCATATTTTCAAGCATGGTGGTTGCTGCATCATATTATGGTTATGTTTCATCAGCAAGGACTAGGGAGTTGTTTTTAATGACAAAAATATACGGAAGAGAGCTAAGCACATACTAGAGGAAAACCTGGTTGATTCTGCTTTCCAACAGACACTAGGAGACAAATGAATCTTACAACAAGTCAATAACCTGAAACACAAGGCCAAATCTACACTGGAGTTGCTTACCAAGATGACATTGAATGTTCCTGAGTGGCCTAGTTACAGTTTTGACTTAAATCGGCTTGAGAATCTATGGGAAGATTTGAAAATGTCTGTCTAGCAATGATCAACCGCAAATTTCTTCAAGAATTACGTGCAAGTATTGTACAATCCAGGTGTCCAAAACTCTTAGAGACTTACCCCTCTAATTGCTGTCAAAGGTGAATCTAACATTTATTGACACAGGGGGTTGAAAACTTATCTAATCAAGATACTGTATATAGCTGTTTTATTTTTCATAGATACACTACTGTTCAAAAGTTTGGAGTCACTTAGAAATGACCTTGTTTTTTAAAGAAAATAACGTTTTTTTGTCCATTAAAATAACATTAAATTGATCAGAAATACAGTGTAGACATTGTTAATGTTGTAAATGACTATTGTAGCTGGAAACGGCAGATTTTTAATGGAATATCTACATAGGCGTACAGAGGCCCATTATCAGCAACCATCACTCCTGTGTTCCAATGGCACGTTGTGTTAGCTAATCCAAGTTTATCATTTTAAAAGACTAAATTACCATTAGAAAACCCTTTTGCAATTATGTTAGCACAGCTGAAAGCTGTTGTGCTGATTTAAAGAAGCAATGAAGCTGGCCTTCTTTAGACTAGTTGAGTATTTGGAGCATCAGCATTTGTGGTTTCGATTACAGGCTCAAACTGGCCAGAAACAAAGAACTTTATTTTGAAACTTGTCAGTCTATTCTTGTTCTGAGAAATGAAGGCTATTCCATGCGAGAAATTGCAAAAAACTGAAGATCTCCTACAACGTTGTGTAGTACTCCCTTCACAGAACAGCGCAAACTGGCTCTAACCAGAATAGAAAGAGGAATGGGAGGCCCTGGTGCACAACTGAGCAAGAGGGCAAGTACATTGGAGTGTCTAGTTTGAGAAACAGACGCCGCACAAGTCCTCAACTGGCAGCTTCATTAAATAGTACCCGCAAAACACCAGTCTCAACGTCAACAGTGATGAGGCGACTCCGGGATGCTGGCCTTCTAACAAAATATGGAAAAAGTAAAGGGATGCGAATACTTTCTGAAGGCACTGTATAAACAGAAAAGGTGTGTATAGAAAAAGTTAAGTTATATAAGATGAGCCTTGAGTTGAATACAGTATATACATATGAAGTGGGCAAAACAGTATGTACATATTATTCAAGTGACCAGTGTTCAATGACTAAGTACACAGGGCAGCAGTCTCTAAGGTGCAGGGTTGAGTAGGTTGTGGCTCAGGTGGCTGAGGTTTGATAATCTTCTTGGCCCTACAGTTTGCGGATGGTGCAGTTGCTGTACCACATGGACTCGGGAGAGGCGAAGGTCGAGAGCCATGCGAAGGAAAACAGTCACCGAAGTCAAATTGCAGGCACTCGGCCCGCCACAAGGAGTCTCTAGAGCGCGATGGGACAAAGAAATCTGTCCTCTAACCCGGACGACGCTGGGCCAATTGTGTGCCACCTCATGGGTCTCCCGGTCACGGCCTGCGTAGTGAAGCCTCAAGTACTGCGATGCCATGCCTTAGATCGCTGTGCCACTCAGGTGGCTCGCACACCCAAGAACTTGAAGCTTTTCATGCTCTCCAGTGCGCCCCTGCCGATTTGAATGGGGGCATGCTCCCTCTGCTGTTTCCTGAAGTCCACAATCAGCTCCTCCGTTTTGTGGAAGTTGAGGGAGAGGTTATTTACCTGGTACCACTCCACCAGGGCCCTCACCTCTTCCCTGTAAGTTGTCTCCTCGTTGTTGGTAATCAGGCCTTTCACTGTTGTGTCGTCTGCAATCTTGATGATTGAGTCGGAGACGTGCGTGACCACGCAGTCATGGGTGAACAGGGAGTACAGGAGGGGGCTGAGCACGCAGCCTTGTTGGGACCCGGTGTTGAGGATTAGCATAGCGGAAGGGTTGTTGCATACCTTCACTACCTGGGGTCGGCCCGTCAGGAAGTCCAGGACCCAGTTGCATAGGGCACGGGTCAGCTTAGTGATGAGCTTGGAGGGCACTATGGTGTTGAGCTGAGCTGTAGTCAATGAACAGCATTCTTACATAGGTATTCCTCTTATCCAGATGGGATAGGGCAGTGTGCAGTGCGATGGCAATTGCATCGTCTGTGGATCTATTGGGACGGTATGCAAATTTAAGTGAGTCTAGGGTGTCAGGTAAGGTGGAGGTGATATGATCCTTAACTAGCCTTTCAAAGCACTTCATGATGACAGAAGAGTTCTACGGGGCGATAGTAATTTTCTTTCTTGGGTACAGGAACAATGATAGACATCTTGAAGCAAGTGGGGACAACAGACTGGGATAGGGAGAGGTTGAATACGTGCGTAAACACTTCCGACAGCTGGTCTGCACATGCTCTGAGGACACGGCTAGGGATGCCGTCTGACACTGTCAGTGATTTATTTCGAATGAAAGTCACACTTAACCAGCATGGCTACTACAGCATTCTGCAGCGATACACCATCCCATCTGGTTTGCGCTTAGTGGGACTATCATTTGTTTTTCAACAGGACAATTGCCTAAAACACACCTCCAGGCTGTGTAAGGGCCAATTGACCAAGAAGGAGAGTGATGGAGTGCTGCATCAGGTGACCTGGCCTCCACAATCACCCGACCTCAACCCAATTGAGATGTTTTGGGATGAGTTATTTGATTGAACCTTTATTTAAACAGGAAAATCCCATTGAGACCCTCAGTATCTTTTTCAAGGGAGACCTGACCAAGAAGGCAGCAACAATCAATTTATTACAGAATTAAAACATACAACAATATAATACAACAAGATGATCCAGCCTAAAAAAAGCATTTTACACTCCTCTGTAACAGAGTGTCCCATCAATATTTGAAATTCATTCAGTGGCACTAACATATCTAGATGAAGCATGGATTGTAGACTATTCCATGTCTCTGGTTCACATGAAGAGAAGGCAGTCTTGCCTAATACTGTGAATGTCTTGGGGACTTTAAGTAGCAACCACCTAGCAGATCGGGTATGGTAACTGCTGGTGGTGAAGTAGACCAGACTACAGAGGTAAAGAGGGAGTTTACCCAAAAGGACTTTGTAGATGAACACATACAATTGTAGCTTTCTGCGCAGATAAAGTGAGGTCCAATTTACCATTGGGGTACAAGGTGCAATGGAGGGTGAGTGACTTGGCATTTGTAATAAAGTGCAAGGATGTATGATAAACAGAGTCCAGTCTCTCTAAGACGGAGTTGGTTGCATGCACATACAATAAGTCACCATAATTAATTACAGAGATAAAAGTAGCCTGAACAAGCTTCTTTCTAGCCATAAGCGGGAAGCAAGCCTTAATACGAAAATAAAAACACAATTTCAAATTAAGCTTCCCCACAAGATTAAAGGACAACTTGTCATCCAACCATATACCTATGTATTTGTAGGATGACACTTTTTCAATGGATAAGCCACTAGATGTGACAATGCTAACCTTCTCTGGCTGAGTGTGAGCTCTGGCAAAGGTCATACATTTAGTTTTTTGTACATTCAAGACCAGTTTGAGACCATAAAGGACAGGCCTGCCATTGGCTGAAAAGCCGGTCTGAGCTCTTCAACAGCCTGAACCGGAGGAGAGAAGGATCACATGATCCACATATCCGGATTTCACTTTACTGGAGTCCACCGAGGGTGTTTCCCCTTGCACCGGCCTATTCTGCCACCATGTTTGTGTAGCTGTTCATGTTTAATTAGTTTGTCAAATAACCTTCGGCTCATTAATAGCAAACAGCATTGAACTCTGTCTCCTGCATTTTGAGAACATTCAAGACCAGGAGGCCTGCATTGGCTGAAAAGCAGTCTGGAGCTCTTCAACAGCCTGAACCAGAGAAGGATCACATGAACATATGATTTCACTTTGCTGGTTGCATCCCATTTCCCAAATCATTAATAAAAATTGAGAACAACACAGGAGCTAAAATGGAACCCTGGGGCACACCTCTATTAATCTCAAGAAAGCTAGACTTGTGATTGTCAGTATACACACATTGTGTTCTGTCAGAAAGATAGTTCCTAAACCAATTTACTGCCCACTCACTGAGGCCATTGTTACTGAGTCTAGCTAGCAACAATTCATGGTCAACTGAATCAAATGCCTTTGATTAACCAACAAACAGAGCAGCACTTTTTATCAAGTGCGTTTATGATGTCATAGCTGCAGTTGTGGTGCTGTTCCCCGATCTAAAGCCAGACTGAACCCCACTCAGTATGTTCAGTTTTCTAACTTTGAGTTCACCAGGGATTCATAGACTTTGGCCGGGATAAGAAGTTTGGAGATAGGGCAATAGTTATTAGCATCTGAGGGATCTCCACCCTTTATCAGTGGGAGGAAATACGTTGATTTCCAAATGCTGGGTATGGAATTGGTCAAGAAACTCAAGTTGAAAATGTGAGCCACAGGTTCAGTAATAATACCAGCTGCTATCTTTAAGAGGTAGGGATCCAGGTCGTCTGGACTTGCAGGCTTTTTAGTGTCTATTACCTTTAGTGCTTATTATCTTTAGTGCTTTATAGACCTCAGCGTAAGAAACAGGCTCAAAGTTAGTGGGTCACATAAGGGCCTATATCATAGTTTACTGTAACAGAGCTTACATGATGAGTTGGACCACAGAGGGAAGGAGAAGCAGTCAACAAGTGCTCAGCATATGTGGGAACTCCTTCAAGACTGTTGGAAAAGCATTCCCCATGAAGCTGGTGGAGAGAATGCGAAGAGTGTGCAAAGCTGTCAAAGGGTGGCTTCTTTGAAGAATCTAAAATCTAAAATATATTTTGATTTTGTTTAACACTTTTTTGGTTACTATATGATTCCATATGTGTTATTTCATAGTTTTGATGTCTTCACTGTTCTTCACTTCTACAATGTGGAAAATAGTAAAAATAAAGAAAAACCCTTGACTAAGTAGATGTGTCCAAACCTCTGACTGGTAATATATATTGTAATATACACTGCTCAAAAAAATAAAGGGAACACTTAAACAACACAATGTAACTCCAAGTCAATCACACTTCTGTGAAATCAAAGTGTCCACTTTGGAAGCAACATGGATTGACAATAAATTTCACATGCTGTTGTGCAAATGGAATATACAACAGGTGGAAATTATAGGCAATTAGCAAGACACCCCCAATAAAGGAGTGGTTCTGCAGGTGGTGACCACAGACCACTTCTCAGTTCCTATGCTTCCTGGCTGATGTTTTGGTCACTTTTGAATGCTGGCGGTGCTTTCACTCTAGTGGTAGCATGAGACGGAGTCTACAACCCACACAAGTGGCTCAGGTAGTGCAGCTCATCCAGGATGGCACATCAATGCGAGCTGTGGCAAAAAGGTTTGCTGTGTCTATCAGCGTAGTGTCCAGAGCATGGAGGCGCTACCAGGAGACATGCCAGTACATCAGGAGACGTGGAGGAGGCCCTAGGAGGGCAACAACACAGCAGCAGGACCGCTACCTCCGCCTTTGTGCAAGGAGGAGCAGGAGGAGCACTGCCAGAGCCCTGCAAAATGACCTCCAGCAGGCCACAAATGTGCATGTGTCTGCTCAAACGGTCAGAAACAGACTCCACGAGGGTGGTATGAGGGCCCGACGTCCACAGGTGGGGGTTGTGCTTACAGCCCAACACCGTGCAGGACGTTTGGCATTTGTCAGAGAACACCAAGATTGGAAAATTTGCCACTGGCGCCCTGTGCTCTTCACAGATGCAAGCAGTTTCACACTGAGCACATGTGAAGAGTCTGGAGACGCTGTGGAGAACGTTCTGCTGCCTGGAACATCCTCCAGCATGACCGGTTTGGCGGTGTGTCAGTCATGGTATGGGGTGGCATTTCTTTGGGGGGCCGCACAGCCCTCCATGTGCTCACCAGAGGTAGCCTGACTGCCATTAGGTACCGAGATGAGATCCTCAGACCCCTTGTGAGACCATATGCTGGTGCGGTTGGCCCTGGGTTCCTCCTAATGCAAGACAATGCTAGACCTCATGTGGCTGGAGTGTGTCAGCAGTTCCTGCAAGAGGAAGGCATTGATGCTATGGACTGGCCCGCCCGTTCCCCAGACCTGAATCCAATTGAGCACATCTGGGACATCATGTCTCGCTCCATCCACCAACGCAACGTTGCACCACAGACTGTCCAAGAGTTGGTGGATGCTTTAGTCCAGGTCTGGGAGGAGATCCCTCAGGAGACCATCCGCCACCTCATCAGGGGCATGCCCAGGCGTTGTAGGGCGGTCATACAGGCACGTGGAGGCCACAAACACTACTGAGCCTCATTTTGACTTGTTTTAAGGACATTACATCAAAGTTGGATCAGCCTGTAGTGTGGTTTTCCACTTTAATTTTAAGTGTGACTCCAAATCTAGACCTCCATGGGTTGATACATTTGATTTCCATTGATAATTTTTGTGTGATTTTGTTGTCAGCACATTCAACTATGTAAAGAAAAAAGTATTTAATAAGAATATTTCATTCATTCAGATCTAGGATGTGTTATTTTAGTGTTCCCTTTATTTTTTTGAGCAGTGTATATATGTGTGTGTCCCACTTCTAAAACTAAAGTTGCGTCCCTGGCTCTTGGTGAATCATACAAAATGTGTCCATACGGCAGAGGGAGACACATTCCTAACTAGAGTGCAGAGGTTTGTCCTCCGTCCCGCCACGGAGAACATTGAACATCCCCTGTGCCGTTTCATGCTCGGTAATCATGAGCCAGAACAATATGTCCTCATGAATAGCATCCCCTGATATGTATAGCGAACAAAAGTCAATGCATGGGCATCTCGGCGCTGACAGCTAAAGTCCATTTGAAGAGCATAAGCTAACTTCCATCTGGATAGTCGCAATGACTCCAAGACAAATTTAAACTCTCATGGGCCATGCCCAGAGGGCCATGGTGCCTGGGGGAGGGTGAAAAATCTCTCTTTTTTTTCTTGGGCCAGAAGACTTCTGTGTAACGGGAGTTTCCAAGGCTCGTTGTACAGCAGGAGAATGATCTCCGCTACCCAGAGCTTGCCTGGCCATTGAGGGGCTAATACGATGAGGGATGAGCCTTCTTCCCTTGCTCAGACTAGAGTGGGGAGTATGAGGCTTAGAGGAGGAAAAGTGTAAAGCATCACCCTCGGCCAAGGGTGTGCCAGCCCATCTACCCCCAATGGAGCGTCTCCTGCTAGCACGAAGAACAGGAGGCAGAGTTTATTTTCGTGCGAAGAGATCTAGGAATGCATGGCCATAGCTCTCCCAGATCAGTTTCACCACTTGGGCATGGAGTCTCCATTCTCGGTGATGGGGATTCCCTCTGGACAATAAGTCCACTCCTATGTTTAGTACGCCAAGGACATGGTAGCTAGTTAACACACCCACAAAGGCTTAGAATTTGAAAGGATAATGAGAGTTCATAATGTCTAGTATTTCTGTGTTCATATTTTAGAAGAACATATGTATTATTTAGACATTCAGAATGGTAAAACATAAAAGAGGACAAATCGAGAGCCAAATGATCACTAACCCAAACAGGTTCATAATAGACAAAATTATAATAACCAACTCATCATCAAGCTTAGATTATTTGACTTCAGCTGTGTGGTGTTAGGGCAAAAACCAAAACATGCACCCAGATGGAGCCCCAGGACTGAGTTTGGGAAACCCTGATAGGCAATAAAATATTAAAGTGTCATGAAAGGAGTGTGGTATTTGGCCCGGTGAAGCAGTTTAATGTGCTGACAGAATGGAAGCTGACACTGTAATTAGGATTTTTTTTACTACGCTGGTCTCAGCTGTCTGTGTACCAGGCTTCAGATAAAGGTGACTTTCCCATGTCTCTCGGCTCTCAGTCACTGGAAGAGCCCCTCGGTATTTGTTCTTGGGACTCCCCTAGGGGTAGTGGCAATGAGGTGGTGAGAGATACCTTTTTACTAATTTAGGACTTCGGATTTCTTCCCGAGGCCAAGTAAAAATGTATCCGTCACCACTTTCCTCACTGCCACTACCCGTAAGGGAGTCCCAAGAACGAAGACCGATGGGCTTTTCCAGTGGCAGAGAGCCGAGAGACATCGGGATGTCACCTTTATCTGACGCTGGGTAGACACCCAAGTCTCTCATTTTCAGTAGGCCAAGATGTACTACTGAGTTGGTGGAAGCAAACCCCGGCACTCAGAGAAACGTTCTGAATGTGACTATCTTTTCAGACTGTTAGAGTATTTATCTGGTCAAAATGTCAACAATAGTATTACACATTATATTTGAATTTTTAAGGATTCTTGGAAGATTAGTCCAAATGAGGACTAAAATAGATCCTAATAAAATGAAAATCAAAACGCCCCCCCTGTGGAACAGGGAAAGGAACTGGCTGAAAGATGCAATGCGGTCATCCGAGAGTGTTGCCTGATAAGAGAGAGAAACCAGCATTACTCCTTCTATTCTCTGTGTTGGCACCAAACACCCCTATTTCTTATTGATCTTGAACCTTAGATGGGTTAAAAGGGAACCTGCATCTTGTACCACTTGCTCCCGGGATGGGAGCAGGTAATCATCTATGTAGACAGACACTCTCAGCTACACATTTGCTGAATGTTCAGGGGAGCTAGTGCTAGCCTGAATGGGACAGTGAAGTATTTGTAGGCTGTGACTGGAAAAGCAAGCCTTGTGTGCTAACATGATAGCTATGTTAAAACAAGCGTCCTGCAGGTCGACCTCAACGAGTAGGGCGAGACAGCACGTTGAGCTTAAGCATAGGTAATCTGAATTTTTTTCAGATAGCCGTTGAGGACCCATAGGTACAGAATGGGGCGTACCCCTCCCCCTGTTTTGGGAACCAGGAAGTACCGGGAGTAGAAGCTAAGGCTCTCTGTCGCTCCTTTGCTTAATGTCCTGCTCTAGTATGCGTGCCGAGTCGCCAATCGCTATGGATTCCAAAACTCAGTTGAAAAAGGGTGGTGACCCGGGACTGGACTGTGCATGCGCAACAGTTCCCTGCTCTTGTGGCTAGTAGCCGACAGGTCGATATGCGATGGAGCGAGTCACCCTTTTAATGTATTTTTGCTCTGTGTCCTTGGCATGAAGCCTGCATACAGAAGATACTCTTTTATTGAAAAGGGCTGTGTTGGTAGGAGACGATGTATCTCCAGCATCAAATCGGTTTAATCGGCCAGCATTAAGGATGTAACATTCAACGAATGTACAGAATGTGAAGTAGACCCATCTTACCAGGGAGGGAAGTGCCTGTCAGAGATGAGGCACAGGGGTTGAGGTGGTTGGCCAGTAACCAGTGGCTTGCCAAGGCCCAGCTCGTCCATGTCCTTGACATTAATGTTTGAAAAAAGTCTGGTTTTAACCTTGCTGGTCAAGGGTTTGCCCCAGTTACATTTGGCTTCCACCACGGAAATTGGTATGGCCGGGAGGAATCGCTTGCCTGGGATGGTACGAGAGGGGAGGAGGTCAGTCATGCCCTCACCGTCATCATCGTCGATGATGAGTTCCCCTTACTTTTCCCCCCTCCTCCGGGGCCAAGCCCTGGAAGTGTAGGCGAAGGTCCTCGGGGTAGCTATCCAAGACTTCGGCTCATGAGGACTGGGTGTGTGAGGTAGCCTACCTGCTCGCAAGGCAGTGCGGGCTCCAAAAAACCTCCTAATCCGAGAACAAAGTGAAACATAACTAGCATTCGCCACGTGAGATGATAGCTTAGCTAGTTAGCGCAATGTTAGCCAAAATAAGCTAGCACAGGAGACAAATGATGAAGTCAACCAACACAGAAGACGAGAGCTGAAAAAACAGCGCTAGGTGGCGTAACCTTGCGGCACACCTGAGAACAGTTAAGCAGGAAAACAGGGATCAAGTTGCACTGAGGAGAGTTTAGAGAGGTACTCATCGTGAGGAAGAATGGTGAGAATGACCAGAGGGCTGGCAAGTGGCTCCTTATCATGTGGGGAGGGGCTTGCCTCATTCTCCACTCGACCTGTCTGTCTCCAACAGACGTGTATAATTGGTTCTTCAAGCTTCTGAGATTCAGGTGAATCTCACATCTGAGATATCATTTTACTCAAGAGAACGAGCATCCTCCTTTCCACCACGCTTCATCGCTCTTCCAGCATTTCCTTCTCTTTTTTCCTCTCTCTCTCTCTCTCTCTCTCTCTCTCTCTCTCTCTCTCTCTCTCTCTCTCTCTCTCTCTCTCTCTCTCTCTCTTTCTCTCTTTTTCTTTTTTTCTTTCTGATCTTTTCTGGTTTTACCCCCATGCCACCGCCTCACTGCGCCACAAGACAGGGTGCCACTCTCTATTTCTTTATCATTTTATCTTCTCATCTCTCTCCATGTTTGTCTTTCCCTCTTCAGTCTGCACACCGCGCTAGTTTTCCTCCCCTTCATGACATTTCGTCTTTCCTTTGTCACAGACAGAAAAAGGACTCTCCGTCTCGCACAGCTTTTTTTCTATTCATCACTTCTGTTTAACTCTCACTTCAAATCGTTCAACCTCTTTGCTCACTGAAACACCATTGTCTGGCAGGCCTTGCAAACTATTACAGACTACAAAGGGAAGCACAGTCGCGAGCTGCCCAGTGACACAAGCCTACCAGGTGAGCTCGATTATGCATGCTTCGAGGCAAGCAACACTTAAACATGCATGAGAGTATCAATTCTTCCGGGCGACTGTGTGATCACACTCTCCGTAGCCGATGTGAGCAAGACCTTTAAACAGGTCAACATCCACAAGGCCGCAGGGCCAGACAGATTACCAGGACATGTACTCAAAGCATGCGAGGACCAACTGGTAAATGTCTTCACTGGCATTTTCAAGCTGTCCCTGACTGAGTTTGTAATACCTACATGTTTCAAGCAGACCACCATAGTCCCTGTGCCCAAGAACACTAAGGTAACCTGCCTAAATGACTACCGTCCCGGTGCACTCACGTGCTTTGAAAGGCTGGTCATGGCTCACATCAACACCATTATGACAAAAATCCTAGACCCACACCAATTTGCATACCGCCCCAACAGATCCACAGATGATGCAATCTCTATTGCACTCAACACTACCCTTTCCCACCTGGACATAAGGAACACCAATGAGAGAATGCTATTCATTGACTACAGCTCAGAGTTCAACACCATAGTGTCCTCAAAGCTCATCACTAAGCTAAGGACGCTGGGACTAAACACTTCCCTCTGCAACTGGATCCTGGACTTCCTGACGGGCCGCCCCCAGGTGGTAAGGGTAGGTAACAACACATCCGCCATGCTGATCCTCAACACAGTGGCCCCTCAAGGGTGGGTGCTCAGTCCCCTCCTGTACTCCCTGTTCACTTATGACTGCAGGGCCAGGCACGACTCCAACACCATCATCAAGTTTGCTGATGACACAACAGCCTGATCACCGACAATGATGAGACAGCCTATAGGGAGGAGGTCAGAGACCTGGCTGTGTGGTGCCAGGACAACAACCTCTCCCTCAACGTGATCAAGACAAAGTAGAAGATTGTGGACTACAGGAAAAGGAGGACCGACCACACCCCCATTCTCATCGACGGGGCTGTAGTGGAGCTGGTTGAGGGTTTCAAGTTCCTTGGTGTCCACATCACCAACAAACTATCATGGTCCAAACACACTAAGATGGCTGTGAAGAGGGCACAACAAAACCTATTCCCCCTCAGGAGACTGAAAAGATTTGGCATGGGTCCTCAGATCTTCAAAAGGTTCTACAGCTGCACCATCGAGAGCATCCTGACTGGTTGCATCACTGCCTGGTATGGCAACTGCTCGGCCTCCGATTGCAAGGCACTACATAGGATAGTGTGTACGGCCCAGTACATCACAGGGGCCAAGCTTCCTGCCATCCAGGACCTCTATACCAGGCGGTGTCAGAGGGAAATTGCCAAAGACTCCAGCCACCCTAGTCATAGACTGTGCAAGGCAAGCGGTACCGGAGCGCCAAGTCTCGGTCCAAAAGGCTTCTTAACAGCTTCTACCCCCAAGCCGTAAGACTCCTGAACATCTAATCAAAGGGTTACACAGACTCCACTTTTACGCTGCTTCTACTCTGGTTATTATCTATGCATAGTCACTTTAACTCTACCTACATGTACATATTACCTCAATTACTTTGACTAACCGGTGCCCCTGCACATCGACTCTGTACCAGTACCCCTGTATATAGCCTCACTATTGTTATTTTACTGCTGCTGTTTAATTGTTTGTTACTTCTATTTTTTTATTTGATTTTCTTTTACCCAGCACTTATTTTTCTTTAACACTTCTTAAAGCACTGCTGGTTAAGGACTTGTTAGTAGTCATTTCACTGCAAGGTATTACAGTGAACCTGTTGTATTCGGCGCATGTAACGAATATAATTTTATTTTATTTGCTTCACTTTGCGTTTTTCTGTAGTGGGTCCACAGCAGTGATGTGCAGTCAGGGTAGGAAGTGTAGGCAGTGCTCACCCTAGAATGTATGCACACATGACTGTAAGTCGCTTTGGATAAAAGCGTCTGCTAAATGGCATATATTTATTATTATTATATTACCCTGTGATAATCTCATTTAAAAAATATGTTATGAAAAGCCAAAATTAAATGAATGAAATTCAAATTCTTTAAATATTGCTGTTATGTTTTGTTATGTAATGTTTTTTCTCAATGATTCTGATGGTTTGTGTGCTCAAAATCTCAGGAAAGGAGCCAGGTTTTTTATGCCTTCCTTTTCAGACATTCAAATCCATTCAAATCGTTGACGCTGGGGCCGTTCCTGACTCCAGTCACTGTTAATGGACAGGGTCAGCATAGGCGTGACTGCTTTGCCTAGCTTGAAGTAGCTTCATTCGTTGCATTGAGCCAAAAGTTAAGAGCAGACAGAGGCAGCGTACAGGAGCTTTGCAAGACGTGACATGACAGGCAACCACCATCTGCCTCACTGCTCAGTTTCGGGCAGGTTAAGACCAGAGAGAGGCAGCATGCAGGAGCTCTACAAGACGTGACATGACAGGCAACCACCATCTCCCTCACTGCTAGCTGTCGGGCAGGCGAACAGTGAGTACGGGACTGTCCACTTCATTACCAAATAATACTTTTTACTCAGACTTTTACAAATCTTGGACATTTGCTTTTGCTTTGTAGGTGTAATGGTAATGGGCATTACTTTGAATGTCAGTGTGAAAATGGAACCGAAGGAGGCCTAAGGGATATGTCTCCCACACCACCGTGGGCTTGCTGTGTGCATGAAGAATAAAATAATGGACATGGGGTTCTGCTGTGACTTCTACAACGCTGTCACAGAGAGGGCAGACAAATGGACAGACTTATACAGTGGGGGGAACACGTATTTGATACATTGCCGATTTTCAGGTTTCCCTACTTACAAAGCATGTAGGGGTCTGTCATTTTTATCATGGGTACACTTTAACTGTGAGAGACGGAATCTAAAACAAAAATCTAGAAAATCACATTGTATGATTTTTAAGTAATTAATTAGCATTTTATTGCATGACATAAGTATTTGATCACCTACCAACCAGTAAGAATTCTGGCTCTCACAGACCTGTTAGTTTTTCTTTAAGAAGCCCTCCTGTTCGCCACTCATTACCTGTATTAACTACACCTGTTTGAACTCGCTACCTGTATAAAAGACACCTGTCCACACACTCAATCAAACTGACACCAACCTCTCCACAATGGCCAAGACCAGAGAGCTGTGTAAGGACATCAGGGATAAAATTGTAGACCTGCATGGGCTACAGGACAATAGGCAAGCAGCTTGGTGAGAAGGCACCAACTGTTGCCGCAATTATTAGAACATGGAAGAAGTTCAAGATGACAGTCAATCACCCTCGGTCTGGGGCTCCATGCAAGATCTCACCTTGTGGGGCATCAATGATCATGAGGAAGGGGAGGGATCAGCCCAGAACTACACGACAGGACCTGGTCAATGACCTGAAGAGAGCTGGGACCACAGACTCAAAGAAAACCATTAGTAACACACTACGCCGTCATGGATTAAAATCCTGTGGCGCACGCAAGGTCCCCCTGCTCAAGCCAGCGCATGTCCAGGCACATCTGAAGTTTGCCAATGACCATCTGGATGATCCAGAGGAGGAATGGGAGAAGATCGTGTGGTCTGATGAGACAAAAATATAGATTTTTGGTCTAAACTCCACTCACCGTGTTTGGAGGAAGAAGAAGGATGAGTACAACCCCAAGAACGCCATCCCAACAATGAAGCATGGTGGTGGAAACATCATTCTTTGGGGATGCTTTTCTGCAAAGGGGACAGGACGACTGCACTGTATTGAGGGGAGGATGGATGGGGCCATGTATCGTGAGATCTTGGCCAACAATCTCCTTCCCTCAGTAAGAGCATTGAAGATGGGTCGTGGCTGGGTCTTCCAGCATGACAACGACCCGAAACACACAGCCAGGGCAACTAAGGAGTTGCTCCGTAAGAAGCACCTCAAGGTCCTGGAGTGGCCTAGCCTGTCTCCAGACCTGAACCCAATAGAAAATATTTGGAGGGAGCTGAAAGTCCGTATTGCCCAGCGACAGCCCCGAAACCTGAAGGATCTGGAGAAGGTCTGTATGGAGGAGTGGGCCAAAATCCCTGCTGCAGTATGTGCAAACCTGGTCAAGAACTACAGGAAACGTATGATCTCTGTAATTGCAAACAAAGGTTTCTGTACCAAATATTAAGTTCTGATTTTCTGATGTATCAAATACTTATGTCATGCAATAAAATACAAATTAATTACTTAAAAATCATACAATGTGATTTTCTGGATTTTTGTTTTAGATTCCGTCTCTCACAGTTGAAGTGTACCTATGATAAAAATTACAGACCTCTACATGCTTTGTAATGAGGAAAACCTACAAAATTGGCAGTGTTTCAAATAGTTGTTCTCCCCACTGTATCACCATCCTTTAGCTTGCCCATTCACTAAATATACTGTTAAATAACTCTGACACCCAATAGCTTAAGGATGCTGAGTGCTATAACACTATCTTATTCACATTAGCCAACCATTATGCTGAGGAAGACTAGATGGTTAGCTAATACCAACCCTGCACAAACCTGTGGCTAACTCTGCTGTTGCTGCACTTTGGATTACTGGCTGTTCTGCCCTCTACCTCATTCACTACTGCCTGCTCGTGCTCAACCTGCTTACTTTTTTTGCTACTCTTTCGGTTTTGGAAGAAGTTCCGTATTTACTCTGTTCTATGCTGCAGACTCCGACTAAGTGACATGCGTTTTGCTGAATGATGACATTGACATCTAACAGGCACTGTAGGGGTGGGGGAGAGGTCAAGGGACGTGAATGGTCCACTGCGTTGTGAAATTTTGACCAATCACGGCAGGCACCACGTCACTCTGCAGGGGTGGGCATTTGCAGTCCTTGAGGGCCTGATTGGTGTCACAGTTTTTCCCCAGCCCCAGCTAACACACCTGACTCCAATAATCACCAAATCATGATCTTCAATTTACAATTCAATTGGATTAATCAGCTGTGTTTGCTAGGGATGGAGAAAAAATGTGACACCAATCAGGCCCTCAAGGACTTGAGTTGTCCACCCCTGTGGGGCTTCTTGCAGTACCTACGAATGCCGAGCTCAGTGTATTGTGCTGTTCATTTTTGTCATGAAAATTTGTCAGTAAATACTGCATTGCACAAGTGATGCGTGGTTATGGAAACTCAAATCAGACTGAATTTTTATTTTATTTTTATAGTTATAATTATAGTTACTATTAAACCATCAAAATATTCAGGACTGAATCCCCAGAAGCCCAGGCCTAATGACGTCACTACCACACACCCATGGATGATGGAGGTGGAGACCATGGCATTTTTAAAACTATACAACAATGTAAATACAGGAAAAGTAGGGATGAAAATTCCTTTTAGAGTAGAATGCAAATTAGGAATGCTTTTAGTTAGGGTTCTAAATGTGGATTTTTCTAGATTTAAGAAAAAAAAATGTTTTTGCATCATTGTGAATGAGGGAGTAAAACATTTGTAGAAGATGAAGAATCGTGAGTCTGCAGCAGGTCTGCATTGCGTCAGAGTCAGCAAACTGAGAAAACGGAGGGAGAAGGAGAGATCAGGGTGTGTCTCTGTCAACTGACCTAGATACAGTGGTGGAAAGCCCCCCCATACTGGAATACTGATGTGTCAAGGGCACTTTCAAACGCAGGAAGGCTAACAGGCAGACATACATGTGTGGAGGAGCAGGAAGGGAGAGCGGTAGTCACGCAGAAAGACAGATACACAAGACAAGTGACAGATAAAAAGATTCATATTCATAGACAGGTATATAGAGAACATCTAAGAAGAAAGAAAGGCATGGCAATCAAACAGATCATTTTGGTAGGCCGTCAAAATTTGTTATGAACTGACTTGCATAAATAAAGGTTAAATAAAATTTAAAAAATAAATAAAGATAAGACTACAGCCATACATTCACCGCTGATACAGAATGTCAACATTGATATGGAATATTTTGGATTATTGTTGCAAGCATGCAGTCTACACTACTGAAATGTGTTCTGCTTTGCATTTCACAATCACCTCTTATAAGATAAACAAAGTCTGAATGCCATTGATATGTTTGTTGTTATGCTGTTGGTAAAAGAGAAAGTCTTTGGTTTAGCAATTAGGTAATAGCAAACGGCCATCTGCCATACAGTGTGCTGATGCCTATTGCGATT
Organism: Oncorhynchus keta; assembly: GCF_023373465.1. NCBI lineage: Eukaryota > Metazoa > Chordata > Actinopteri > Salmoniformes > Salmonidae > Oncorhynchus > Oncorhynchus keta. The sequence goes on along the minus strand of NC_068435.1, from coordinate 44,932,517 downwards.
GTTTTTATGTCATTAGACTCTTAATCCCGCAGCAAACATTCCCTGTGATGATCCTAATCTCCACTGTACTGTACTAGCCAAGTCAAACCATAATCCCATCATTTCAATCCTCTACTCTACTTCACTCCTCTCATCCCTTTCTCCCTAAATCCACTCATCCCTCACTTCCTAAATGCGTCACTCTCTCCCTCCCTAAATCTGTCCTTCTCGCCTTCTCTCATTCACTGTTCCCACCCCGCTCTCCCTACAAAGCAAATTGGCCAGTGTCGATTTTTCAGTGTACAATTTCTAGTGTAGATTCAGGAATTAAGTTCACTCTGTAAGAGTGAAATTAACACTTGGTGGTGTAAAAGATCCCCCAGTTTTGGTGTTGATAACCAGAGTATTGTTTTACACTGTGGAGAGTAAAACAGTCCATTCAAAACCACACCCATCATTATCATATTTCCCAGCATGTGTAACACTTGTCTTCCTCTTCCGACGAGGAGTAAGAGATATCGGACCAATTTGCAGCATGGTAAGTGTCCATTTTAATATGTACAACTGAACTGAACACTACAAAATACAAAATAACAAAGTGAAAGAACGAAACAAATGAAACAGTCCCGTGTTGCACAAACACTGACACGGAATATAATCACCCACAACTCAAAAGTGAAACCGGGCTACCTAAGTATGGTTCTCAATCAGGGACAATGATTGACAGCTGCCTCTGATTGAGAACCATACCAGACCAAAAACAGAAATCCCAAAACATAGAAAATGGAACATAGACAACCCACCCAACTCACGCCCTGACCATACTAAAACAAAGACATAACAAAAGAACTAAGATCAGAACTTGACAGCACGCTCTGCTGCAGGTTGATTTTTTGGGGGATTGTTTTCTATATCTGTGTTTTTGCATGTACATTGATTGATACATTTTATGCTACACAAATATAGATAACATATATTGTTCTAAACTAATCCAATCAGTTAGATTTATTGCACCTGTTACTGAAATGGTCGTTCTGGTTTAAATGGTTTAGGTAGTATTTTTTTTTCTTCACATTTCTTAACACTGACAGTCATTCTAAAAGCTATTCACCCGAACCGGGTGAATAAAAATTCCAACTGTTGGATATTCTAACTCTGGCTGGATTCCAATAGGAATTACAAATAACTTTGCAAACCAGCAAAATGTGACATGCAGGCCAGATGTGGCCTGTATACCAGCAGTTTCTTAACACCACTGTGTTAGGATAAAACTAGGCCAACAAGTAAGGCCTTGTGATATATAGTGCCATGCTATACTATTCACCCCCCTTGGCATTTTTCCTATTTTGTTGCCTTCCAACCTGGAATTAAAATAGATTTTTTAGGGGGTTTGTATCATTTGATTTTACACAACATGCCTATCACTTGGAAGATGCAAAATAATTTTGATTGTGAAACAAACAAGAAATAAGACAAAAAAACATATTGCATAATTATTCACCCCCCAAAAAAGTCAATACTTTGTAGAGCCACCTTTTGCAGCAATTACAGCTGCAAGTCTCTTGGGGTATGTCTCTATAAGATTGGCACATCTAGCCACTGGGATTTTTGCCCATTCTTCAAGGCAAAACTGCTCCAGCTCCCTCAAGTTGGATGGGTTCCGCTGGTGTACAGCAATCTTTAAGTCATACCACAGTTTCTCAATTGGATTGAAGTCTGGGCTTTGACTAGGCCAATCCAAGACATTTACATGTTTCCCCTTAAACCACTCGAGTGTTGCTTTAGCAGTAGGCTTAGGGTCATTGTCCTGCCGGAAGGGGAACCTCCGTCCCAGTCTCAAATCTCTGGATGACTGAAACAGGATTCCCTCAAGAATTTCCCTGTATTTAGCACCATCCATCATTCCTTAAATTCTGACCAGTTTCCCAGTCCCTGTAAATGAAAACATCCCCACAGCATGATGTTGCCACCACCATGCTTCACTGTGGGGATGGAGTTCTTGGGGTGATGAGAGGTGTTGGGGTTTGCGCCAGACATAGCGTTTTCCTTGATGGCAAAAAAGCTACATTTTAGTCTCATCTGACCAGAGTACATTCTTCCATATGTTTGGGAAGTCTCCCACATGCCTTTTTGTGAACACCAAACGTGTTTGATTTTTTCTAACCTTTTAGCAATGTCTTTTTTCTGGCCACTCTTCTGTAAAGCCCAGCTCTGTGGAGTGTACGGCTTAAAGTGGTCCTATGGACAGATACTACAATCTCTGCTGTGGACCTTTGCAGCCCTTTCAGGGTTATCTTTGGTCTCTTTGTTTCCTCTCTGATTAATGCCTTCCTTGCCTGGTCTGTGAGTTTTGGGGGGCGGTCCACTCTTGGCAGGTTTGTTGCGGTGCCATATTCTTTCAATTTCTTAATAATGTATTTAATGGTACTCCGTGTAATGTTCAAGGTTTCTGATATTTTGTATAACCCAACCCTGATCTGTACTTCTTCACAACTTTGTCCCTGACCTGTTTGGAGAGCTCCTTGGACTTCATGGTGCCACTTGCTTGGTGGTGCCCCTTGCGTAGTGATGTTGCAGACTCTGGGGCCTTTCAGAACAGGGGTATATATACTGAGATCATGTGACAGATCATGTGATGCTTAGATTGCACACAGGTGGACTTTATTTAACTAATTATGTGACTTCTGAAGGTAATTGGTTGAACCAGATCTTATTTAGGGGCTTCATAGCAAAGGGGGTGAATACATATGCACGCATCACTTTTCCATTTTCTTTTCCCCAATTTTTTTGAAACAAGTTATTTGAAAATTTGACTTCACCAATTTGGACTGTTTTGCTTATGTCCATTACATGAAATCCAAATAAAAATCTATTTAAATTACAGGTTGTAATGCAACAAAATAGGAACAACGCCAAAGGGGATGAATATAAGACACTGTATGTAACGTATTGATAAAATCATCAAATCAAATATTTTTATAAAGCCATTTTTACATCAGCAGATGTCACAAAGTGCTTATACAGAAAGCCAGCATAACAGCAAGCAATGCAGATGTAAAAGCTCAGTGGCTAGGAAAAATTATCTTGAAAGGCAGGAACCTCGGAAGAAACCTAGAGAGGACGTAGGCTATGAGGGGTGACCAATCCTCTTCTGGCTGTGCCGGGTGGAGATGATAAGACTACGTGGCAATTAAGGCCAGATTGTTCTTCAAGATGTTCAAACGTTCCCTCTATTGGCCCTGTCCGACGGTACCACCCGGACAGGGCCAACCAGGCAGGATATAACCCCACCCACTTTGCCAAAGCACAGCCCCCAAACCACTAGAGGGATATCAAAATTCCACCAACTTACTAACCTGAGAGGTTAGAATTTCTCAAGGTTGAGAATAGTCCAAGAAGGTCTCCTCCATCGCACGAGCCTAAGGGGGCAGAAGATAACGTCAGTGACAACATTTTAATGATAACATTCGCCTAGGAGCTCATTTGGTGAAAGCCACAGGCCTTTAAAAGGAAATAATTCATCAACCATGTCTCTGTCACTAACAAATACAGTCATAAGTTTTAACTCTACAATTTACTAAAAAGAAAATGATTCCTGGAAAATATGCAAATGAAGCTTTACACCATACACTGTTAAAACAACACCCCAAAAATAATTCTCTGTTTCAAGTTTCAAGTTTTATTAGTCATATGTACAGGATACAGATGGTATACACCGTCCAACAAAATGCTTATTTGGAGGTTCCTTCTCGACAATGCAACAACAATAATAAATAATAAAATGTAAGAATATGAACATCACAATTTATGGTCCAATATTTACACGTGTTTTGGGGAAGGGGGGATTGGGGGGAAAGTGTTTAAATTGTGCAGTATTTAGCAATTATAAGAGTCTGGTAGCAGCAGGTGTGTGTGTGGGTGGGTGTGGGTGGGTGGGTGGGTGTGTGTGTGTGTGGGTGGGTGGGTGGGTGGGTGGGTGGGCGCATGTGTGCTAAGCTGCAGAAAATCAGAGCCGGTGGTCAGTCCAGTTCAAGTGTTCATCAGTCTGATGGCTTGTAGATCGAAACGGTCTCCGAGCCTGTTGGTATCAGACCTCCTGCTCAGCACCATCTGCCCGATGGTAAGAGAGTGAACAGATTGTGGCTGGGGTGTGTGGGCTGATGATGCTGCGGGGATTCCTCAGGCACCGTTTCCAGTAAATGACGTGGATGGGTAACACTGAAGGTGTTCATTTCTTACACTGAAAAGGGTGTAACAGCATCAACACTAAGCAAAGTAGTCTAGTTTATTCTAAATCAAGTGTTCTGATCAGAGGGGTTGGGTTAAATGCGGAAGACACATTTCGGTTGAATGCATTCAGTTATGCAATTGACTAGGTATCCCCTTTCCCTTTTAGACTGTAGGTGCTGCACATTATTCTACAGTAGAGATATGCAATCACCACAAATAAGTTCATTTGAACATTTGAACAGTAAAATGGGGAACACTGCAACTGAGTTAAATCTTTAACACTTTCAAATGTGTTATTTTAACACCAGTACCGTGGGACCCACAATTCAATGCATGCAAACTTAAATCTGTTTTACCTAATTTCTACCAGCATGTCACATATGCAACCAGAGGAAAATAACTAGACCACCTTTACTCCACACACAGACTCATGCAAAGCTCTCCCTCGCCCTCCATTTGGCAAATCTGGCCATAATTCTATCCTCCTGATTCCTGCTTACAAGCAAAAACTAAAGCAGGAAGTACCAGTGACTCGCACAATACGGAAGTGGTCAGATGAGGGGGATTCTACGCTACAGGACTGTTTTGCTAGCACAGACGGGAATATATTCCAGGAGTATACCACCTCAGTCACCAGCTTCATCAACAAGTGCATCGACGACGTCGTTGCCACAATGACCGTACGTACATATCCCAACCAGAAGCCATTGATGACAGGCAACATCAGGACCGAACGAAAGGCTCGAGCTGCAGCTTTCAAAGAGTGAGACACTAATCTGGACGCCTATTAGAAATACCGCTTTGCCCTCAGACGAACCATCAACTAGGAAAAGCGTCAATACAGGACTAAGATTGAATCCTACACCGGTTCTGACACTCGTCGGATGTGGCAGGGCTTGAAAATATTATGGACAACAAAGAGAAACCCAGCCGCGAGCTGCCCAGTGACACGAGCTTACCAGACAAGCTAAATAGCTTTTATGCTCGCTTCGAGGCAAGCAACACTGAAGCATGCATGAGAGCACCAGCTGTTCCGGACGACTGTGTGATCACGCTCTCCATAGCCGATGTGAGCAAGACCTTTAAACACGTCAACATTCACAAAGCCGAGGGGCCAGACGGATTACCAAGATGTGTACTCAAAGCTTACCTGGACCAACTGGCAAGTGTTTTCACTGACATTTTCAACCTCTCCCTGTAATAACTAGATGTTACAAGCAGACAACCATAGTCCCTGAGCCCAAGAAAGTGAAGGTACCCTGCCTAAATGAGTACCACCCCGTAGCACTCACGTCGGTAGCCATGAAGTGCTTTGAAAGCCTGGCCATGGCTCACATCAACACCATCATCATTTCATCGTTTCCACCATCCTGGAAACCTATGTGAGAATGCTGTTCATTGACTATAGTTCAGCGTCAACACCATAGTGTCCTCAAAGCTCATCCATAAGCTAAGGACCCTGGGACTAAACGTCCCTTTGCAACTGGATCCTACACTTCCTGACGGGCCGCCCCCCAGGTGGTAAGCGTAGGCAACAACACTGGGGCCCCTTAGGGGTGTGCTTAGTCCCCTCTTGTACTCCCTGTTCACCCACTACAGTGTTGCCAATCACAACTCCAAAACCATCATTACGTTTGCTGACGACACAACAGTGGTAGGCCTGATCACCGACAACGATGAGGAGGTCAGAGACCAGGCAGTGTGGTGCCAAGACAACAACCTCTCCCTCAATGTGAGCAAGACAAAGGAGCTGATGGTGGACTGTAGGAAAAAGAGTGCTTGAAAACTCCCTCATTAACATCGACAGGGCTGAAGTGGAGCTGGTCGAGAGTTTCAAGTTCCTTGGTGTCCACATCACCAACGATCTATCATGGCCCCAACACAACAAGACAGTTGTGAAGAGGGCACAACAACACCTTTTCCCCCTCAGGAGACTGAAATATTTGGCTCGGATCCCCAGATCCTCAAAAAGTTCTACAGCTGCACCATCGAGAGCACCCTGAACGGTTGCATCACCGCCCGGTATGGCAACTGCTCGGCATCTGATTGTAAGGCACTACAAATCAAATCAAATTTGTTTATAAAGCTCTTACATCAGCTGATATCTCAAAGTACTGTACAGAAACCCAGCCTAAAACCCGAAACAGCAAGCAATGCAGGTGTAGAAGCACGGTGGCTAGGAAAAACTAAAAAACCTAGAGTGGAACCAGGCTATGAGGGGTGGCGAGTCCTCTTCTGGCTGTGTCCCGGTGGAGATTACAACAGAACATGGCCAAGATGTTCAAATGTTCATAGGTGTGGTCATAGGCAGGATCAAATAATAATTATCACAGTGGTTGTCGAGGGAGAGAGAGAGAGAGAGAGAGAAAGAAAGAATGAGAGAGAGAATTAGAGGGAGCATACTTAAATTCACACAAGACACCGGAGAAATAACTCCAGATTTAACAGACTGACCCTAGCCCTCCGACACAAACTACTGCAGCATAAATACTGGAGGCTGAGCCAGGAGGGGTCGGGAGACACTGTGGCCTCATCCGACGATACCCCCGGACAGGGTCAAACAAGCTACAGAGGGTAGTGCGTACGCCACAGTACATCATTGGGGCCAAGCTTCCTGACATCCAGGACCTATATACTAGGCGGTGTCAGAGGAAGGCCCAAAAAATTGTCACAGATGCCAGTCACCCAAGTCATAGACTGTTCTTTCTGCTACCTCATGGCAAGCGGTACCGGAGCACCAAGGCAATGTCCAAAAGGCTTCTTAACAGCTTCTACCCCGAAGCCATAAAGCTGCTGAACATCAAATGGCCGCCCCGACTATTTACATTGTTTTTACACTGCTGCCACTCGCTGTTTATTATCTAATCATAGTCACTTTTCAAATGACCTCGACTAACCTGTACCCCCGCACATTGACTCCATACCGGTGTCCCCTGTATATAGCCTCGTTATTGTTATGCAATTTTCTTGTGTTACTTTTTGATTTGATTTGATTTTTTAAAAAACTTTAGATTATTTAGTAAATATTTTCTTAGTTCTATTTCTTGAACTTGGTTAATTAAGATCTAGTAAGTAAGCTTTTTATTGTAAGGTCTACACCTGTTGTTTTTGGTGCATGTGACAAATAACATTTGATTTGAATTTTTTTATTTTTTTTGAAAGCCAAGTTGAAGCCAGCAGTAGATGTTGTCATCCTCAATATAACTGCATGTGGTTTTACCGCAACAGAGTAGCACAACACCATTCAATTGTTCTTCCACTGCTGCTACTCGCTGTTTATTATCTATGCATCGTCACTCCTTCCATGGTAACTCACCTCCTGACCTGACCTGCAAAAACTGGTTTAATCAACTTTGTTTCCATGTCATTTCAACAAGTAAATTCAATGTGATGACGTTGAATCAACGTGGAAAACTGATCGACATTTGGATATTTTATGGTTGATTTCGCGTTGAATTCAGGTTAGTTGACAACTCAACCAAATGTAAATCAAAACTAGACGTTGAATTTACGTCTTTGTCCAGTGGGAGAGAGTTTGTGTGCCGTGGGGTTCAAGGTTATCCAGTCAGCCACACTCCCTAAAGCCTTACAGTGTTAGGTTTAGTAAAAACTACCAGTTGACATTATGAAACACGGACAGCACCTAAACCTCAATTTCCTCTCATCAAAGTCTATTACACACCCACACACAGGTACATACTGTACATGCAAACACACAGAGCGCACACGTACACACGGCACCGACACGTACACAGTGAACAGAATGGTAGAAAGCCTAATTAAGTTGGCTTTGAGTCACAGTCAGTGGTTTGGCCTAAGGTAATGCTTCCAGGAACAAAGATGGGAAGGTGACCTAAATGTAGGGTTAAGGTCCACCTATCTACAGCATATAGAGAGGCCCATGTCCATGTGTCATTAATGTTCGTCCAAAAGGCCTCTAAATGTGTTATAATAGGGTTTACACAGGGAACGGCAATTATACCTACCTACATGTCCACAAACAACCCGTAGGGCTGACTGTGTTTATATGTACACATGTGGAAAGGAGACATGCAGACATACGAGAGAAATAGAGAGAGATTTGTTCTGAAATGTGTTAAATAATACTTCAAAGTAAGTGGAGGGTAGTGTAGGTACTGAAAAGTACTTCCCAGGCATTTTGCTGCCAAACCTGCTTGAACCTGTAAAGTGGCTGTTCCACTGGATGTCATAAGGTGTATGCACCAATTTGTAAGTCGCTCTGGATAAGAGCGTCTGCTAAATGACTTAAATGTAAATGTAAACGTTGAACCGTGTAAACTGACCTGTGCCATAAAGGTATAGACTTCTTGACACAGTGTAATGGGTGTCGTCTTCTGAAGAGGAGGAATAGGACCGAAGTGCAGCGTGTTAAGTGTTCATTACTTTTTATTAAACAGAACACTGAAACAAAAATGACACAGTGAATAAACTAAACCGAAGCAGTCCTGGCAGGTGCAAAACACTAAACAAACAAAAAAACTACCCACAAAAACCATGTGGGAAAAAGCTACCGAAGTATGGTTCCCAATCAGAGACAATGATAGACAGCTGTCCCTGATTGAGAACCATACCCGGCCAAAACAAAGAAATACAAAAACATAGAAACGCCCACCCAAATCACACCCTGACCAAACCAAAATAGAGACATAAAAAGCTCTCTCAGGTCAGGGCGTGACACACAGACTGGACTGTACTGTGCTGACATACCTGGAGGGTCCACTATTGCCAAATGTAACCAGCTCTGATTCTCTAGTGTTGTTGTTGTTGTGTTCTCCTGGTTCGAGTTGCATCTTCATTCAAATTAGTTTAAGGGCTGTATTCAATTGTAGGATTGCTGATCTAGGTTCAGATCTCCCCTGTCCATGTAATGTTACTCATCACGATCTACTGTAAAAGGCTAAACTGATACTAGATCAGGACTCATACTCCGAGACGCTAAAAACATCGAGTGAGAAAGGTGGAAAATGATAAGAGTATCTGCTAAATGACCAAAATGCAAAAATATTCAAATGAATACGATCCCAGATCAACAGGCTGGTTAGTCTGGTTAGTCCTGCTCCCCTCATCTGTTTGGCTTGGTTGTAAAATAACATGCCACCCTGATGAAGCTATAAGAGCTGAAATTATGGTGAAATCAAATGCTAAAATAAATCTCACTGAAAATAATGGAGAATGGAGTGATGGAGGAGTGAGTCAGCCATGGCAACTGTTGTTGATGGGTGCTGGGTGCTGTTTGGCTGAACAAGCGTCAGAGGATAAGGGGAAGAGGGAGGGGGAGAGAGAGAGGGAAAGAAAGATAAGGAAAATAAGAAGGAGAAGGAAAAGGAAAAATAGGAGAAAGAGAAGAGAGAATGGGAGACTTGTTTCCAATCAGAAGTGCCAGAAAATGTCACAATGACACAATTTGAAAGTGTGACCTATTTCCTTCAAAGCTGCTTGTCACAGGTCATTTCTTGGTCCAATTTTCACTCCAATTGTCAAAAAAATGTACCTCTCTTTTCATTCTCTTAATTTCCCAGAATGAAACACTGACCCATTTACAACATTGCTTTTGGGGATGATTGGAGCTGGAAAGACAGTCTTTCAGAGGAAGACAATCCATTTCTTCTTGTCCAATCAGTCCCCTGGTGCTCCAGTCCTGACCTCCGACCTCTACTTCCGTCTCCCCGCTGACCCGTTTCCCCCTTCAACTCTCCTGACGGAAATTGTCCCTTGATGAGATATTGTGTAAGACAAAAAGGAATGGAAGAAAAATGCCTCAATGTGAAGAGAGGTGAGAGGGTCAAGATGAAAATACAGTTTTGCATTATTTTATGCCTTTCAAAATCACACAAATCTTGGCTAGAGTGTCTAATGACCTATACAGTTACATGTAAACCACCCAAAAAACTGTCACAGTTGAGTGATTATTTCCACATTTCAGTTTCAGAGGAGGGAGTTGAGTAAAGCAAAACTCTCTCGTCTGAAGATATTCTGGTGAAACAACACCCTTACTTACTTACTGACTTTATTGTCCCCATGGGGACATTTTGTTGCAGTGTCATGTACACAACCCTCAGTGCATTTGTTTCTACCTTCATCATTCTGTTTGAGCACAAAGAGCAGCCAGTGGTTTTCTGTACGTGACACAGGTCAATACTGTACACCCTGGCCAAAATATACTTCACTCTCCCACGGCCCTGTTGACATAGCAACACTGCTTCCTCCCTAACCAGGAGAGGCGGGCCGTCACAAAGCAAAAGATGCAAATTGAGGTTTGTAATCACCCCACATAGTCTTTTTATGTGACTGACATAGAGGAAGTATATCAAGGTTTAGATAGAAGCTAGGAAGATAGACAATACTTTACAGAAGTCCCAAATGAGCATTTAAGCAATATATGTAAAATTGAGTTTCAGATCCTAAATCAGGCATTCTAAAGTTCTGACAAAAGAAAAGTTCAAGTGAAAGGTGAGTAATATTTGGTCTTAAAAATATTAAATGATGTAGGCTACACGTATGGCTATTGATGGAGTATTTCTGACACAGTGCCTTAAAGAAAGTATTCACACCCCTTGAGTTTTTCCAAATTTCGTTGTGTTACAGCTTGAATGTAAAAATGATTACGTTTAGATGTTCCGGGTCATTGGCCGACAGACAATGCCCCATAATGTCAAAGTGGATTTTTTTGTTGTTGCTTATTAATAAAACAAATATTCATTCAACCTCTTTGTTATGACAAGCCTAAATATGTTCAGGAGTAAAAATGTGCTTAAGAAGTCACATAATACATGATAAAGTGAAATAAAGTGACATAACGTTAAATAAAGTTTGCACCCCACACACAATTATCTAGGTCCCTCAGTCGAGCAGTACATTTCAAACACAGATTCAACCACACACACCGGGGAGGTTTTCCGATTTCTCGCAAGGCAGATGAAAAGAAACAGACATTGAATATCTCATTGAGCATGGTGAAGTTATTAATTACACGTTGGATGGAGTATCAATACACCCAGTCACTACAACCATATAAGCATGTAGACAATTGAATGTTCATGTGTGGCCCGAGTTACAGCTTTAACTTAAATCTATTTGAAATTCTATGGCAAGACCTGAATATGGTTGTCCAGCTATGATCAACAACCAATTTGACAGAGCTTGAAGACCTTTGAAAAGAATAATGGGCAAATGCTGCACAATCCAGGTATGGAAAGCTCTTAGTGACTTACCTAGAAAGTCACAGCTGTAATTGCTGCCAATGGCGCTTCTACAAAGTACTGACTCAGTGGTGTGAACACTTATGTAAATCAGATATTTTTGTATTTCATTTTCAATACATGTGCTAAAATTGGGGTATTGTGTGTAGATGGGTGAGATTTTTGTTTGAGTATTTAATCCATTTTGAATTCAGACTGTAACACAACAAAATGTGGAATAAGTCAAAAGGGTATGAATACTGTAAATGTCACATTTTCACTTGAACAACAACAGTATATTGTGATAATCCAATCTACTGACAATATTTGCAATGTATCAAAGATCTATTTCACCATACTGTGCTTTGGTGAACAATTTTAAAAGAGAACCTATTTGTGGTTTTGCAGAGACGTTAGTTAGTGGGAAACCCACACAATTATGACTCATTTACATACAGAACTCTCATTTCCTTATAACTGTAGACGCCTGACCTGCAGTTTCACCTCGATAAGAGACAAAAATAAATCAAAAGCAACTTATTCTAAAGCCTTTTCTTTGGAAGGAGTAATATAACATCAGTCCCTGAAAGTGAAAGTGAAAGAAGAGGGGTAAATAACAGGTATGATTTTGTTTATATGACTGTCTGGCTAAATAAGCTATGTTTATGCACTGAGGAACCACATTGTTCCTGTAGATCTGGTGCACACAAATACTCATATTAGACCGAGAGTCTACTACTATGAGTGCAGCTAAATAGTCTGAAGTGGATTCTCTCCTTGCCTTTACTTCATTCTTGACTCCCGAGTGGCGCAGCGGTCTAAGGCACTGCATCTCAGTGCAAGAAGCATCACTACAGTTCAAATCCAGGTTGAATCACATCTGGCCGTGTGTCCCATAGGGCGGCGCACAATTAGCCCAGTGTCGTCCGGGTTTGGCTGGGGTAGGCCGTCATTGTAAATAAGAATTTGTTCTTAACTGACTTGCCTAGTTAAATGAAAATATATATAAAATCCTCGGCACTCATCTGAAAAGAGACCAGAGGTGAAAGAAACGGAATTAAGGTGTCTGTCCTCAACTTACTTCACATTAGAGCAGATTAAAAGACAACTGCACATCCTGATTTGGCTTAGTTTATCATCAATGCTCATTATGAAATGCGAGCGGCCATGAATGACGGCAAACGAGAGTTGTCTTGAGGGTGTGACTTGTCTTGCTTCTCACAAGTGTAGCAGGTCGTGAACTCTGCAAAAAAAACTTTCTACACTCAGAGAAAAATAACAGTAAAAGACTAACATGTTTTTTTATAATCTCTCTTCAGGTAGCTATGTGTGACACGAACACCATCCACATACACATCCTCCAAGGTGTGAGCTACCTTTCTGTGTTTCTGGTGGGCCTGCTACTCAACATGGCGTCTCTACGGGTCTTCTTCGTCAAACGGGCCACGTGGACGGACACACACATCTACATGCTGAACCTCGCAGCCGCCGACTGTGCCCTAATCCTCTTCCTCCCTTTCCGCATTTATGATGCCTTCCAGAGTCTGCCCATAACACCCTTCTGCACGTTTCTCATCTCAATACATTACATCAACATGTACGCCAGTATCTTCACTGTCACCGCCATCAGCGTCCACCGCTACCTGGCGGTCAAGTTCCCATTCCAGACCAGAGCGTGGCGATCAAAGAAGGTGGCTGTGGCAGTGTGTGGGGCCATATGGGTCACAGTAGTAATGATATGTGGTGTGTTCAGTGATGCCAACCATCCCCAAAAACTATTTGCATGCTATCAGAGATGTAAAGAAATCCCATTGCCTGTTGGGTTCCTTGCGGTTCTAGAAGTGCTGGGGTACCTTCTCCCGCTCTTGAATATAGTGTTCTGTTCCACACAGACCATAATGGTTCTGCTGAAGGAGAAGGATCAGGAAGAAACCACTGTGGAGAAGAGGAACATCATTGGCATTATAACAGCCAACCTGATCGTCTTTGTGGTTTGCTACACCCCCATCCATCTTGGGTTTCTGCTGAGGTACCTGGCCAAAACAAACCACTGGGAAACGTTAGACTGGGATGGTTTTTGGCAGGTTTGTGAATGGATCGCTACCACAAACTGCTTCTTGGATTCCATTAGTTATTACTTTCTGTTGAAAAAGTTTTATTCTAAAGCCAGTAGATCAGCAGAAGTTGACAGAGGCTCAGAGATGGCATTAACCACCAATCAAGCTATGAACACACACACCTACCCCAATAATGAGTCATCATACCCCTCTCTGCCTCCATGTATTACACCGCCAGAATAACGTCATCATGTTTTTTGACAACATCTCTTGTATTAAAATCATATTTTAAATAAAGTGTGTATATGTGTGTGTCTGTGCGTGTGTGTGAGTGAGTGCATGCGTGTATGGGTTTGTTTGTGTGGGTGAGAGAGAAAGGGACCAGAAGTCCCCAACACAGGTGTGGTGGTTTAGGGTTATTATTATTATTTATTGAATTATTTATTTCAGCGTTTATATCTTTCATCACATTCCCAGTGGGTCAGAAATTTACATACTCAATTAGTATTTGGTAGCATTGCCTTGAAATTGTTTAACTTGGGTCAAACGTTTCGTGTAGCCTTCCAAAAGCTTCCCACAATAAGTTGGGTGAATTTTGGCCCATTCCTCCTGACAGAGCTGGTGTAACTGAGTCAGGGTTGTAAAGGGCTCTTTGCTCGCACACGCTTTTTCAGTTCTGCCAAACAACTTTTCTCTTGACTTTGTTGTCCTTAAGCCATTTTGCCACAACTTAGGAAGTATGCTTGGGGTCATTGTCCATTTGGAAGACCCATTTGCGACCAAGCTTTAACTTCCTGACTAATGTCTGGAGATGTTGCTTCAATATATCCACATAATTTTCCTGCCTCATAACACCATCTATTTTGTGAAGTGCACCAGTCCCTCCTGCACCAAAGCACCCCCACAACATGATGCTGCTACCCCCATGCTTCACAGTTGGGATGGTGTTCTTCGGATTGCAAGTCTCCCCTTTTTCCTCCAAACATAACAATGGTCATTATGGCCAAGCAGTTATATTTCTGTTTCATCAGACCAGAAGACATTTCTCTATGTGCAGTTGCAAACCGTAGTCTGGCATTTTTTTATGGCGGTTTTGGAGCAGTGGCTTCTTCCTTGCTGAGCGGCCTTTCAGGTTATGTCAATATAGGAATCGTTTTACTGTGGATATAGATATTTTTGTACCTGTTTCCTCCAGCATCTTCACAAGGTTCCTTTGCTGTTGTTCTGGGATTGATTTGCACTTTTCGCACCAAAGTATGTTCATCTCTAGGAGACAGAACACATCTCATTCCTAAGCGGTATGACGGCTGTGTGGTCCCATGGTGTTTGGGTAGCCTTCCACAAGCTTCCCACAATGAGTTGTGAATTTTGGCCCATTCCTCCTGACATAACTGGTGTAGCAGGTTTGTAGGCCTCCTTGCTCGCACACGCTTTTTCAGTTCTTCCCAATAGTAGTACTTGCGTACTATTGTTTGTACAGATGAACGTGGTACCTTCAGCGTTTGGAAATTGCTCCCAAGGTTGAACCAGACTTGTGGAGGTCTACAATTTTTATTCTGAGGTCTTGGCTGATTTCTTTGGATTTTCCCATGATGTCAAGCAAAGAGGCACTGAGTTTGAAGATAGGCCTTGAAATACATCCACAGATACACCCCCAATTGACTCAAATGATGTCAATTAGCCTATCAGAAGCTTCTAAAGCCATGACATTATTTTCTGGATTTTTACAAGCTGTTTAAAGGCACAGTCAACTGTATGTAAACTTCTGACCCACTGGAATTGTGATACAGTGAATTATAGGTGAAATAATCTGTCTAAACAATTGTTGGAAAAATGACTTGTGTCATGCACAAATTAGATGTCATAACCGACTTGCCAAAACTGTAGTTTGTTAACAAGAAATATGTGGAGTGGTTGAAAACAAGTTTTAATGACTCCAACCTAAGTGTATATAAACTTCCAACTGTATTTAGCATAGTTGTTTCTAAAAAGGATAACTTTTGAATGTTGTACCATTTAAAAAAAAATGAAATTCACTGAGGAGGATGTTCCTCCCCTTCCTCCTGTGAGGAGCCTCCATTGCACAATGCAGTTGTGAGCTTGTATTGTACTACAACATCAGTCTAACTGAATACGGATGTTGTGTTGGCTGAATGTTCCTAGGCAGGATCCTGAATGTTCTTTAGCTGGTGAACATTGTCTTGTGTTGGGCAAGATTTGTAAAGGCACACACCTGTCTATATAAGAGCACACAGTTGACATTGCATGTCATTGCAAAAACCATCCATGAGGTCGAAGGAATTTTCCGTTGGGCTCAGTCACAGGATTGTGTTGAGGTTCGGCTCTGGGGAAAGTTACTAAAACATTTCTGCAGCAATGAAAGTCCCCGAGAACACAATGGCCGCCATCATTCATTAATGGAAGAAGTTTGGAACCACCAAGACACTTCCTAGAGCTGGCCGCCTAGCCTAACTGAGCAATCGGGGAAGAAGGGCCTTGGTCAGTGAGGTGACCAAGAACCCGATGATCACTCTGACAGAGCTCCAGAGTTCCTCTGTGGAGATGGGAGAACATTCCAGAAGGACAATCATCTCTGCAGCACTCCACCAATCAGGCCTTTATGGTAGAGTGGCCAGACGGAAGCCACTACTCAGTAAAAGGCACATGACAGCCCACTTGGAGTTTGCCAAAAGGCACCCAAAGGACTCTCAGACCATGAGAAAGAAGATAGTCTGATGAAACCAACATTGAACTCTTTGGCCTGAACGCCAAGCATCCCGTCTGGAGGAAACCTGGAACCATGCTTACGGCGAAGCATGGTGGTGGCAGCATCATGCTGTGGGGATGTTTTTCAGCGACAGGGGACTGGAAGACTAGTCAGGATTGAGGGAATGATGAACGGAGCAAAGTACAGATAGATCCTTGATGACTGGGGCGAAGGTTCACCTTCCAACAGGACAACGGCCCTAAGCACACAGCCAAAACAGCTCAGGAGTGGCTTCAGGACAAGTCTCTGAATTTCCTTTAATGGCCCAGACAGAGCCCAGACTTGAACTTGATCGAACATCTCTGGAGAGACGTGAAAATTGCCGTGCAGCGACGCTCCGCATCCAACCTGACAGAGCTTGAGAGGATTTGCCCAGAGGAATGGGAGAAACTCCCCAAATACAGGTGTGCCAAGCTTGTAGCGTTATACCGAAGAAGACTCGAAACTGTAATCCCAGCCAAAGGCGTTTCAACAAAGTACCGTGTAAAGGGTCTGAATATTTATGTAATTGTGATGCTATTTTTAATACATTTGCAACAATGTATAAAAACCTGTTTTTGCTTCGCCATTATGGGGTATTGTGTGTAGATTGTTTTTTCCCTCGTCAATGTAGTCATTTTGAGAATAAGGCTGTAATGTCACAAAATGTGGAAAAAGTCAAGGGGTCTGAATATTTTCCGAATTGTCATATGTCAGTTGTGCAGAGCTGAGGACGGAGTCAAGCGCAGGACTCAGAACTGAGTAAAATAACGTACTTTACTCTGAAAAATAAAATCAGCCAAAATAATCCATTCAGGGATAACAAACCCTAACACAAACGACTAACCCAAACCAGGAACAATCACGCACAAAACATAATGGGAACCAGAGGGTTGAATAGGAAAATAATAATAACGTAATGGGAACCAGGGGGTTAAATAGGGAAATAATAATAACGTAATGGGAACCAGGGGGTTAAATAGGGAAATAATAATAACGTAATGGGAACCAGAGGGTTAAATAGGGAAATAATAATAACGTAATGGGAACCAGAGGGTTAAATAGGGAAATAATAATAACGTAATGGGAACCAGAGGGTTAAATAGGGAAATAATAATAACGTAATGGGAACCAGAGGGGGTTAAATAGAGGGGAAATAATAATAACGTAATGGGAACCAGAGGGTTAAATAGGGAAATAATAATAACGTAATGGGAACCAGAGGGGGTTAAATAGGGAAATAATAATAAACGTAATGGGAACCAGAGGGTTAAATAGGGAAATAATAATAACGTAATGGGAACCAGAGGGTTAAATAGGGAAATAATAATAACGTAATGGGAACCAGAGGGTTAAATAGGGAAATAATAATAACGTAATGGGAACCAGAGGGTTAAATAGGGAAATAATAATAACGTAATGGGAACCAGAGGGTTAAATAGGAAATAATAATAATAATGGGAACAGAGGGTTAAATGGTAATGGGAACCAGAGGGTTAAATAGGGAAATAATAATAACGTAATGGGAACCAGAGGGTTAAATAGGGAAATAATAATAACGTAATGGGAACCAGAGGGTTAAATAGGGAAATAATAATAACGTAATGGGAACCAGGACACTCAAGACTTAACAAAGGGAAAAAAGAAATGTGAATCGGTAGCAGCTCGAAAGCCGGTGACGGCGACTGCCGAGCACTCCCGAACAAGGAGAGGCACCAACTTGGAAAAATGAAGAAATGTAGCTCTAGGTGACTGACACTAGTTCCTAGTGCTGAGCTGAACTGCAGATGTGGATGGGGCCGGGGAACACATAGGCCAGTCACCTTAGCCTCTGCTCAACTTCTAAGATAAATCATGAAATGTTACCCCAGCAGCCTATGCTTGCTTGTTTGCACATCCAGGTACTGAGCACCACACCCTTAACTTAACTGTACAGTTGTTGTGGTCACAAAAATACAAATAAATAGTTATTCAGAAGCTGATGATCTTTGAATGAGTTGCTGGCCCAGTGAGTAATGTTAGCCAGCTACCCATTGACTCCCATTCTCAACTGGATCCACTTCGACAGGGGTGGTACTACGTCCTGAAATCCCTATGAGTTCTGAATATCGTGGTTTGCTTACATATTATTTGTTAGAAACATATGAATATTCATAGACGTATAAAGTGAAAGAGCAAAATGGTGAAATGTACCTTTACCTTTAAATACTGTGCAGCATTTTTCCTAAGTACAATCAGCATCAGTACAAAAAGCTGATTTAACATCATTTGATTGTAGTACCATTTCGTTTTTAGAATTTTGAAGTAAATATACAATACCAGACAAAACATTGGGGCACACCTACTCATTCAAGGGTTTTTCTTGATTTGTACGATTTTCTACATTGTAGAATAATAGTGAAGACATCAAAACTATGAAATAACACAAATGGAATCATGCAGTAACCAAAAAAGTGTTAAACAAATGAAAATATATTTTAGATTTTAGATTCTTCAAAGTAGCCACCTTTTTGCCTTGATGACAGCTTTGTACACTCTTGGCATTCTCTCAACCAGCTTCATGAGGAATTATTTTCCAACAGTCTTGAAGGAGTTCCCACATATGCTGAGCACTTGTTAGCTGCATTTCCTTCACTCTGCGGTCCAACTCCTCCTAAACCATCTCAATTGGGTTGAGGTCGGGTGATTGTGGAGGCCAGATCATCTGATGCAGCACTCCATCACTCTCTTTGATCAAATAGCCCTTACACAGCCTGGAGATGTGTCTTGGGTCATTGTCCTGTTGAAAAATAAATTATAGTCCCACTAAGCGCAAACCAGATGGGAATAGCATACCACTGCAGAATGCTCTGTAGCCATGCTGGATAAGTGTGCCTTGAATTCTAAATATATCACTGCACCCCCAGCCCATCACACCTCCTCCTCCATACTTCACGGTGGGAACCACACACGCGGAGATCATCCGTTCACCTACTCTGCGTCTCACAAAGACACGGCGGTTGGAACCAAAAATTTAAACTTTTGACTCATCATACCAAGGAAAGATTTCCACCAGTCTAATGTCAATTGCTCGTGTTTCTTGGCCCAAGCAAGTCTCTTCTTCTTTTAAAAAAAATAACATGTTTATTATTTTACAATCACAAATCAAATAAAAAAGACAGCAATACTAACAATGACATTCATTGTACTGTTGAATGGGATGGCCAATTTTAGAGGACAAAACAGAACTTAACTCACACATACACAAAATAAAACTAAATCCTATTAGGTGGTACATGTATAAGAAGACAGCATATAGTCATTACAAGCAGTGTAGTTAAGCCAAAAATAAATATTGAGTGGAGTACAGCACAGAGTAGCAGCAGATCATCAACCCAGTTACGAAGCGGGACTAGACCATTTATCCAGTATCGGCTGCCATATTTTGTAAAACATTGAACTTCTATTGGAGGTATTGTATCGAATCTTTTCTATATGTATTACATTCCCTAAATCCCGTAAACACATTTCAAAGGTAGGTACAGTCTCCAGTTTCCAAAATTGCAATATGAGCCTTTTGGCTAATAGAGTACAAAGAGAGACAGCTTTCCCTTCGTGGTTATTCCCATCAACTGTACCAAACAGAGCGGTCAAGTGGTCTGGGGCTAGAACTCTATCAAAGGCTCTAGATAAGTAATCACAAATGAGAGCCCAGTAACCATGTAACTTAGGACATGTCCAGAATAAGTGGGTCAACGTCCCCTCATCCTGCTTTCACCTCTCACACAGTGGTGAGGTGTCTGGGAATAGTTTATGCAGTTTCACTTTTGAGTAATGTAACTTGTGTATCACCTTAAACTGTACAAGGCTGTGTCTGGCATTCACTGAGCTGTGGTTTATATTCCTGAGAGCTTCTACCCAGTCCTCATCTGAGATTTCTGACCCAAGTTCTTGTTCCCAAGCCCTTTTAATGGTGTCTGTGGATACCTCTATGTGGGCCTGTAGCACATCATACCGTCTAGAGACCGACCCTTATGAATGGGGTTTGACAAGGATCAGGCTATCTAATGTAGGACTATTTGGCTTAATGCCACACTGTGGAATATGCGTCCTTAAGAAATTCCTGATTTGGAGGTATCTGAAAAAAATGTGTTGTTGGCATGTTGAACTTTCCCTGTAATTGTTGAAATGAAGCTAACTTCTCTGCATCAGCTATTACCACTGCCTCAACCTTCTCTGCATCAAGAGCTATTACCACTGCCTCAACCTTCTCTGCATCAGCTATTACCACTGCCTCAACCTTCTCTGCATCAAGAGCTATTACCACTGCCTCAACCTTCTCTGCATCAGCTATTACCACTGCCTCAACCTTCTCTGCATCAGCTATTACCACTGCCTCAACCTTCTCTGCATCAGCTATTACCACTGCCTCAACCTTCTCTGCATCAGCTATTACCACTGCCTCAACCTTCTCTGCATCAGCTATTACCACTGCCTCAACCTTCTCTGCATCAGCTATTACCACTGCCTCAACCTTCTCTGCATCAGCTATTACCACTGCCTCAACCTTCTCTGCATCAGCTATTACCACTGCCTCAACCTTCTCTGCATCAGCTATTACCACTGCCTCAACCTTCTCTGCATCAGCTATTACCACTGCCTCAACCTTCTCTGCATCCTTCTCTCAACCTTCTCTGCATCAGCTATTACCACTGCCTCAACCTTCTCTGCATCAGCCTCAACCTTCTCTGCATCAGCACCACTGCCTCAACCTTCTCTGCATCAGCTATTACCACTGCCTCAACCTTCTCTGCATCAGCTATCTATCCTATTACTGCCTCAACCTTCTCTGCATCAGCTATTACCACTGCCTCAACCTTCTCTGCATCAGCTATTACCACTGCCTCAACCTTCTCTGCATCAAGAGCTATTACCACTGCCTCAACCTTCTCTGCATCAGCTATTACCACGGCCTCAACCTTCTCTGCATCAGCTATTACCACTGCCTCAACCTTCTCTGCTATTACCACTGCCTCAACCTTCTCTGCATCAGCTATTACCACTGCCTCAACCTTCTCTGCATCAGCTATTACCACTGCCTGCCAACCTTCTGCATCAGCTATTCAGCTATTACCTTCTCTGCATCAGCTATTACCACTGCCTCAACCTTCTCTGCATCAGCTATTACCACTGCCTTCTCTGCGCTATTACCACTGCCTCAACCTTTCTCTGCATCAGCTATTACCACTGCCTCAACTTCTCTCATCTGCATCAGCTATTACCACTGCCTCAACCTTCTCTGCATCAGCTATTACCACCACTGCCTCAACCTTCTCTGCATCAGCTATTACCACTGCCTCAACCTTCTCTGCATCAGCTATTACCACGCCTCAACCTTCTCTGCATGACCAAACCTTCTCTGCATCAGTGTCTCAAATACTGTACTGCCTCAACCTTCTCTGCATCAGCTATTACATACCACTGCCTCGCATCAGCTATTACCACTGCCTCAACCTTCTCTGCATCAGGATAAAACCTGTCTGGTCAGGGTGTATGATGTCGGAAATATATGTTTTCAATCGGTTTGCCAATATCTTTGTCAACACCTTGTTTTCTATGGGGAGTAACGACAACGGGGCGATAAGACGACATCTCCATGGAATCTCTATCATATTTTTTCAAGATCAGTGCTATTGTAGCCTCATACAGTGTTTGCAGGAGTTTGGCATTTTCTTTGGATTGTTTAAACATTCGCAACATAAGTGGAGGTAGACTGGCGCAGTACTGTGGTCCTTCTGTGGCTCAGTTGGTAGAGCATGGCGCTTGTAACGCCAGGGTAGTGGGTTCGATTCCCGGGACCACCCATACGTAGAATGTATGCACACATGACTGTAAGTCGCTTTGGATAAAAGCGTCAGCTAAATGGCATATATTATTATTATTATATTATTATTATTATTACTTCTTATAGAATTCTATTACATATCCATCGGGCCCAGGGGCTTTGCTGTTTGGAAATTGTGCTATTGCTGTGTTAATTTCCTCTAAAGTTATCCCTGCATCGAGTGCAGCAGCTGCCTTCCTGTCTAGTTTAGGAAGTTCACATTCAGCGAGAAAGCGTTCCATAGTTTGTGGATCTGTAGCATCACATTTTGATTGGTATAGCTCTGAGTAAAACTGCGCAAAGCATTTATTAATATCCTGCGGATCTGTTACTATTTTACCCTTCTTGTCTTTTATTTTGTGAATAGCTCTAGATGCCTGTACATGTTTTAGCTGTCTTGCTAATAATTTATGTGGTTTGTCACTCAGTTCAAAGTAACTTTGTTGCGTTCTAGCAAGTAAAGAGCCCACCCGTTTCGAAAGGATGGTATTGTATTCATATTTTAACTTTGTGATCTTCTCAAGGACTGTATACGAGGACTTCGTCCTAAAAACATTCTCCTGTTGTGTGTTCCCCTAACTCACCTAATGTTCCCCTAACTCTCTTTCAATTTCTCTCAGCCTAGTATTGGCGCGTTTCTTCCTCTCTGATGTATAAGAAATAATGTAACCTCTAATCACAGCCTTTAGAGATTCCCAAACGTGGAGTCGTCAACATCCCCCGTGTCGTTAGTTCCGAGGAAAAAGGCAATCTGCTCCTTCAAATACTGACAAAAAGCCTCATCTTTCAGCAGGTATGCGTCTAAGCGCCACGGTCACCGACCTGTCGACATATTGTCGAGTTTCAGCACCATGGACAGAGTGGTGCGTAATTAGAATAGGGTGATAGGTAACCGACTCAGCTGCTGAAATTAGTTTGGAGTCCAACAAAAAATAGTCAATTCTGGAATATGATTTATGAACTGATGAAAAGAAAGAATAATCCCTGTCTGTTGGGTGCGTCAGTCTCCAAATATCGACAATGTTAAGGTTTGTCATCAATGTATTTAGACAGACACTGGCATTTGATTGTTGAACCGTGACCTTGATAGCTGTTTATCTAAAAGAGGATCTAAGTCCCCTCCAACAATAACACTTGTATCCGAGATATTTGGTATGTTGGGTCCATATAAATTGACCAAGGTTACTGGTTTCGAATTCAGTGTACCAGCCACAATAATATACCGACCATTAGGATCTGAAATCGAGGATGAGTAAACAAAAGGAATGTTTTTCCTTATCAGGATTGCTACCCCTCTCGCTTTTGCATCAAAGTTAGACTGGTATATCTGACCGATCCAGCCGACTCGTAGCTTGGCCTGAACGAAGCGTTTAATATGAGTGTCTTGAAGAAGCACTATGTCAGCACCCAGTGATTTAAGATGAGAGAAAACCTTAGCTCGTTTCACCACATGCCCTAAGCCATTACAGTTCCAGCTGACTATCTTTATTCCACCTGGTCTACTCTGTGCTCTGTCACTATGTGGCATTTCTTATTTAGAGCAAATTGTTGCTGTCATACAAAACTCAAAAACGTCCCGCTGTGCGGGAGCTTGTCATGCCACCTGTACTAATAATAAACGTGAACATAAAACACAGATCCCATCCCCCCTCCCGTCCCTTTACTGAGTGACTTCCCCAAACGAAGCACTCCTTGGCTGACACACAAACCTTAGGGTGTCTAGACATACAGCTTGAACTAACTCGTCATCTATAGATGCTCCGCATATACGCTAATATTAAATAACACTTAACACTTAACTCTCACGTTAGGGGGTGAGTGGCGCCAAATCATGATGCGCCAAACAATGCTATATTAGCCACAACATCTCACCTATCATAAGTCCCAAATTCTGATCTTCTAATCGAAAAGACATAGTCTGGAAATCCAAACACATTCCTGGCCTGTAATTGGTCATTTAGCCGGCTGACGCAGCTGTTCTGTATCCTCAGCCAGGGAGCTTGCTTGTCAAGAACAGATCGGCCTGTATTTGGTCATTTAGCCGGCTGACACAGCCGTTCTGTATCCTCAGCCAGGGAGCTTGCTTGTCAAGAACAGATCGGCCTCTTTTGGGTTGTCAAACATTTGTTGCGTACCTCATCATACTCTTTCCGTTGGTTCCTCACCTCCAAGGTAAGATCTGGGTAGAAAACCACCCTGGCTCCGTTGAAGTTAAGGGGGAACTTTTGACTAGCTAGCTTGAGGATGAGATCCCTGGTCTGGGGATAGTGCAGCCGTACAATGAATGGCCTTGGTGGCCCGCCCTTGGCCGGCTTCGTTGCCTGAGATCTGTGTGCGCGGTCGATCAGGATGGCCGTTTTGAAGTGTTCACTCCCCAGCAATGCCTGTATCAGCTCCGAGACAAATTCAGTGGGTTTCCCTTACTCAGTGTCCTCCTGGATCCCACATATTCGGATGTTTTGGCGTCTTGAATGCGACTCGAGCATTTCCAGTCGGGCTTTCAGGGTTTTGTTGTCATTTTTGAGCGTTGCGCACTGTTTCTCTATGTCCTGTAGCCTGGCCTCGTGATCGACTGTCGTCTGCTCAACCTCATGCACCCTTCTCTGAGTTGCCTTCACAGTTTCGGCCAAAGTCCCAATACTCTTTGAAATATCAGCCAGCGTTGTGTCCACCTTCTTGTTTAGCAAGTTTATGGCAACCAGTATTTCACTTTGCGTAGGCTCTGTGAGGATCTCTTGGAAGCTAGCCTCTTCAGCTAACTCCTCGTGGGTTGGCGACGTTGAAATTGGTTCGTTGTCTATCTCATTCAAATTATCTTGTTTAGCGCTCCCTTTTTTGCCGCCTTTTCCCTTTGTCATATTTGTTTGAAGTTTTAGGTCGTGAGAGGTTAAGATAAATACTCAGTTGTTTCAAAATGGAGCGCAGCTCTAGCAAAGCACTTCTACTCCATAGCACGCTCTCTAGCGCCCCCCCCAAGTCTCTTCTTAATGGCATCCTTTAGTAGTGGTTTCTTTGCAGCAATTTGACCATGAAGACCTGGTTCACACAGTCACCCCTGAACAGTTGATGTTCAGATGTTTCTGTTACTTGAACTTTATGAAGCATTTATTTTGGTTGCAATCTGAGGTGCAGTGAATTGCTGTTCTGAGGCTGGTAACTCTAATGAGCTTATCCTCTGCATCAGAGGTAACTCTGGGTCTTCCTTTCCAGTGGTGGTCCTCATGAGACCCAGTTTCATCATAGCTCTTGATGGTTTTTGCGACTGCACTTGAAGAAACTTTCAAAGTTCTTGAAATTTTGAGGGATCTTCATGTCTTCGAGTAATGATGGACTGTCATTTCTCTGCTTATTTGAGCTGTTCTTGCCATCTTGCCATGGACTTGGTCTTTTACCAAATAGGGCTATCTTCTGTATACTGCCTCGACCTTCACAATACAACTGATTGGCTCAAATGCATTAAGAAGGAAAGAAATTCCACAAATGAACTTTTAACAAGGCACACCTTGTCGCGATACGAAACCTTCAGCCCCGCCCCTTGGCCGGCAGCGGGGTGCTAGAGGTGGTTAGCATCCCGTTCCCTTGGACAGGGCACTATAGATACTTCAGGTTATCTCGGTATAACCAGGACTGCTCGCGTAGCCCTGCCTCTCTTCTATATCGAAGCGTTGTCCGCGTAGAGAGGTCTTTTCCCTTGTCACTCTCAACGGTCTAGCTCTAGCTGGGATGTGTGAACCCCACCTTTATCCTCTAGACTCTTTGTTTCACCACTAATTGATCCTTGAGTTGTTATTAAGCACTAGTCCTACCAGTTTCTATATGATTTCCCTGTGGTTGAGTATTTCCCCTCTGTGATGTATCTAGTTTAAAGTGCGAAGACCTTTAGTCAACTTTAGTCAACTCACTACTCTGCCCGTCGACTATGTATCGCTTGGAAAATAAAACTTAGATAGATCGACAAGACAATTAATGAATCACTACTGGACACACCTTCCTCCTTGTCTTTTAATGGTAACTCATTCTGTCATAGAGCATTGATCCCTGTTTCCAGTGTCCCGGTAGCGGGGAGTGTCAGAGTTGTTATCTCCCGTGCCGTTAACTGTCTTTGAGAGAACCTCTTACTCGAGACAAAATAAGACTACCGTTTAAATGTTAAAGACTACCGAAAACACTCTGTTTTTTGTCTTTTACAAGCAAACACACTTTAAAATACACAATTTGTTACTCGGTCACACACAGCGTTAATCAAAAACATGCAAATGACTTAATGCTCTTTCCAGCCTGGTACAGTGATAACACTTATCTCTATATTAAATGCTTATAATAGTTATTTAATTACCTTTGAGAGATGACGGGGAGACCCACGAGATCAGGAGCAGAGTTTCAATCGGTCAGAGTTATTTTAGAATGGAGTTAGTAGCGACTCCCCTCTACTGGCTGAGAGGTTGACTTGAAGTCGGTGGTTTACTAAGTTTGGACTGGATGAGAGGACCCGTTGGTGATCCCTTGCCCCAATGGAATATCAAAGAGTCTGTAACACGCAACGAGGCCGAGGTTCTGAGACACACGCACCTGGTCGGTCAATATGCTTACAGGGTCAATTCAGATAACCATAGGTATAAACAAGAGATCAACTAAAGGACAAGAGTGACTCTCAGTCCCGTTGAACTACCGCAGCGTCCGCGGCACGCAAAGAGGCCGAGGTTATGAGACACACGCACCTGGTCAATATGCGACAAAACAGCTCTTCAATAGTTAAACGGTATATTGGAAAGTCACTTCTCAGATCCAACAAGTTAGAATCTTTAAGTAATGTGAGTCAGGTGTCAATTTACCCGAAGTCAAATGGTTGTCTAAATGAATTCAGAATTCAAGAAGTCAGCGCCAAAGTAATGGCAAATGTCTCTTTATATACCTTTTGATTCTCTGCACCCGGTCCGCTGCGCCTCCCATTCCCTCAGAGCAGAGAGGGTGACGACATATCTTACAACAGGAAATACTTTTCTTACAGTGCATATATGGGCCTCTGTTTATGACAGAGCCTGTTACTCTAGCAACAATGAGGAAATACTTTTCTTACAGTGCGCATATGGACCTCTGTTCATGACAGTGCCCTTACTCTATCAGCAATGAGTCTAACAGCTGTTCCCATTCAGTGGTGTCACTTGAGGCAGAATGTGATTCTTCCTGACATCAGTTCAATAGTTGGTTGCCTTGAGTCGTCTTCTGGTGGCTTTGCCCAATCCGGTATTTCAGTAGGCGAGGTCATCTCTGTCTCTACCCTTGGTGGGTAAGACAGGGGAAGAGGACCAGGAGGTAGATCCCTTTGGCGTTTTACTACAACCTCTTAATTGAAATGCATTCCAGGTAACTACCTCATGAAACTGGTTGAGAGAATGCCAAGAGTGTGCAAAGCTGTCATCAAGGCAAAGGGTGGCTACTTTGAAGATTCTCAAATATAAAATCTATTTTAATTTGTTTAACACCATTTTGGGTTACTACATGATTTCATGTGTTATTTCATAGTTTTGATGTCTTCACCATTATTCTACAACGTAGAAAAAAAGGATAAAAAGAAGAAAAACGCTTGAATGAGTAGGTGTCTAAACTTTGGACTGGTACTGTACATTTCCATATTTATGTGGTAAAAACGACTGCCATATAAAGGGACGGTGCAACAACATTTGATTTCAATTGTATTTTTATTGACAAAAAGTGATTAAGCCATTGATCCTGAGAGACAATGACAAAAAAATATGGCTTCTAATGTTATAGCAACCCAAATACCATAACAAGTTGCACATATAGAATATTGGAGGATATTATAGGAATTCTGGTATTTATGTAACATTTCCCATATAATATTTATTTTTCTTAGAATACACACCAATACAGCTCTCTATGTGTACATTCAGAGGGTAACTGCACGCCCAATTTTTCAGTTTTTGATTTGTTAAAAAAGTTTGAAATATCCAATAAATGTCGTTCCACTTCATGATTGTGTCCCACTTGTTGTCGATTCTTCACAAAAAAATACAGCTTTATATCTTTATATTTGAAGCCTGAAATGTGGCAAAAGGTCGCAAAGTTCAAGGGGGCCGAATACTTTCGCAAGGCACTGTATGTAATAACACTTAAGATTTTCTTGGCTAACAATGTAAGAAATAATACATAAAAAAAACAAATACTGCAACGTTTCCTAAGGACTAGAAGCGAGGCGACCCTCTCTGTCGGCACCATCTTGTTGTACAATCAGAGTTCTGTATTGCAGTTCTATCAAGTATTTATACCAGTGGCAGACTTTGTATACCATTGTCAGATTTGTATATGCACAAAAATAAGGTCATTTTGGTTTTGTACACAGTCCTATGATACGTTGTATAGAAAAGTACAATCTTAGATGACTATATGGGGAGTTATATCTCTGTAGGTGATCAGTCTATCTGGTCAAAATCACTGATACAGATCCCCCTCCACCCTCTGGTGGTATAGATAACTTGCTATTATGTCTCCAGAGAAACCTAGATTAAAATAAAGGTCCTATCTATTAAATTACTATAGGCAGAATCAGGTGTTTTTGGATGTGGTCAAAATGACCCCGAAGGACTTGATTTAATAAAAAAAGTTCATTTTGAAACAGAAGCACTAAACCATGATTTAGTTAAAGGTCCAATGCAACCATTTTTATCTCAATATCAAATGATTTCTGGGTAACAATTAACTACCTTACTGTGGTTGTTTTCACTTAAAATGTATATAAATAATAATAATTGCTTCTTAGCAAAGAGCAATTTCTCAAGCAAAGATGTTGATAGGACTGTCTGGGAGTGATCTGAGTTGGGAGGGGAAAACTGAAAACCAGCTGTTTTTGGCAGAGAGGCTTGGAACTCTCTTTCCTATTGGTCTATTAACTAATTTACCACCTGCTGATGTCACCAGGCAGGCCAAAATTCCATCCCACCAAAACAGGCTGAAATTTCAGGCAGTCTTTTCAAACAAGCTCTTTCACGAAAAAGGCATCATTTGTTCTCTCTCACAATTTCTGTTTTATTTCAACCTCATAGTGTGGAAATATATATAAAACACAGGACAAACATGTTTTTGACTGCACAGGGCCTTTAAGAACAAACATTGAATACTGAGACTGTGAGATCTTGTTGTGGTTAAACTAATAGCGGTCTAGAGACCACAACCATAATAAGGTGAGGATTTGCGTTGATACATATTGCGACCCTCAAGGACACGTTGATCATCACTTGTATACAGGCATATTATTGTAGTCGTGTAAAAAACATAGTATATATGAAAGAGACTGCTTCTAATACAAAGGAAATGTTCCAGCTGTTAATGGCATCACATCTAACAAGCGAGGATTCACCACCTACATCTCCTTGGCAACAGTGGAATCATTTAGCTTGCATCTCAATTAGATAATTTTGACCTCCTTGCCCTCATTCCAATGATCTGTAAAACACATGATAGATTAAGATAATGAGGTGGATTCCTACTGTGAATTTGTCTTCACCAATCTAGGTCTTCCACATCAGTGCATCTGAAGGTAAAGAAACGAGAGGAGGCCACGAGACATGCGAGATGCAGTTATTTTCGTAGATGGCTTCCTCTCTTGTAAAGACTAGTTTCGAGCGCCATCTAGGGGTGATAAAAATGGTTGCTTGAAAGTGCCCTCTACTGTATGTCAAGATTAAAATGAACAATATGTAAAGATATAACAGAGATGAATAGATCTTAATGGTTTATTAGAATAAGAAAGAATATATTGACAGGGGTCTCCATATTGACTGACTGCTTTATACTCTCACATGAAGTGTTTCGTGTGTGTCAGTGTTGGGCTCAATTCGAGTTGACGGCAGTCAATTCAGGAAGTGATTTGAATTTACAGTGGCAATCCAGTCTCCTTTTCACTTCAGTTAACACCGGATTTACTTAACAAAAATAACATCTAAATAGGTGGTACAGGTATGTCATGACATAGCACAAGTGGGCGGGGGGCTTTCCTGTTTTGTTCTCTATTGTTTTTTTCTTTGCTCATCTATCATTCCTCAAGCAAGAGGGGAGGCCGATGACATCACAGATTCCCAACAGACCAACTCTTTGAACGCCCTACTCCTTGACCGCCTTCAATTCGAATTGTGTGTGTGTGTGTGTGTGTGTGTGTGTGTGTGTGTGTGTGTGTGTGTGTGTGTGTGTGTGTGTGTGTGTGTGTGTGTGTGTGTGTGTGTGTGCGTGCACAGCCGTAAGTCACAAGTCAACTGGATACCTTTTTTAATTCAGCTCAGCAGGACAAACCTGCGATTCTACTCTTTAGAAAGAAAACAGCTCGCCTCAGTATTTAGTCAAAGGTAAATACCGTACTTAAGTGTATTTACAGCTCATTCACAACATAGTCAATAAAAACTCGCCCGTCAAAGAGAAAGCCCGTGTCAAGTAAGAAGACAAGAATCATTCAAACCAAATGGGGAAGATACATTCAAATCAATTATTTACAAGGATATGCATTAGATACAGTACAACTCCTTTTCAAATAAGACAAATAAAAGTTGTGCTTTTCCATGAATGTATTAGTACTGCACAGTTTTATGAGCAAATTAGTATATATATTCATTCAGGAAGTAGCCTGTGACTTGAAGGTTCCACAGTATGGCTGTTTGTTGGTGTGGGTGGAAACAATCAATACAATGCTAGCGTAACGAACTACTGAACCAAATTCTGGTTTATAAACAGATTTTGAGTGTTACTAGCATTTGAAATGGATATGCCTAAAATGCACGAGAGCAGCAAAGGCAAAATAATTATGAAAGAACACAAACATTCAGTAGGCTATCTGAAGGTGACATTGTGAAGTTCCTCATCATTCCACACAGGAAGTAACACTGTACACACTTGAACAAATTATACAACACCACAGTATCAAATATATAAGGTATAAAAATGAATTGACATGGTTTTTATGGCACTTGAAAATGTTTCCTTTTTGTTTCAGTGGTCACGTGATATGTCACCCAAAAGTACAGTTCAGAATATTGGCACACATTGTATTGACACAGAGACAGAGGGAGAAAAGACATCGGCGTGGTGTTTATAAGTGTGTTTGTTACTGCGGCTGCATCTCAAACATCACCATATTTCCCATTCAGTGCAAATACATTTGACCACTTTATGGACAATAGGGTGTGATTTGAGTCAGGACCTGTCTGAGTGCTGTCATCATTGTGCTCCTCCAATGGTAACACAGACATCTGGGGTTGAGTTACAAGTGTCTTTATGTACAAGTCATTGCTGCTCAGGTTCACAACAGAACTGAACAAAACGTTTTTCTGAATGTGACTGGAGCTGTGTCTCTGACGCCTTGAGAATGGCAGATCCTATCGTCTTTCTTGTCTCCGTGTTGCCTCTCTCTTTCTCACTCTACTCTGCCTCTCTGTTTGTCTCTCTCTCCTCCTGTCTTTCTACTTGTCTCTGTCTTTCTATCTCTCCCTCTCCCCATGTCCGCTTAACGTAATGGCAAGTCTTTTATTAGACACTTTGATGGGTAGAATATATGGTGCCATTTGAGTTCTATGAAAATAACCATTAACGTTGATGAGTAAGCGGCAGGACAGTTGTTTAATCACAACAACAGTGACTATCACGCACGCACGCACGCACGCACACACACACACACACACACACACACACACACACACACACACACACACACACACACACACACACACACACACACACACACACACACACACACACACACACACACACACACACACACACACACACACACACACACACACACACACACACACACACAGACTGCCCAACCTCATTCTCTTTCCTTCTCTCCACACGTCGCATCGTCTTTCTGCGCACGCACGCACACACACACACACACACACACAGACTGCCCAACCTCATTCTCTTTCCTTCTCTCCACACGTCGCATCGGCTCTAAAATGATTTGCCATTAAAAAAAACATGGAGTGGAAGGGGTGGATGGATGGATGAAATGGCGTCATTAGAGAGAACGCCTGGTTGGCAGAAATAGTGCTGACATTCCAGTCCGACTCTCCTCCTTTCCCGTAACTCAGTAAAAGTGGGTTATAGTCCCATGGTTCCAGTGAGGCAGGTTAGGAGCAGTACAGTACGGCCCCTCTCACTTCACATACACTGGGAATATATGGCCCCCTGACCAGACTTATTAAAACTGAGCTGTAAATCTCTCTCTCTCAGTGTGTGTGTGTGTGTTTGTGTCAGGAGGCTGCTGGAGGGCAGGCTATTAAATCTTTATTGCCGCTTCCTTTCGACACTCTTCATCAGGCATTCTCTTCACGTTCAGAGTCAGAGTCAGAATGACCTCAGTGTTTTCTGCACACTGAGGCTGAACAGTGTCTGTTTCATTCTCCTTCAGCAAGATTCTTCAAAGTGATATCTTTCTAATTCATGTGTGAGTGCCACTCAGTCTGTACTGGAAGGTGGACAGAGTGCATTGTGTAGGAATGAAGTCTCCTTGGTCTCGTCTTCTGACACCTGATAGTGGCCATGTTGTTTGGTATTCCTTTTTGGCCTGTTTGAAGCACAGGTAAGGCAGGTGTCTGTCTCTGGATCTCTTTGCATGTAGCTTCCTGCTTATGGTTCTCTCTCAGCATGTTTTCTTTGTAAGAATTCCACTGTCTAGCAAACTCTTCCTTCCCCTCTCTTTTTCCCTCTTTCTCACCTCTCTTTCAATCCCTCACTCTCGCTCTCCTTTCTCTCTTTCTCGCCTCCTCCCCTCTCTCTTTCCTTCTTTCTCACCTCTCTTTCAATCCCTATCTCTCGCTCTCCCTTCTCTCTTTCTCGCCTCCTCCCCTCTTTAAGCAGCTTGAGTAGATAGGCAGACACAATAACAACCTCATTTTCTCTGGCTAATCACAGCCAAGCAGGATCTGAGTGACAGCAGTAGTAACCAGTCACAGATAGAACAGCCTCAGGAGTCCCCCAGTGAGATATAGAGATATCAGGAGGACTGAATGACAATGAGGGACAGAGACAGAGAGAGAAAGAAAGAGAGAGGGAGGGAGAGAAAAGGTAGAACAGAGAAAAGGAGAGAGATGTAGAAAGAGACTGATATGCTCTTAAGCAGTGGCCGGGGTCCTTCCCTGCTTTTCACTCTCTTTTTCACTGGCCGTTGTGAGTCCTCTCATTGGAACTCTTCTTACTCAGCAGCTGGCTGAGATCCACCAGCTCCCCCATCTCTCCTCTCCCCAGTTCCGCTCTCAGCTGAGCCCTGCCCGGCCCGGGGGTGTGGTGCTGGGCCACATACTGCTGGCCGTTGGCGGTCGGCATGGAGGATGGAGATGCGGGGACCATGCCCTGGCTGCTGAGGATGTAGCCTTCCTGGGGAGGCCAGCGGAGAGGCAGGGGCTCCCCAAACTCCATGTGGGCGCTGGGGGCTGACACCACCCTCCTCCTATTCGGGGAGTCCTGGGGGGTCATGGGGTACACGTACTCCCCTGCCGACTTGCGAAGTGCCGACTTTGGGGTCCCACTCCTCCCCTTCTCCCCCCAGGGCTTGCTGAGGCACACGTAGTGCTGGCGAGGCGTCTCCCCTTCTCTTCCTCGCTCCTCACCCCCATGTCTCCCACCTCCTCCACCCTGGAAGAGTCTGGTGGTCAGGTAGACAGCGGTGGAGGGGTGTGGGGGGCAAGGGAGAGGGCAGGGGGATGCCAGCCCCATGGTGCTCCCTCCCAGGTAGGTCTGGCTGTTGTCCCACCCCCCTGATCCAGAATCGGAAAGCCTGAGCCCGCGTCTCTTCTGCTGGGGCGTGTGCTCTGGCGTGGGCAAGAACCCTGGGTCCAGCTCCCCTGACTTCACCCAACCGTTGGGCATCACAAACAGGGTCTCCCCGCCCTGAGAACAAGGTCTATCCCCTCCTCCCTGACGGGTCACACTAAGGACCGATCCTCCCATCCCTCCTCCTGACGTCAACATCCCCCTCTCCTGGCGCTGGATGCTGGACTGGCTGGAGTTGCTAGCGTGGCGTCGGTTGCTGGGCTTGTGGGCCATGATCCAGCAGACGGCCAAGCCTGATAGCATCGCCCCGATGGTGAAGGCCGAGATTGCAGACGCCACCAGCAGGTTGAGGGAGACGAGACTCTCCGGCTCGACCAGCAGACTCTGCTGTATGACACCTGAAGGGGAGAGGGGAGATGAAAGGAATCATAAGGTTAATGGCAAGAGAGAAGATAAAATCCACTTAACGTTACAGCATGAACAGGTTCTCACTCTACAGTCCTTCAGTCTCCTTTACTTTTAAATTTCCATTCTCCTTCATGACCCTCTCCATGCTTTCGTTATTGTCACGTTTAGATCTAAACATGATTTGCCGGATCTCAAAGATGATATTGCTATATTTTATTATCCAAGAGCATAATCTTATTCTGTGTTACAGTAATCTATCATAACATTGTAAAATTGCAGAAGATAGGCATCTCCTTATCCTTTTTGGTGCTTTCTCCAGCACATCCTTGGGGTTCTGCTGGCTGGGCTGAAAGCTGCACTTGTCATCAGTAAGAAGGGAAAACACTAAAACAGACTCCGCTCAAAATTTCCATTCTGTGTTCAGGAAGGATCTGGGCTGGCCAGTGAGTTTCTCCCTAAAATACATCATTTATTTTGGTAAATATTTCCACCGCTCTAATCACTCCCATCTGAACAGACACAGCAGATGTCTGCCAGGCCCTGGACCCATAGTTCTGGGTGTGGCTTCATGCTTTCACCACTCTCTATGGAACAGGCAGTAAACTGGCCTATATCTGAGTTAGGAAAAAAAAGTTCTGGAACTAGAGGAGGTCAGGTTCTAGAGAGTGACATACAGTGCATTCTGAAAGTAAATCAGACCTTTGCCTTTTCCACATGTTACGTTACAGCCTTATTCTAAATTAAATTAAATTGTTTCCCCCCTCCTCATCAATCTATACACAATACCCCATAATGACAAAGCAAAAATAGGCTTTTAGAAATGTTTGCAAATGTATTAAAAATAAAGAAATGTAATATAACATTTACATAAATATTCAGACCCTTTACTCAGTACTTTGTTGATGCACCTTTGACAGCGATTACAGCCTCGAGTCTTCTTCGGTATGACGCTACAAGCTTCGCACACTTGTATTTGGGGAGTTTCTCCCATTCTTCTCTGCAAATCCTCTCAAGCTCTGTCAAGTTGGATGGGGAGCGTCACTGCACAGCAATTTTCAGGTCTCTCCAGAGATGTTAGATCGGGTTCAAGTCCGGGCTCTGGCTGGGCCACTCAAGGACATTAAGGGAATTGTCCCGAATCTACTCCTACGTTGTCTTGGCTGTGTGCTCAGGGTCGTTGTCCTGTTGTAAGGTGAACCGTCGCCCCAGTCTGAGGTTCTGATAACTCTAGAGCAGGTTTTCATCAAGGATCTCTCTGTACTTTGCTTCATTCATCTTTGCCTTTGCCCAGTCCCTGCCGCTGAAAAACATCCCCACAGCATGATGCCGCCACCATCATGCTTCACCGTGGGAATGATGCCAGGTTTCCTCCAGACATGATGCTTGGCATTCAGGCCAAATAATTAAATCTTGGTTTCATCAGACCAGAGAATCTTGTTTCTCATGGTCTGAGAGTCCTTTAGTTACCTTTTGGCAAACACCAAGCGGGCTGTCATGTGTCTTTTACTGAGGAGTGGCTTCCGTCTAGCCACTCTAACATAAAGGGCTTATTGGTGGAGTGCTGCAGAGATGGTTGTCCTTCTGAAAGGTTCTCCCATCTCCACAGAGGAACTCCAGAGCTCTGTCAGAGTGACCATCGGGTTCTTCGCTACCTTGCTCTGACATGCATTGTCAACTGCATTGTCAACTGTGAAACCTTATATAGACAGGTGTGTGCCTTTCCAAATGATGTCCAATTAATTGAATTTACCACAGGTGGACTCCAATCAAGTTGTAGAAACACCTCACGGATGATCAATGGAAACAGGATGCACCTGAGCTCAATTTCGAGTCTCATATCAAAGGGTCTGAATACTTTTTTTATTTCTTCATACATTTGCAAAAATGTCGAAGACCCTGTGTTTGCTTTCTCACAATGGGGTATTATGTGTAGATTGATGAGAAAAACATTTGATTTATACATTTCAGAATAAGGCTGTTACGTAACAAAATGTGGAAAAAGGTAAGAGGTCTGAATACTTTCCAAAGGCCCTGTATAACAGATGGGATTGCAATGTTCTGGTAGAGGAACTCATTCATTGCAGGTTATAGATCTATGACAGAGAGTTTAGATGATATTGTAATATGATGGACTCAGACTTGAGAACAGATTGCAGGTTATAGACTACAATACAACAGATGAGATTGTAGTGTAGTGTTCTGGAATCAGAACCCTCTCCGATTATAGATTTGCCAACAAAAGAGATGATACGGCAGTGTATCATTTGAGTTGGAACAGATTGCAGGTCCTGGAACAGTTTACTAATGAGAAAGAGACATCCTGATTGCCACCAAGACAGATTTGAGATGTGTTTGTTTAGAGAAGACGTCATCTTATGCCCTGCCAGAATCTCAGCTTTGAGCACCACAACGTTTTGCATACTGAGTTGTGTCCTCGTTTTTCTTTTGTACATGTTTTTGCGATAAAAGTATTTGTCAAACTGTAGCAGACAGTCGTTGACAGCTGAACACTCAGAATATGGCTTAGTCCTGTGGGATTGTGGGGTTGGGAACCAGAAGGATTTACTTCACTGATCAAGACATCCACTCCTCTCTCAAACAATCAACATGCCTTTATTGAAGCCAGCAACCAATTAAAAGCAGTCATACTGGGAGAGGCTTCTGAAGGACCCTGATCTGAGGAGCGGGAAATCAAAGCCCTGACATTTCACACTAGCTAATCACCTTGTTGACAGACTACAAATGACAGTCTTCTTCCGTCACCACTGTACAAGCAAGTTCGATACACACATAAACAGAAACATACAATGCACAGTATATGAACTGCAGAATCATTGTGATGTTATGTACACTTGGGTTGTGATTGAGACTTTAACTGAGTCCATGACAAACAAAAATTATACTTTGTATTAACATACACTTGAATTGCATTGATGTATGTGTAGCAAAAGCTTGTAATGCATGATTGAGCCACTAGGCGGGGCAGGCATTAAGTGAAAGAAAGAACCGTTTCTACCCACAGAGCTGCAGGGCTAAAGACAAGGTACTTACCACCACAGTCTCCAAGATGGGAGAAGTTGCCATACTCAATGTCTTGCTGAAAAGGCAGCCTGCAATAGGACATAGATGATAGGTTAACCGATTACACAGCACATCAACATCAAAAGGTAATAACAGATTAATACACAATTAACTGATTCATCTGATCCTAGATCTGTGTCTACATGGGCAGCTGTCTCACCGTGTGCCTGGTCTGAGGAAGGAGCAGGTGCTGCCTCTGGTCCAGCCACAGTAGGGATCTCTGGAAGTGAGACAGCTCCTAAATACACACACATACACACACACATGGAGATCTGATCAGCCTGATGGAGATGGCGTGTGTGTGTGTGTGTGTGTGTGTGTGTGTGTGTGTGTGTGTGTGTGTGTTAGATTAGGGTAAGTGTTAAGGCTGTGATTAGGGTTACGGTTTAACTGGGATGTAGAAATAAAGCTATGGTTAAGGTTAGCGTGGTTGTTGAGGCTAGAGTTGAACCGGGATGTGGACATAGGGTTATGACTAGGATTAGGGTTGATCAAGCTAGGGTTAGGGTTATTTATGGCTAGGGTTAGGGTTGATCCGGGTTGTGAACATCAAGTTCGGGTTAGGGTTATTTATGGTTAGGGTTAGGGTAGCCAAAACCATAAACAAAACCCTGTGTGAGTGAATGTGTGTATGTGTTACTCACTTCATGCAGCGTGAGTGTAAGTGGCAGCGTGCTGTGGGTAGTCTGACCAGACAGGAAGGGAAGGCCAGCAGTAGAGTGTGACTGGCACGATCCAAGGACAGAGACAACAACTGTCTGGCCTGGACAGAGTCCTCTCCACACCTGGAGACCGAGACAGGGAAAGAAAGAGAGCGAGAGCAGGAGAGACATAGATGCATCTTTATAGTATTTTCATTCATTTCTATTGTCACAGCAGAGAAAAATAGGGATTCATTAGGGTGATCGCTGCCTTAGAAAACAGAGAGGTTTTAAAAAACAATGGTGTAGTAGTGACTTAAACAGCTAATCTCCACAATAATGAGCTGACAAAACACAGGACTGCAGTGAGAACAAGGGATTGTGGCCAAACTCCCTTCCTGTACTCACTTCTCAGGGTTGAAGCCCTCCACCTCCTCCAGAAACACACTGCTGTGTGTGGGAGAGTTGTCTCCACTCGGGACAATGAGGAATTTGAGGACAGTCCCTCGCGTGGAGCCCAGAAACAATACTGTACGGTTTCTATGGGGACCAGCTTCTGTGTCCACCACCATGGCAGTCAACTGGTACCTGGGGAGAGGGATGGAGAGGGAGAATAGAGGGAGGGGGGAAGGGAGAGGGAGCGAGGAAGATGGTGAGCTCAATTTTAGGACACTTGAGGTATACAACGTAGGGCAAACATGGATTTCAGTGAACAATCAGTGGTAACCATGGGTATCCTTAGTCATACCTGCCCATAGTCTTGACAACCCAGGGTCTGTGCCCCACCAGGGGTATGGTCTCATCCATCAGGGGATGAGTCTTCACAAAGTTCAACACCTCATCTGGCAGAGTTTTAGACGAGCTGAACTGAGACCCCTGCACCGCACAGCCACCCGGCCTACAGAGAGAGAACAGGGTCAAAATAAGGCATAGTAATATGATAGAACATCGCATTACAATACTTCACAAAGATAAATATGAGTTATGGTTGAAAGTACCTGGGTTTGGGCACGAGCTCATCAGATACAGGTGTCCAGATGGATTCTGGGGATTTCTGCTCCTTGAATCTTCCCTCAAACACCCTAGCCAACTGCTGCATGTCAAACACACAGACTGCAGACCCAGGGATACTGTCAGAGACAGGGAGAGAGAAGGAGGGGAGGTGGGGCAGAAAGGATTAGATATGGATCAGATATATGACGTGTGCCTGTGTGTGTTCATGTGTGCGTGCATGTGGGTCTTTCTAAAAAACCAGGGTACCAGTGAGGGTTTCATAAGCTGGACAACTTGTTACTAAAGAAGTCCAGAGATTCATAAAATCAAATACATCTCTCTTTATATCGAGATCAGATGTATCTCTTTGATCAGATTTATCTCTTGATCACTACACAATAAAAGTTGTTCTGTCAAGATCACAAGATAATCAAAAGTACCACGCATCATCCATTCATTTGTTCAGATGCACGATAATGACCTCATCAAGGAGCCCTGTTGCTACATTGCATGCAATGTTCTCATGGTTCATTTAAGCCCTGAATGATGCCTGACAGGCATCTCTGTCTCCCAGGCCATGTGCCGTCTCCAAGACCACAGCCAATCGCATGCAAAGGAACAACGCAGCTAAGTTGGCTAGTATTGTGAGCTAGCTAGTTAGCTAGGTAGTCTTGAATTTGGTGCTCGGGAAATTCAAGTATTGGAATTGGCGGTCGGTCTATATTAGGCCCTATACAGTATGTACAGTTATATACATCATACAATTGAGGTCCTTGAAAATTACAGTTAAGTGCTTGAAAAGTCCCTTAAAACCTGTTACAGCTAGAAGTTCCGCTAGCAGAACCCCTCGACAACATCCGGTGAAGTGGCAGAGTGGCAAATTCAAATGAAATTACTATAGATATTAAACTTTCATGAAATCACACATGTAATACACCAAATTAAAGCTACACATGTTGTTAATCCAGCCAGTGTGTCAGATTTCAAAAAAGGCTTTACGGCAAAAGCAAACCATGCGATTATCTGAGGACAGCACCCCAATCAAACACATTTCATATGTCATCCCGCCAGGCGTGACACAAAACTCAGAAATAACGATATAATTCATGACTTACCTTTGAAGAACTCCTTTTGTTGGCACTCAAATGTCCCATAAACATCACAAACATCACACATCCTTTTGTTCGATAAATTCCGTCGTTATATCTCCAAAATGTCCATTTATCTGGAGCGTTTGATCCAGAAAAACATTGGTTCTAACTCGCGCAGTTACCTGTAAACTTGTTCTAAAAATGTCAAAACAACTTTCCTAATACAACTTTAGGTATTTTTTAACGTAAATAATCGATACAATTTCAGACGGGTTAAACTGTGTTCATACCGGATGAAAACAAAGTGGAGCGAGCATTCAGGTTGCGCGCCCCAACCACAACAGTACGCTAGACTCGACCCTCGTTCTGAACAGCCTTACTTCTTCATTACTCAAAGGAAAAACATCAACACATTTCTAAAGACTGTTTATCTAGTGGAAGCGATAGGAACTGCAAGCAAGTGCCACAGAAATCGAGATCCACATAAGAAATCCCATTGAAAAGAGAGTGACCTCAATTTATTTTTCCTGGATGGATTTTTCTCAGGTTTTGCCTGCCATATCAGTTCTGTTATACTCACAGACATTATTTTAACAGTTGTAACAACTAGATTTAATTTGGGCATGCTTTTCATCCGGACGTGAAAATACTGCCCCCTAGCCCGAAGAGGTTTTTAAAGTCCTTGAATTTGACTATCAATATCTTTATGAACTCTGCTTAAAGGATGTCCTAGGCTTAAGTTGTTGTATAGGTAGAATTATGGGCCAATTTGCATATACAGTGCCTTCGGGAAAGTATTCAGACCCCTTATTCTTCCATATTTTGTAACGTTACAGCCTTATTCTAAAATGTACAAAATGTCCCTCCCCTCATCAATTTGTAACATCAATCTATCAATCTTTTTTTCCCCTATTATGTTGACTGTACATTTGTTTTTTCCATGTGTATCTCTGTGTTGTTGTTTGTGTCGCACTGCTTTGCTTAATCTTCGCCAGGTCGCAGTTGTAAATAAGAACTTGTTCTCAACTGGCCTACCTGTTAAAATAAAGGTGAAATCATTTTTTTTAAATACACACAATACCCCATAATGACAAAGCAAATTTAATTAAATTTTTTATAAATTTGAGGTAATTTATGAAAATACAGAAATGAAATATTCTATTTACATACAGTTGAAGTCGGAAGATTATATACACCTTAACCAAATACATTTAAACTCAGTATTTCACAATTCCTGACATTTAATCCTTGTAAAAAAATTGTCTTAGGCCTGTCTTAGGTCAGTTAGGATCACCACTTTATTTTAAGAATGTGAAATGTCAGAATAATAGTTGAGAGAATTATTTATTTCAGCTTTTATTTCTTTCATCACATTCCCAGTGGGTCAGAAGTTTACATGCACTCAATTAGTATTTGGTAGCATTGCCTTTAAATTGTTTAACTTGGGTCAACCATTTTGAGTAGCCTTCCACAAGCTTCACACAATAAGTTGGATGAATTTTGGCCCATTCCTCCTGACAGAGCTGGTGTAAATGAGTCAGGTTTGTAGGCCTCCTTGCTCGCACATGCGTTTTCAGTTCTGCCCACAAATTGTTCTATAGGATTGAGGTCAGGGCCTTGTAATGGCCACTCCAATACCTTGACTTTGAGGTCCTTAAGCCATTTTGCCACAACTTTGGAAGTATGCTTGGGGTCATTGTCCATTTGGAAGACCCATTTGCAACCAAGCATTAACATCCTGACTGATGTCTTGAGATGTTGTTTCAATATATCCACATAATTTTCCTGCCTCATGATGCAATCTATTTTGTGAAGTGCATCAGTCCCTCATGCAGCAAAGCATCCCCACAACATGATGCTGCCACCCCCGTGCTTCACGGTTGGGATGGTGTTCGTTCGGCTTGCAAGCCTCCCCTTTTCCTCCAAACATAAAGATAGTCATTATGACCAAACATTTCTATTTTTGTTTCATCAGACAAGAGGACATTTCTCCAAAAAGTATGATATTTTCCCCATGTGCAGTTGCAAACCGTAGTCTGGCTTTTTTATGGCGGTTTTGGAGAAGTGGCATCTTTCTTGCTGAGCGGCCTTTCAGGTTATGTCGATATAGGACTCATTTTACTGTGGATATAGATACTTTTGTACCTGTTTCCTCCAGCATCTTCACAAGGTCCTCTGCTATTGTTCTGGGATTGATTTTCACTTTTCGCACCAAAGTACGTTCATCTCTAGGAGACAGAACGTGTCTCATTTGTGAGCCGTATGACAGCTGCGTGGTTCCACGGTGTTTATACTTGTGCACTATTGTTTGTACAGATGAACATGGTACCTTCAGGCATTTGGAAATTGGATGGGGAGTGTTGCTGCAAAGCAATTTCCAGGTTTCTCCAGAGACGTTCGATCGGGTTCAAGTCCGGGCTCTGGCTGGACATTCAGAGACTTGTCCCGAAACCACTCTTGCTTTGTCTTGGCTGTGTGCTTAGGGTCATTGTCCTGTTGTAAGGTGAACCTTCACCCCAGTTTGGGCTCCTGAGTGCTCTGGAGCAGGTTTTCATCAAGGATCTCTC
This sequence comes from Oncorhynchus keta, assembly GCF_023373465.1. NCBI lineage: Eukaryota > Metazoa > Chordata > Actinopteri > Salmoniformes > Salmonidae > Oncorhynchus > Oncorhynchus keta. Next base: position 44,889,884 of record NC_068435.1, on the reverse strand, counting down.
TGTACTTTGCTCCGTCCATCTTTGCCTCGATCCTGACTAGTCTCCCAGTCCCTGCCACTGACAAACACCATGCTTCACTGTAGGGATGGTGCAAGGTTCCCTCCAGATGTGACCTTTGACATTCAGGCCAAAGAGTTCAATTTTCATTTAATCAGACCAGAGAATCTTCTTTCTCATGGTCTGAGAGTCTTTAGGAACTTTTGGCAAACTCCAAGTGGGCTGTCCCACTCCAAGTGGGCCTTTTACTGAGTAGTGGCTTCCGTCCACAGAGGAACTCTGGAGCTCTGTCAGAGTGACCATCGGGTTCTTGGTCACCTCCCTGACCAAGGCCTTTCTCCCTTGATTGCTCAGTTTGGCCAGGCGGCCAGCTCTAGGAAGAGTCTTGGTGGTTCCATACTTCTTCCATTTAAGAATGATGGAGGCCACTGTGTCCTTGGGGACCTTCAATGCTGCAGACATGCTTTGGTATCCTTCCTCAGATCTGTTCCTCAACACAATCCTGTCTCGGAGCTCTACTGATGATTCCTTCAACCTCAAGGCTTGATTTCTGCTCTGACTTACACTGGCAACTGTGGGACCTAATATAGACAGGTGTGTGCCTTTACAAATCATGTCCAATCAATTGAATTGACCACAGTTGGACTCCAATCAAGTTGTAGAAACATATCAAGGATAATCAATGGAAACAGGATGCACCTGAGCTCAACTTCGAATCTCATAGCAAAGGGTCTGAATACTTATAGAATGTAAACTATGTATTTCTGTTTTTGTTTTTTTTATAAATTTGCAAACATTTCTAAAACCTGCGTTCACTTTGTCATTATGGTGTTGTGTGTTTATTGCTGAGATTTTTATTTATTTAATCCATTTTAGAATAAGGCTGTAATGTAACAGAAAGTGGAAAAAGTCAAGTGGTCTGATGACTTTCCAAAGGCACTGTATTCCTTTAAGTACACATGTGGAACCTTTTGCGACTAGCAATCCCGGATCCGGGAACGTAATCATAGCCTCAAACGAATTAGCATAACGCAGCGGACATAAATACCCCTAGAAACTTTTTCTATTCATGAAAATGAAATATGTTGAAACACAAACTTAGCCTTTTGTTAATCACACTGTCATCTCAGATTTTCAAAATATGCGTTACAGACAACGCTCGACAAGCATTTGTGTAAGTTTATCATGGCATAATGCTATGCTAGGCTCTGCTTGCAGCAGGCAACATTTTCACGAAAATAAGAAAAGCAATCAAATTAAATCATTTACCTTTGAAGAACTTCGGATATTTTCACTCAGGAGACTCCCAGTTAGATAGCAAATGTTCCTATTTTCCAAAAATATTATTTTTGTAGGTGAAATAGCTCCGGTTTGTTCATCATGCTTGGCTGAGGAATCGACCGGAAAATGCTACCACTACAACGCCAAACTTTTTTCCGAATTAGCTCCATAATATCGACAGAAACACTGCAAACGTTGTTTAGGATCAATCCTGATGGTGTTTTTAACATATATATTCGATAATATATCCGTCGAGGCAATTGGTTTCTCATAAGAAGCGATTGGAAAAATGGCTACCTCAGTATTTTACGCAAGATCTTCTGCGGGAGACACCATGTGACCACTTGCTAAATATGGTCCCTTACGGCTATTCTTCAACGGAACTGCTTAAAAAGACGTCACAATGCTGTAGACACCTTGGGGAATAAGCTCATTCGTAGCTAATTCACAGCCATATAAGGAGTCATTGGCATGAGGCGGTTTCAAAAAATGCGGCACTTCCTGATTGGATTTTTACCTGGGTTTCGCCTGTAACATCAGTTCTGTTGCACTCACAGACAATATCTTTGCAGTTTTGGAAACGTCAGAGTGTTTTCTATCCAAAGCTGTCAATTATATGCATAGTCTAGCATCTTTTCTTGACAAAATATCTTGTTTAAAACGGGAACGTTTTTCATCCAAAAATTAAAATAACGCCCCCTAGTCGCAATTAACATTATGATCCCAATGTCACAGATTGGACCCATTATTTATAGAAAGATCCATGTCCATACGCGCATTATTTTTATTTTATTTAACCAGGCAAGTATGTGTGCATGTACCTGTTGGGCGGTGTAGAGAACAGTCCCAGTATGACGTCCCTGCCGTTCATGTTGAGTATGGGGCTGGTGGCGTGGAGCAGGTTGAAGTAGAAGTGGGAGTCTCCTGGGACAGAGCAGTTCAGTCTGGCCTTCAGGAATGACGTCCACTGTTTTTCCAACACCCTCTGAGACCCACCCTGGTCCCCCTTACACACCCTCGCCACACGAGACACCATCACCTGTACACACACACACACACACACACACACACACACACACACACACACACACACACACACACACACACACACACACACACACACACACACACACACACACACACACACACACACACACACACACACACACACACACACACACACACACACACACACACACACACACACACACACACACACACACACACACACACACACACACACACAGTATAAACAAGACAAACAATATAAACAAAATGGGATGTACAAATTGCCATTTCTGTGTGTGTGCGTGCATGCGTTTGTGTGTGCATAGTTGTGAATTTATGTGTGTTTGTGTTTACTGTGTACCTTCTCCAGGTGATGGAACTCCATGGCCATTTCCCTGAAGAAGAAGTAAATATGAGGCCCCCACTCGACTGCGCTCACAAAGAAGGGCTCTGAGAAAGAGTAGAGAAATGCCATTACACACACGCATACATCCCCCCTCCGCCATTACATGCATGCACGCATACATCCCCATCCACCACGCACAGCTGTATATTTATTGCCAATACCTAATCTGACACCCCTCTGTAACAACATATGGCACTTCAGTGGGGTCAGCCATTAATAATTCATGTCCTGTTTAATTTATCACCAGTGACAAGCACAGAGCAGTTATTTACTCATTTCTGCCTCTGACCTCCAAGGCTACACGCTCTGTTTTAGTCTGATGGGATTTCATGTCCTTGATCTGTTGGTCTGGTCCTCTCTGATTTGACAGGACTGGATGAAAGCAATGAATCTAACCAGGCACTAAGCTAGCCTATCGCTTTTATCTATCCACTCTTAGGATACAAGGATTTAGGTAGGAATGGAGACCACTTTAGAGTGTTTGGGTTATCCCGCAGTGTTTATGTGATCTAAGGAAATATCGTTCCTCACCAGCGGAGATGTGTTTGACCCATTCACTCACATGCAAGTACGTCATTTCAGTGTACCTCTAAACCACTTGGAGTCGTGTTTGACGGTGCGGAGAGCAGGGCTGTCGCCTAGGCTACGATAGATCACAGCATCAATCGCCAGAAAGTCTGTTACAGTACCAGTGAAGAGACTGCCCTCTGAGAGAGATAGAGACAGAAAGACAGAGAGAGAGAGAGAACAAGGAAAACATGCACTGTATTGATCATGAACACAAGGTTAGTCAAGTCCCTTCGCACAGCTCTAGTCTCGAGACTGATTCGTCATCTGAATGCTTTCCCCTGGACATTTTACAGACCCAGTGAAAAGTGCTACGTCATTACTTTCCAATATACTGAAAGAGAGTGAAAGTAAAAAAAGAAAGAGAGAAACTCCTGTACCTGCAAAAAGAGCCACGTTAGCGTGTCTGGGATCATAAGGGCATCGAGCCATCCCACTGACCGTCTCTCCTACCATCTCCAGAGTGTCCCTCTGCAACACACACAATTGTACATATGTACTGTATTAACATGCACACACATGCCAATAAAGCTTCAATCAATTGAATTGAATAGACAGATACTCACAGTGTAGTTCGCACATAGAGGGTTGAAGGCGTTGGTTCCACACACAAACAGTTCTCCATGTTGGCTCAATAACACCTTGATGAAGTTACGACACTCCCCCTGCAGAGAGAGACAATAAAGGATGAGAAATGATTGGAGAGTCAGAGAGGAGAGGAAGCGTGCGTGCGTATATATTTGGGTGTGTGCACAACGGCGTCAGCGGGCCTGGGCTTCCATGGCATTTTTTAAAATATACAGTTGAAGTCGGAAGTTTACATACACTTAGTTTGAAGTAATTAAAACTTGTTTTTCAATCACTCCACACATTTCTTGTTAACAAACTATCGTTTTGTCAAGTCGGTTAGGACATCTACTTTGTGCATGACACAAGTATTTTTTTGTTAACAAAAATATTATTTAACTTATAATTCACTGTATCACAATTCCAGTGGGTCAGAAGTTTACATACACTATGTTGACTGTGCCTTTAAACAGCTCGGAAAATTCCATAAAATAATGTCATGGCGTTAGAAGCTTCTGATAGGCTAAATGACATCATTTGAGTCAATTGGAGGTGTACCTGTGGATGTATTTCAAGGCCTACCTTCAAACTAACTGACTCTTTGCTTGACATCATGGGAAAATCCAAAGAAATCAGCCAAGACCTCTGAAAAAAATGTGTAGACCTCCACAAGCCTGGTTCATCCTAGGGAGCAATTTCCAAACGCCTGAAGGTACCATGTTCATCTGTACAAATAATAGTACACAAGTATAAACACCATGGGACGATGCAGCTCAGGAAGAAGACACGTTCTGTCTCCTAGAGATAATGCGAAAAGTGGTGCGAAAAGTGCAGATCAATCCCAGAACAACAGCAAAGGACCTTGTGAAGATGCTGGAGGAAACAGGTAAAAAAGTATCTATATCCACAGTAAAACGAGTCCTATATCGACATAACCTGAAAGGCCGCTCAGCAAGGAAGAAGCCACTGCTCCAAAACCGCCATAAAAAAGCCAGACTATGGTTTTCAACTGCACATGGAGACAAAGATTGTACTTTTTGGAGAAATGTCCTCTGGTCTGATGAAATAAAAATAGAACTGTTTGGCCATAATGACCATCGTTATGTTTGGTGGAAAAAGGGGAGGCTTGCAAGCCAAAGAAAACCATCCCAACTGTGAAGCACGGGGGTGGCACCATCATGTTGTGGGGGTGCTTGATGCAAGAGGGACTGGTGCACTTCACAAAATAGATGGCATCATGAGATAGGAAATGATGTGGATATATTGAAGCAACATCTCAAGACATTAGTCAGGATGCTTGGTCACAAATGGGTCTTCAAATGGACAATGACCCCAAGCATACTTCCAAAGTTGTGGCAAAATGGCTTAAGGACATCAAAGTCAAGGTATTGGAGTGGCCATCACAAAGCCCTGACCTCAATCCTATACAAAATTTGTGGCCAGAACTGAAAAAGCGTGTGCGAGCAAGGAGGCCTACAAACCTGACTCAGTTACATCAGTTCTGTCAGGAGGAATGGGCCAAAATTCACCCAATTTATTATGGGAAGCTTTTGGAAGGCTACCCGAAACATTTGACCCAAGTTATACAATTTAAAGGCAATGCTACCAAATACTAATTGAGTGTATGTAAACTTCTAACCCACTGAGAATGTAATGAAAGAAATAAAAACTGAAATAAATCCTTCTCTCTACTATTATTCTGACACTTCACATTCTTAAAATAAAGTGGCGATCCTATCTGACCTGAGACAGTGAATTTTTACTAGGATTAAGGCAAATTGTGCATTAATAAATTGGCCACAGCCTGTTTGCCCTCCCGCCTATCTGTTCCATGTATCAGGTAGCCTGCAAAAGCCAGCATGGATAGAATGCAAGAATTGACCATTCTAATAATTGTCATGTGCCAACATATCGCCATGGTGAAATTTGCACCCCTGTAGATCTGAAATAATAGGATGGTGAAACTTGCATCAGCCAACCATAAAAGCAAGGTGAAGCCATTCAGGCATTCTTGATAATCAGGACAATCCTTGTCCTGCAAAGAAACATACATTTTCTATATGAAAAATTTGATTTTGCAAGCAGTAGGCCTAGGCATTTAAACTTAAACTAGTGACACAATCATAGGATCTGATTAATTTGATTCAATACAATTCAATATTTTAATAAGCCATTTTAACATCGGGTCTGGGTGTTTTGCTCACAGCTCACTGTCAATTGCTCACTTTCACCCTGTTTAGGACTACAAATTAGGCCATGGAATTCGCACATAAAAAGTATTTGTTTGCAAATGCAACTGGGGCCATGACATCACATGCCCCATATTCAACCATAATTTATTCAAAAAACACAGTTTCCATTCAGCCAGGTCACCCGTTACACAAGTCAGTATTCAACGTCCGTCCATGTCTGAGGACATTGGGAGATGATGTGGAAACTGGCCACTAGGGGCAACAGTAAGCACTGTTATCTTCAAGCATCTGCCTCTGATTCCAAAGGTTGCAAGTTCGAATGCAGCGATAGAAAATTGTTTTTGAGATTTTTGTTTTAAGCCTACAATATCTCAAACCTTAACCATTCGGAGTGAATGCCGAGCCTTAAGTTTTCAGAGTTAAAGCCGGAACTTAATCTTAAACACTTCAAAATGTTACGTTTGCAACAACTTCAAAATGTTACGTTTGAGAAACATGGATGAACGTCTAATTCTGACGCGAGACTGTGAGAGCTTGAAGTGAGACTGTGAGAGCACCACAGAACATCCCTGAAAAGTTCTCATTAGGTTTCCAGGTAATGTATTAACACAATGTACCGGTAATGTTTTCGCAGCAAACCAAGATTTGTCCTGTGAAAGTTTCCAGAACATTCGTTAAGTCATGGCAAAGGTTCTCATAACGTATAAAACATTCGCCCGATGTTGCCAGAACGTTCGTTAAGTCATGGCAAAGGTTCTCATAACGTATAAAACATTCGCCCGATGTTGCCAGAACGTTCCTATAACACATTGAATCTGTTATTCAATGATTCCCAGAATGTTTAATTCGGTTATGGGAACAGTCTGGTGAGAACATTGTGCGGACATCACAAAGAAATGTTCCCAAAAAATAAAAACTGTCCAGTTGTGCGGATGATTATACAATGTTTCTTTTAGGGTGCAAAAAAACATTTACCCGATGTTACAAGAACGTTCCCAGAACACATTTTGTATGTTCTTTAAAGGTTCCCAGAATGTTTCATTAGGTTGTGGTAACAAGAGATATGTTCCCAGGGTCACAATACATTCATTTGGTGTTGACAGAATGTTGACAAAACTGTTTTTCTGAGTTATTTAAATGTTCCCAGAACATATAATTAGGTTATGGGAACAGTGTGAGTACATTACAAAATATGATCAGTTGTGATGACATTGCTTAAGTTAAGTTGCCCAAGACATTACCTTAATGTTATAAGAATGAAATGTCCGTTTTTATGATGCTAGTAGCATAGTTGTTTTAGATTTAACATCATATTCCATTGATGTTCACGCAAAATTTCAAGAACATTTGGAAAATGTTATATTTAAGTTTGACCTAATATTACCACAACATTCTCAGCATGAAAATTAAAACAGATTGGAGTACAACCCCTTTATGTTTCTCTCCAGATTTAATGGCAATTCGCATTTGAGAACTGAATTGCAGGTACTGTAACAGAGAGACACATGTCAATTTAATTTCATTCATAGGACATTTGAACAGCATTTAATCATGAAAACAAAACCATATTCTTTAGACTTCATATGTTGACGGTAATAGATTGGTCTATTAACATGGTAATCTGCCTAGATAGAATGATTTTAACCTGATTGGTTAATCCTGTGACCTCTTAACTTTGATACGTTGATAGAACTTGCGGCCTCAAACATGCCCCTGTGTTGTACTACCATGTTTAGGATTAGTAAAGTTTCCCAACTGAGCTCCTCTCGCCTGTCTGGTTATTATTAGGTGATAAAAATTAAAAGCACAACAAAAATGGTGACGATGGATTCAAAATAACAAACATGTGGATTGTAAATGGAGCAGGTGTGCATCTGGCAGGAAGACAATATAGAAGAAACTGATATTTCATGGACCGAGGTACCCGCCGAGGATATTCGCCAAGATAACAGTAGCAATGGAGAAATGGCTACTATGCAAGTCTGACGAGTGAACGAGTACATCAGGATTTCGAAAGTTATCTTGAGTGTTTGGAGCTATGGACATTTCCAAATGACATTAAAGACAACAAGAAGGTCAAGTGTGTTTCTTTGTGTGATCGATGCGGAAATCTATGGACTATTAAAGAGTCTGATCACACCTGGTACACCAAATACATTGCAGTATGGACAAACTGAAACTTGAAACTTTTGGTTTGGGAACAAACCAAAACCTCTGGTGATTGGGGAGCAATTCTGTTTTAAAAATGTAATCAGAAGGAAGTCTGATTGTGCAGTGGCTCTGAGACAGTTGTCAGCTAATTGTGTTTTTGGACAAAATCTACGAGAGGCAGTAAAAGATCCGTTTGTAAGTGGACTGTGCTCTGAAGCTATGCGGCACAAGACGCTAGCAGAGCAGAGATGCAGAAAGGCAGGTGGGATGACATTGTCAATGGCGTTAGCTTCCAATAACACCAGGGAGTTTTCAGGGAAAGCAAAAGAGGCTCAATCGGTAAATGTGGTGAATAAAAATGCTAAAACATTTCCCAGCAGAGGAAAAGGGACAGTTCAAGTTCAGCAATAACAATGGAGAGAAACGGTATTAAACAATGGCACAAGGCAAAAGAATGCTGGTCAACCACCATACTACAGGTATAGAGGAAAACATTCGGCTCATGATTGCAGATTCAAAAAGGAGTAATGCCACGTCTGTTCTGAAGTTGGACACATCACCTGTGCATGTAGGAACCGCAGGGCAGGACAGACACAGTATGTTGACACTGCTGAGTGCAATGACAATAGTTAGGAGGATTATTCAGAGCTGTTTGGGGCGTATACTGTTTACACTACTTCCAATGGGGAAAAAGGGGATTTACAGTGAATGTCAGCTTGGATGGAAAGGATTTGGACATGCAGTCAGACACAGGGGCCGCTGTCTTTCTGGTCTTGTAAGTGTGTTACCATGATGCTCTGTCTCACCTGTCGTTAAAGAAAACGCAAATACAGCTGACTACCTACTCAGGTGAGAAAATTCCTTTGCTAGGGTATGTTAAAGTGCCAATTGTTAAAGGAGGAGGAGACAGACCTGCACTGATGGGCCATAACTGGCTAGAGAAAATAGAGTTGAACTGTATTTTCAGTGGAAAAGGCTGTGACGGATACAGACCTGGCAGTCAAAGCTTTACTACAGTGCCACTAGGTGGTATTTTTAGAAGGGGCACATTTCATCAAAGATTTCATAACAAAGACCAGGGCACGCCCTGACGCTCAGCCCATTTTCCAGAAGGCAAGACCAGTGTCATATGCATTGGCCTAGCGTCGCCCGGGTTAGGGAGGGCTTGGTCGGTAGGGGTGTCCTTGTCTCATCGCGCACCAGCGACTCCTGTGGCGGGCTGGGCGCAGTGTGCGCTAGCCAAGGTGGCCAGGTGCACGGTGTTTAAGAAGCAGTGCGGCTTGGTTGGGTTGTGTATCGGAGGACGCATGACTTTCAACCTTCGTCTCTCCCGAGCCCGTATGGGAGTTGTAGCGATGAGACAAGATAGTAGCTACTACAACAATTGGATACCACGAAATTGGGGAGAAAAAGGGGTAAAATTCAAAAAATAAAATAAATTTTTAAAAACTCATCATCATTCTCATGTTTAATACATGTATCGTATAGTATGTGTGTGGCAGGGTTACAATTATGTCAAAAAAACAACATTTGAGAGTGTGCTGACCCTGGTGCTAGAGGGGGTATGCTGACCCTGGTGCTAGAGGGCGAGGGTATGCTGACCCTGGTGCTAGAGGGGGTATGCTGACCCTGGTGCTAGAGGGCGAGGGTATGCTGACCCTGGTGCTAGAGGGGGTATGCTGACCCTGGTGCTAGAGGGCGAGGGTATGCTGACCCTGGTGCTAGAGGGGGTATGTAGCTGGAGGTTTGAAGGGGTATGAGACTATAAAAAGTTTGGGAATCACTGCTCTACGAGACTGGGCTCTTCTGCAGTAGCTACTGAAGATACTACCTTGAACCACTTTCCAGTATTAACACATTCTACTGAGGAGAACCAGAGATCTACTGCATTTTGCTCCAACGCATTGTCCCTCTCCCATCTAGTCTCTGAGCCCCCTGACTTCTCCGGGGGCCTCCGACGAGGACCCACTGCGCCCCCCACGTCCTTCCCACTCAGCCTTTGATCCTGGGTTACTGAGCCGGCTATCCCCTGGAGCAACCCACAGACCAAGTCCCACAGGACCCCTGCCTCTGTCGTACATCAGCCATACAGGGTCCCTGGCTCCTCAAGGTAGCTACAGTCGGGAGATCCATTGTCCAGGATGTAGTGGTTGCCGAGGCATTACTGGAGTCACAGTGCGTGACATTACTTGGAGCTTATGGTCATCCTAGACCGGGGGGGGGTTGAGACAGGATTTAGAATACCTGAAGAACAAGTTATTGGCTACCGGCAAGCAGATTATCTTTTCTGGCTCTATTCCTACACACAAGTTGATCATTCTCCCGGCAATTTTCAGTGGAATCTTGGATTAAGTCAAAACTGCCCTGAAAGAGAGTTGGATGTTATTACCAATTTCAACTTATTTTGGGAACAACCTCAGCTCTTAAAAGGGACAGCTCGCACCCGAACAGGAAGGAGCTAGAATGCTGAGTGCTAATATTGAAGAGGTGCTCCAAAAATGATGGGATGTCAGTCCTTACCCACAACAGGATGAGTCTTGTTTTAATCCATTTCCTTGTTCAACGAATAGGCGTAATGGTTCAGTTCTAGGCAATCTTGTACCCGTTCCAATTCAAGCCTCCATGCTCTTTTCTAATAAGGGGTTACCTACTTAACATGGCATGTTCGTATTAGAAACTCCATCTGATCTGAAAGTTTGATTTAGAAGAAGTTTATAAAAAATTGTATCTTATTGTAACTCTGGCTTCTCAAACCAACGCATACATTCTGGTTATAACTGAATCTTGGCTGATGTGTCTCTGACTGGTTATAACTGAATCTTGGCTGATGTGTCTCTGACTGGTTATAACTGAATCTTGGCTGATGTGTCTCTGACTGGTTATAACTGAATCTTGGCTGATGTGTCTCTGACTGGTTATAACTGAATATTGGCTGATGTGTCTCTGACTGGTTATAACTGAATCTTGGCTGATGTGTCTCTGACTGGTTATAACTGAATCTTGGCTGATGTGTCTCTGACTGGTTATAACTGAATATTGGCTGATGTGTCTCTGACTGGTTATAACTGAATCTTGGCTGATGTGTCTCTGACTGGTTATAACTGAATCTTGGCTGATGTGTCTCTGACTGGTTATAACTGAATCTTGGCTGATGTGTCTCTGACTGGTTATAACTGAATCTTGGCTGATGTGTCTCTGACTGGTTATAACTGAATATTGGCTGATGTGTCTCTGACTGGTTATAACTGAATCTTGGCTGATGTGTCTCTGACTGGTTATAACCGAATCTTGGCTGATGTGTCTCTGACTGGTTATAACTGAATCTTGGCTGATGTGTCTCTGACTGGTTATAACTGAATCTTGGCTGATGTGTCTCTGACTGGTTATAACTGAATCTTGGCTGATGTGTCTCTGACTGGTTATAACTGGATCTCGGCTGATGTGTCTCTGACTGGTTATAATGTTTTTACATCTGACAGAGTTGACAGAGGAGGGGGTGTTGCCATATAAATAAAGAGCAACTTAAATGTTTATGTATCCATTACTGCCTCTCTACCTAAGCAATGTGAATGTCTAGTCTTAAATGTGGGCCTTGGTAATAATGCCCATCTGACGCTAGTGGGAATCTATCACCCTCCTTCAGCCACCTTATGTGCTCTTAGCAAATTGTCTGACCTGCTGTCTAATAGTAGGTGATATGGGGTGAGTGACCTTAATCAGGATTGGTTGATGCCAGTATCTGATAGGATGAAATATATTTGTACTGCCTGCATAAAATACGCTAAGCTACCTAAATCTCGCTCACACACTATTGCAAAGATAAATTATAGGAATTTTAATGAGCAAAATGGGTTTGAGTGACTGGTGGATAAGGCCCTTCATTATTTGATTTCCTTGTTTAACTCTGTTGCAGATAAACATGTGCCATACAAAAGACTAAGGTTCACACATGAACTGTCTGAGAAATTACAGGAAAGACATTTAGCTTGGGCTAAGACTGACTGATTCTATGTCTGATTGGCAGCCTTTCAGACATTTGAGAAATAAATGTCTATCTCCGGTTAGAAAAGCAAAATCAACATATTTCTTGAATTGTGTATCGGGGAGTGTTGGTAAGCCAGCCAAGTTCTGGAAAGTGGTCAAATCTTTGTTCTTCAACGAGTCAACATTACTCAAGGGGTGTCATCTCCAAACAGAGGAGGATTCTCTTCTATAAATCGAGCCAGTACCCCGTCCTGGTCAGCGATGCCAGATTGTCCCTCCCAGACAAATATGACGGGACTCCATTGAGATGCCATGGCTTCCTAGTCCAGTGCTCCCTCTATTTCACTCATCAGATGGGAGCCCCCACCCCCGATTAGCCAATACTCTGTCAGTGTTCCAGGCATTCAAAGAGGTGTTCTGGGATATGCTTGGACGCCAGGTGGGTGTGTATATTGATGACATCCTGGTTTACTCGGAATCCTTGGAAGAGCACATCGTTCATGTTCGAGTAGTCCTGGAACTCATCCTGGCCAACTACCTGTACGTTAAAGCGGAGAAGTGCCAATTCCATCAGGAGGAGGTCTCCTTTTTGGGTTACCAGATTGGCCCGACGGGTGTCATGATGGATGAGAGGAAGGTGGATGATGTCAGGTCATGGCCAGTCCCAACCAGCATAAAGGGGTTCCAACGGTTTTTGCCAACTTCTACCGTCAATTCATTAAGAACTGTAGCTTGATCGCCTCTCCTCTAAGTTCTCTCCTCCAGGGTGGTCCCTGGAAGTTGGGATGGAATTCTGCATCTGACATGCCTTCTGCCTACTGAAGGGTCGCTTCACCTCTGCTCCGTTTCTTAAACATCCAGATCCCGCGGTGCCCTTTGTGGTGGAGGTTATCATGACTGTCCTGTGAGGATCAGAATTGGTCAGATCAGTATGGCGGTGGATGACAGTAACCAGGCCCTCCCTCACCCACAGAGGGTGGGCTGCTGGGGGGTTGACAGTTCACATGGGGGTCGGCTCCAGTACCTGGTGGACTGGAAGGGGTACGGTCCAGAGGAGCGGTGTTAGGTTCCTGTGTAATCCTGCGGCTGGAGCCATGCATCTGGGTGGGTTACAGTGTCAAGTCCACTTCCCTCGATATTACAAAAGGTGTAGCACAGGGGTTGATTTTGTGACCTATTCTCATTACTATTTATATAAATAATATTGGTTTATGTATTCAATCATGTAATATTCATACGTATGCAGACGATAAGGTTATGTATGCCATTGCACGTCTATTGACCAAGCTACGTTAGAGCTGCAATCTGATTTTGTTACTGTAACGTAGACACAGGGAGTCAGGAAGCATGTACAATGTACAAGACAAGCATCTTACATAGAAACATAAACAATACTACAGTGGGGAGAACAAGTATTTGATACACTGCCAATTTTGTAGGTTTTCCTACTTACAAAGCATGTAGAGGTCTGTAATTGTTATCATAGGTACACTTCAACTGTGAGAGACGGAATCTAAAACAAACATCCAGAAAATCATATTGTATGATTTTTAAGCAATTAATTAGCATTTTATTGCATGACATAAGTATTTGATACATCAGACAAGCAGAACTTAATATTTGGTACAGAAACCTTTGTTTGCAATTACAGAGATCATACATTTCCTGTAGTTCTTGACCAGGTTTGCACACACTGCAGCAGGAATTTTGGCACACTCCTCCATACAGACCTTCTCCAGATCCTTCAGGTTTTGGGGCTGTCACTGGGCAATACGGACTTTCAGCTCCCTCCAAAGATTTCCTATTGGCTTCAGGTCTGGAGAATGGCTAGGCCACTCCAGGACCTTGAGATGCTTCTTACGGAACCACTCCTTAGTTGCCCTGGCTGTGTGTTTCGGGTCGTTGTCATGCTGGAAGACCCAGCCACGACCCATCTTCAATGCTCTTATTGAGGGAAGGAAGTTGTTGGCCAAGATCTCGCAATACATGGCCCCATCCATCCTCCCCTCAATACGGTGCAGTCGTCCTGTCCCCTTTGCAGAAAAGCATCCCCAAAGAATGATGTTTCCACCTCCATGCTTCATGGTTGGGATGGTGTTCTTGGGGTTGTATTCATCCTTCTTCTTCCTCCAAACATGGCGAGTGGAGTTTAGACCAAAAAGCTCTATTTTTGTCTCATCAGACCACATGACCTTCTCCCATTCCTCCTCTGAATCATCCAGATGGTCATTGGCAAACGGGCCTGGACATGTGCTGGCCTGAGCAGGGGGACCTTAATCCATGGATTTCAAGGATTTTAATCCATGACGGCGTAGTGTGTTACGAATGGTTTTCTTTGAGACTGTGGTCCCAGCTCTCTTCAGGTCATTGACCAGGTCCTGCCGTGTAGTTCTGGGCTGATCCCTCACCTTCCTCATGATCATTGATGCTCTCACGAGGTGAGATCTTGCATGGAGCCCCAGACCGAGGGTGGTTGACCATCATCTTGAACTTCTTCCATTTTCTAATAATTGTGCCAACAGTTGTTGCCTTCTCACCAAGCTGCTTGCCTATTGTCCTGTACCCCATCCCATCCTTGTGCAGGTATACAATTTAACCCTGATGTCCTTACACAGCTCTCTGGTCTTGGCCATTGTGGAGAGGTTGGAGTCTGTTTGATTGAGTGTGTGGACAGGTATATTTTATACAGGTAACGGTAGGTATACGGTAGGTATACAGTTCAAACAGGTGCAGTTAATACAGGTAATGAGTGGAGAACAGGAGGGCCTCTTAAATAAAAACTAACAGGTCTGTGAGAGCCGGAATTGTTACTGGTTGGTAGGTGATCAAATACTTATGTCATGCAATAAAATGCTAATTAATTACTTAAAAATCATACAATGTGATTTTCTGGATTTTTGTTTTAGATTCCGTCTCTCACAGTTGAAGTGTACCTATGATACGAATTACAGACCTCTACATGTTTTGTACGTAGGAAAACCTGCAAAATCGGCAGTGTATCAAATACTTGTTCTCCCCACTGTACCTGATTACTGATAACAAAAGAGTGCAATATAAAGGGTAAGTAATCAAGGCAGTAATGCAGTCCAGGTGTGACTGATGATGAGACGCAAGTGTGTGTAAGGATGGTACTTAATGCAGACAAAACTGAATATACACTGCTCAAAAATATAAAGGGAACACTTAAACAACACAATGTAACTCCAAGTCAATCACACTTCTGTGAAATCAAACTGTCCACATAGGAAGCAACATTGATTGACTTCTTACCTCTCCATTAACAGCAGGAAGCAGATTGTACTTTCAACTTTCCCGACAGTTCTTGACTTAAGGTGACATCATTTACCAGAATGAAGCAGCCACTACTTTTAAAACTTTGGATTCCATCTACCACATCACCCTGTGCTTTATTACAGGTGACAGTTTTAATACTCATCACTGCATCCTGTATCAGAAGGTCGGTTGGACCTCACTAAATTCCAGTAGCTCACTTCATTTTCCCTTCTTGTTTACAAAGCTCTGCTCCACAAGCTTCCAACATACATCACTTCCCTGTTGATATGTAAAAATATGAAATACCAAACCCGTTCGCAGGGTTGTTTAACTATTGAGGTTTGATAAACCTGTCTTTAGTTTTAATGCACCACAGTCATGGAATTCCTTACAAAACAAATTGCACCTGGATTCCCTGGTGCCGATAGGGCAATTTGAAACTATTTGTTAAATGAGTTCACTGTAATGTGCAATTATTTCAAATTATTTTTGTAACTTGTAATAATGTAATGTACAGTGCATTCGGAAAATATTCAGACCCCTTGACTTTTTCCACATTTTGTCACGTTACAGCCTTTATTCTCAAATGGATTAAACATAGTTTATTCCTTTTCAATCTACACGCAGCACCACATAATGACAAAGGGAAAACTGTTGGCTTTGTTTGTTTGTTTTTTACTCATTAAAAATACAAATAAACTTATTTACAAAAGTATTCAGACCCTTTGCTCTGAGACTCAAAATTGAGCTCAGGTGCATCTTTGAGAGGTGTTTCCATTGATCATAATATAATATATGCCATTTAGCAGACACTTTTATCCAAAGCGACTTACAGTCATGTGTGCATACATTCTACGTATGGGTGGTCCCGGGAATCGAACCCACTACCCTGGCGTTACAAGCGCCATGCTCTACCAACTGAGCTACATCCTTGAGATGTTTCTACTGTAACATCTGCTTCCAACTCACACTCTCAAACACGTAGATCCCCTGAACACAGCTCACTTTCCAGCCCACTTTCCAGCTCACACCCTCAAACACATAGATCCCCCGAATGCAACTCACTCTCCAGATCTCAATCACCTGAATTCTGATCACCTGTTCACACACCTGTATGTCATTTAAACAAACGATTTAGTTCAGTTCTTTGAACCCCATCATTACGAGGTATTGTTCGTTTTGATGCACATTCTATTTGGAGCTCTGTTTATTTCCATATTAGGCCATCCTCACTAACGATGCCTTTTTGCCTGTTCCCTGCCTGTACTTTGCCTATCGGATTTCTTGTCATCAACCTATTGCCTGATCTCCCAGACTACATTATTAGCCATTTCCCTGCCTGTACTGTTGCCTTTTTGGAACCACTGTGTATGACCTTCTGCCTGTCCCTGGACCCAGCTACCTGCCTCCTCCTATGGTCCTTTACAAATAAACACCTGCGCTTGAAACCAGCTCTCTGTTTCCCATCGTATTCATTACATCTACAACTTGACTGGAGTCCATCTGTGGGAAATTGAATTGATTGGACATGATTTGGAAAGGGACACACCTGTCTGTATAAAGTCCCACAGTTTACAGTGCATATCAGAGCAAAAACCAAGCCATGATGTCGAAGGAATTGTCAGTCGATATGTATAAACACCCAAAGGACTCTCAGACCATGAGAAACAGTATCCTCTGGTCCTGATGAAACCAAGATTGAACTCAGGATTGTGTCCCCAGAACACAGTGGCCTCCATCATTCTTAAATTTAAGATGTTTGGAACCACCAAGACTCTTCCTGGAGCTGGCCGCCCGGCCAAACTGAGCCTTCGGGGGAGAATGGCCTTGGTCAGGGAGGTGACCAAAAACCCGATGGTCACTCTGTCTAGAGTTCCTCTGTGGAGATGGGAGAACCTTCCAGAAGGACAATCATCTCTGAAGCACTCCACCAATCAGGCCTTTATGGTAGAGTGGCCAGACGAAAGCCTCTCCTCAGTAAAAGGCACATAACAGCCTGCTTGGAGTTTGCCGAAAGGCACCTAAAGACTCACACTATGAGAAACAATATTCTCTGGTCTGGTGAAACCAAGATTGAACTCTTTGGCCTGAATGTCAAGCGTCACGTCTGGAGATAACCTGGCATCATTCCCACGGTGAAGCATGATGGTGGCGGCATCATGCTGTGGGGATGTTTTTCAGCGGCAGGGACTGGGCAATGGCAAAGATGGATGAAGCAAAGTACAGAGAGATCCTTGATGAAAACCTGCTCTAGAGTGATCAGAACCTCAGACTGGGGCGAAGGTTCACCTTACAACAGGACAATGACACTAAGTACACAGCCAAGACAACACAAGAGTGGCTTCGAGACAAGTTTCTGAATGTCCTTGAGTGGTCCAGCCAGAGCCTTGAACCCGAGCGGACATCCCTTAAGAGACCTGAAAATAGCTGTGTAGCGAGGCTCCTCATCCAACTTGATAGAGCTTGAGAGGATCTGCAGAGAAGAATGGGAGAAACTCCCCAAAACAGGTGTGCCAGGCTTGTAACGTCATACCCAAGAAGACTCGAGGCTGTCAAATATGCTTCAATAAAGTACTGAGTGAAGTGTCTGGATACTTATGTAAATAATGATATTTCAGTTTTTTTTTGTGTGTGTGTGAGTAGATTTATGAGGGAAAAAAACAATTTAATCAATTTTAGAATAAGGCTGTAACCTAACAAAATGTGGAAAAAGTGAAGGGGTCTGAATAATTTGCGAAGGCACTGTAAGTGATGTCTGAGTCTAAGTGTTAAAGTGTGCCCTTGTATGACAATTGGAGGCGTGGACTCCAATCAAGTTGTAGAAACATCTCAAGGATGATCAATGGAAACAGGATGCACCTGAGCTCAATTTAGAGTCTCATAGCAAAGGGTCTGAATACATGTAAATATACTTATTCTGTTTTTTATTGCGAATACAATTGCAAAAATGTCTAAAAACCTGTTTTCAATTTGTCATTATGGGGTATTTGGTGTAGATTGATGAAGATTATTTTAATTGATTCAATTTTAGTATAAGGCTGTAGCGCAGGGGTGTCAAAGTCAAATGGACGGAGGGCCAAATAAAAATTTAGCTACAAGCCGAGGGCCGGACTGTTCGAATGTTCATTGAAAATTTTTTAAATGACGCATATAGTCTAGTGAACCTAATTGAACCTACTGAAAACCTAACAAATATATTCCAATATGATCAGATAAATAAAGCAATATTTTCTTATGGCTCTGTCAGTAATCTTTAATTTTCAACAGACACAAAAGACAAATTTCCTTTATATAAAAATCCCCATAACATGAACATTAAATGAAAGAAACCGGTATTCAAGGCACCATCAGTAGCCTATATTTTCTATTTTAGCAAAAGTGGGCTAAATTTACTTCAAAGAAAAAAACAATAATAGCAATTTTCTATCATCCACTCAACTGAAATATTTTAAAAATATAATTGGATTGAAATACAATAAAATAAAGTGCAAAAATCTATTAATCAAAAACAACACTTTGTTTAAGGAGAAGTAACATGCAGTGAAAACAAATATTAAACTTTAACTTTTAAACTTGAACTGAGTAAAAACTCTAAATATGTGATTGCACAGTAATGTTCACTTGTTTGAGGTTGAGGGTGATACTTGGTGGTGTCCCATCTTTTCCACAAGTTCATCAATGTTCGGGGTAAGGCTCTGAGCTGAGGAAATCCTCAGAATTGAGTGGAGGTGTTCAGCAGTAAGTCGACTTCTGTGTGATGTTTTGTTCAAGTTCATCAAAGAAAACAGTTGTTCACACAGGTATGTGCTGCCAAACATAGACAACGTTTGAGCAGCCTGGATGCGCAGCTGGGGCATTGTGTCGGGGAGGAAACGGGCGAACTCCGCAGCACCCACTGCCGCATATTTTGCCCTCAGTGCATCATTGCATTGGAGGTCAATCAACTCCATTTGGAGGTTTGGTGGTGAGCTTTCCACGTCAACAGCAAATGGGTTACCGAGCAGTTCCAACCTGCTTTTTTGTGCTTCAAAGTCAGCAAATCAGCGTCGAAAGTCAGCGGCAAGCATACCTATTTTATCAGCCAACTGTGCGCTCGGGAACGCACTGGTAGAGAGCTTCTCTTTCATGGTCTGGCAGCTGGGAAAGTGGCTCAAATTTTCTTTCCGCATCTGCGTCTCCCACAGAGTCAGTTTGGTTTTAAATGCCTTCACTGTACTGTACATATCAGAGATGACACGATCCCGACCCTGCAGCTGCAAGTTCATTGCATTCAGATGACTCGTAATGTCACACAGAAAAGCCATTTCACACAGAAACATTTCGTCTCGGAGTTGTGTTGTGTCTTTCCCTTTGCTGTCCAAGAACAGACAAATCTCCTCACGAAGCTCGAAACATCTTTGAAGCACCTTTCCCTGGCTTAGCCATCGCACCTCTGTGTGATAAGGCAAATCACCATGCTCCGTTTCTAACTCCGTCAGAAATGCCTTGAACTGGCGGTGATTCAAACCTTTGGCTCTGATAAAGTTAACTGTGCGCGTGATGATGCTCATTACATGCTCCATTTTCAAGGCTTTACCGCACAACGCTTCCTGGTGTATGATACAATGATAAGCTGTCAGCTCACCTGTCGCGTTTTCCTCTTGCATCTTTTCCCGTATCTTCGCCACCAGTCCGCTCCTGTGTCCACACATCGCAGGTGCTCCGTCGGTTGTCAAACCCACAAGTTTTTCCCAAGGCAGCTCCATCTCATTTACACATCTTGACACCTCTTCATACAAATCATGCCCCGTAGTTGTGCCATGCATAGGACGTAAAGCCAAAAACTCCTCTGTCACGCTTAGGCTGGAGTCCACTCCGCGGATGAAAATTGACAACTGGGCAATGTCAGAAATGTCGGTGCTCTCATCCACAGCCAAGGAATATGCAATGAAATCTTTTCCCTTTTTCACAAGCTGCTCTTTTAGATTGATGGACAACTGGTCTACTCTCTCGGCAATGGTGTTTCTGCTCAGACTCACATTTAAAAAGAGTTGCCTTTTTTCTGGGCAAACTTCGTCACAAACATTAATCATGCAGTTTTTGATGAAATCCCCCTCCGTAAATGGCCGGGCTGATTTAGCGATCTCTTCTGCCAAAATAAAACTGGCCTTGACAGCAGCCTGGCCTTGTGATTTGGCTTTTTTGAACAGAGCCTGTCGAGATTTGAGGCCTCGTTTTAATTCCTCTGCCTTTTGTAGCCTTTGTTCCATGTCCATATTCTTGTTTTTGTCCGCGTGTTTCGTTTCATAATGTCGTCTCAGATTATACTCTTTCAGTACCGCCACACTTTCTCCACACAGAAGACACACAGGTTTTCCAGCTACCTCCGTGAACAAATACTCCGACTCCCACCTTGTTTGAAACCCCGGTTCTCAGTGTCCACCTTCCGTTTTGCCATTTTTGATGGGTATCTGAAAGTTAATTTTACTGTGATGCTGACAACTGCTGTGCCAATAAATATTGAAATGAAGCAGCCTACTGCTCGGTGCGTCACCGTTGCATTGTGGGAAATGTAGTATTGGTGCGTGTAAAAGATCTGCGGGCTGCCGGCTTGCTGCGGTCTGCGGGCCGGTTCTAATAATAAATCAAGATCATCCCAGGGGCCGTAAAAAACCTTCTCGCGGGCCGGATGTGGCCCGCGGGCCTTGACTCTGACATATGTGCTGTAGCGTAACAAAATGTGGAAAAAGGGGTCTGAATACTTTCTGAAGGAACTGTGAAAACAAAGCATTTTTGTTTAGTGAGTCCACCAGATCAGATTTAGTAGGTGACCATTTAGTAGATGACCATGAATTTTCCTGTTCTGCTAAGCAATCAAAATGTAAGTACTTTTGGGTGTCAGGAAGATATATGGAGTAAAAAGTACATTATTTGTTTTAGGAATGTAGTGACATAAAAGTAAACGTCTAAAATATAAATAGTAAAGTACACAAATACCCCCAAAAAACTACTAAAGTAGTACTTTAAAGTATTTTACTTAACAGCACTGGTCATGTCAGTATACAGTTACTTTATGTCACGAATACCACCGAAGGTGGCTCCCCTTCCTGTTCGGGTGGCGCTCGGCGGTCGTCGTCGCCGGCCTACTAGCTGCCACCGATCCCTTTTTCCTTTTTGTTTGTTTTTGTCTAATTGTTTTCACCTGTTCCTTGTTGGGGTTTTGGGATGGGTGTTATTTAAGTTAGTTTTGCCCGCTGGTGTTTGTGCGGGCTTGTTGGTTGGTTCGTTTGGTGATGTATCGTGTTTTGGTTTTGGGTTTTTCGCTGTCCAGTGTGTGTCTAGGTTTTGGGTTGGTTTATAGCGCCAGTGTTTTGGGCATTCACCCATGTTTTGGACCTGTTACGATTTGAAGGACATTAAAGCGTTTCCCCGTTCATTTCGCTCTCTGCATCCGACTCCTCACTCACCCGTCGTTACACTTTAAAATGAACTGCTTCTACTTCGCTACCATGGAGATGAGCCAAGGAGGATGACAGATGAGGACAGCATGCCAGTGGAGCCCTTAGAACAGCAGTAGCCAGGGGCAACGGGAAGGGAAGAGGATGACACAGGCCCAAAACAAGTTAAGGTCACCCAGTACCCCCTTGACCGTTTTGGATTGCAAAACTAAAGAGACACACCAGACAAGACACAGAGACAGCAACAGAAGAGTAGATGATGGCGAGAGAGAACAGACAAGACACAGAGACAGCAAGAGAAGAGTAGATGATGGATAGAGACAACAGACAAGACACAGAGACAGCAAGAGAAGAGTAGATGATGGCGAGAGACAGCAGACAAGACACAGAGACAGCAAGAGAAGAGTAGATGATGGATAGAGACACCAGACAAGACACAGAGACAGCAAGAGAAGAGTAGATGATGGCGAGAGACACCAGACAAGACACAGACAGCAACAGTGGAGTAGATGATGGAGTGAGGCACCAGACAAGACACAGAGACAGCAATAGAAGAGAAGAGTAGATGATGGCGAGAGAGAACAGACAAGACACAGAGACAGCAAGAGAAGAGTAGATGATGGATAGAGACAACAGACAAGACACAGAGACAGCAAGAGAAGAGTAGATGATGGCGAGAGACAGCAGACAAGACACAGAGACAGCAAGAGAAGAGTAGATGATGGATAGAGACACCAGACAAGACACAGAGACAGCAAGAGAAGAGTAGATGATGGCGAGAGACACCAGACAAGACACAGACAGCAACAGTGGAGTAGATGATGGAGTGAGGCACCAGACAAGACACAGAGACAGCAATAGAAGAGAAGAGTAGATGATGGCGAGAGACACCAGACAAGACACAGAGACGGCAAGAGAAGAGTAGATGATGGCGAAAGACACCAGACAAGACACAGAGACAGCAAGAGAAGAGTAGATGATGGCGAGAGACACCAGACAAGACACAGAGACAGCAAGAGAAGAGTAGATGATGGCGAGAGACACCAGACAAGACACAGAGACAGCAAGAGAAGAGTAGATGATGGCGAGAGACACCAGACAAGACACAGAGACAGCAAGAGAAGAGTAGATGATGGCGAGAGACACCAGACAAGACACAGAGACAGCAAGAGAAGAGTAGATGATGGCGAGAGACACCAGACAAGACACAGAGACAGCAAGAGAAGAGTAGATGATGGCGAGAGACACCAGACAAGACACAGAGACAGCAAGAGAAGAGTAGATGATGGAGTGAGGCACCAGAAGAACAGAACAGGCCATAACAAAAGAGGTTAGACAAAGGAGACAGTAAACAAACAATCACATGAGACAAGACACAGACAGCAACTAACAAGACACAGAGAAAGTGCCAGATGAAAGTGACAGAGGGCAGATGGAGAGAGAACAGAGGTGGGTTGAGCACACAGTAATACTGTATGACTTCAAGTTGTTCTATAGATTCTAATTCATTTGATTTATTTGCACAAATTACAACAGGTGAAATACAGATAGTGAAAAGGTAAAACCTGGTTTACAAAGAATTTGCAGGGGAGGTGAAAAGTCCTGTGAAATGACTATTAAAACAATAGCTTCCTTTTACACTTTTTTTACAACCAGGACAGGACAAGGAAGGAGGGTAGACAAAAGAGACCCGCAACATAGAAGACTCAGAGACAGCAAGAGAAGAGGGAAGACAAGAGCGACAGCAGCAGACAACACAGAGAAAGCGATGGAGAGAGGCAGAGGAGGGGTGAGCACACCTACTGTATCAATTAAAGCTGCTCTATGGATTCTAATTATTGCACCGTGTGTGTGTGTGTGTGTGTGTGTGTGTGTGTGTGTGTGTGTGTGTGTGTGTGTGTGTGTGTGTGTGTGTGTGTGTGTGTGTGTGTGTGTGTGTGTGTGTGTGTGTGTGTGTGTGTGTGTGTGTGTGTGTGTGTGTGTGTGTGTGTGTGTGTTTTGGTACTGTGGGAATTCTTAATCAGTTTGGCTCATTAGAACAGGTCAGAGTCCATGTTTGAAGTTGTTGATCCTGTATGGAGGTTTTTGGCAATACACTGTAGTTGTATGTGTTCCAGAGTAGAGAGACCCACAGTAGCTACTGCAGTTGGGTACTGGCAGTGTGTGCTGTGCCAGGTGGAAAGGAGCAAGTTACCTGAAAAAGATCTCATCTTTCAATGTTCCAATCTCTCAAAGTTCAACTCAAAGTGCATCAAATTCATGTATTTAGCGGTTGAAATTCCTTCTTTTTTTTGCCGGAGGAGTATGCCCCTGGACCCCCTTACTGGCTTTGGGCTAAGCCCCAAATGCCTTTAAATCCTAGGAACGCCACAGTGTGCATACAAGTGTGTGTATTTCAAACCCATCCATCAACTGGTTAGGCAGATACATTAGTTTAATGTCATATGCACATGACAAAAGTAGTGCATAAATCACTTCTTAGAGTACAGAACAGGTCTGGATTACTTTACACAATATGTGTCATGGCTGGAATATGATGAGCTCGGCTGAACTATGGAATGGCTTTGGTGAAAACAACCACTAACCTAAGTAAGCCTTGAAATTACACCGAACCGCATCTCTTTTACACCCTTAACATACATCACAACGTTGCGATGTATCCCTGCGCTTTAGCCTGAGCTCATCACACCGTGCTTTCGCCTGAGCTCATCACACCGTGCTTTAGCCTGAGCTCATCACACTGTTCAGATGTATCCCTGCGCTTTAGCCTGAGCTCATCACACCGTGCTTTAGCCTGAGCTCATCACACCGTGCTTTCGCCTGAGCTCATCACACCGTGCTTTAGCCTGAGCTCATCACACTGTTCAGATGTATCCCTGCGCTTTAGCCTGAGCTCATCACACTGTTCAGATGTATCCCTGCGCTTTAGCCCGAGCTCATCACACCATTCAGATGTATCCCTGCGCTTTAGCCTGAGCTCATCACACCGTGCTTTAGCCTGAGCTCATCACACCGTGCTTTAGCCTGAGCTCATCACACCGTTCAGATGTATCCATGCGCTTTAGCCTGAGCTCATCACACCGTGCTTTAGCCTGAGCTCATCACACCGTTCAGATGTATCCCTGCGCTTTAGCCTGAGCTCAACACACCGTTCAGATGTATCCCTGTGCTTTAGCCTGAGCTCATCACACTGTTCAGATGTATCCCTGCGCTTTAGCCTGAGC
This sequence comes from Oncorhynchus keta, assembly GCF_023373465.1. Classification (NCBI taxonomy): domain Eukaryota; kingdom Metazoa; phylum Chordata; class Actinopteri; order Salmoniformes; family Salmonidae; genus Oncorhynchus; species Oncorhynchus keta. The sequence goes on along the minus strand of NC_068435.1, from coordinate 44,864,797 downwards.
TCAACACACCGTTCAGATGTATCCCTGCGCTTTAGCCCGAGCTCATCACACCATTCAGATGTATCCCTGCGCTTTAGCCTGAGCTCATCACACCGTGCTTTAGCCTGAGCTCATCACACCGTGCTTTAGCCCGAGCTCATCACACCATTCAGATGTATCCCTGCGCTTTAGCCTGAGCTCATCACACCGTGCTTTAGCCTGAGCTCATCACACCGTGCTTTAGCCTGAGCTCATCACACCGTTCAGATGTATCCATGCGCTTTAGCCTGAGCTCAACACACCGTTCAGATGTATCCCTGTGCTTTAGCCTGAGCTCATCACACTGTTCAGATGTATCCCTGCGCTTTAGCCTGAGCTCAACACACCGTTCAGATGTATCCCTGCGCTTTAGCCTGAGCTCATCACACCGTTCAGATGTATCCCTGCGCTTTAGCCTGAGCTCATCACACCGTTCAGATGTATCCCTGCGCTTTAGCCTGAGCTCATCACACCGTGCTTTAGCCTGAGCTCATCACACCGTGCTTTAGCCTGAGCTCATCACACCGTTCAGATGTATCCCTGTGCTTTAGCCTGAGCTCATCACACCGTTCAGATGTATCCCTGCGCTTTAGCCTGAGCTCATCACACCGTTCAGATGTATCCCTGTGCTTTAGCCTGAGCTCATCACACCGTGCTTTAGCCTGAGCTCATCACACCGTTCAGATGTATCCCTGCGCTTTAGCCTGAGCTCATCACACCGTTCAGATGTATCCCTGTGCTTTAGCCTGAGCTCATCACACCGTGCTTTAGCCTGAGCTCATCACACCGTGCTTTAGCCTGAGCTCATCACACCGTGCTTTCCCCTTGGGTTCATGTGAGCTAGAAGTACCTCTGCACCTTCTAGTTTTTCTTCTCTCCCTTCCTCATTCCTTCTCCCTTACACTTTTGCTCTCTCTCACTTTCAGCTCCCCCTCACTCTTCTTCCTCCTACCCTCTCTCTCACTTTCAGCTCCCCCTCACTCTCCTTCCTCCTACCCTCTCTCTCACTTTCAGCTCCCCCTCACTCTCCTTCCTCCTACCCTCTCTCTCACTTTCAGCTCCCCCTCACTCTCCTTCCTCCTACCCTCTCTCTCACTTTCAGCTCCCCTCACTCTCCTTCCTCCTACCCTCTCTCCCACTTTCAGCTCCCCTCACTCTCCTTCCTCCTACCCTCTCTCACTTTCAGCTCCCCTCACTCTCCTTCCTCCTACCCTCTCTCTCACTTTCAGCTCCCCCTCACTCTCCTTCCTCCTACCCTCTCTCTCACTTTCAGCTCCCCCTCACTCTCCTTCCTCCTACCCTCTCTCTCACTTTCAGCTCCCCCCACTCTCCTTCCTCCTACCCTCTCTCTCACTTTCAGCTCCCCCTCACTCTCCTTCCTCCTACCCTCTCTCTCACTTTCAGCTCCCCCCCACTCTCCTTCTTCCTACCCTCTCTCTCACTTTCAGCTCCCCCTCACTCTCCTTCCTCCTACCCTCTCTCTCACTTTCAGCTCCCCCTCACTCTCCTTCCTCCTACCCTCTCTCTCACTTTCAGCTCCCCCTCACTCTCCTTCCTCATACCCTCTCTCTCACTTTCAGCTCCCCCTCACTCTCCTTCCTCCTACCCTCCCTCTCACTTTCAGCTCCCCCTCACTCTCCTTCCTCCTACCCTCCCTCTCACTTTCAGCTCCCCCTCACTCTCCTTCCTCCTACCCTCTCTCTGACTTTCAGCTCCCCCTCACTCTCCTTCCTCCTACCCTCTCTCTCACTTTCAGCTCCCCCTCACTCTCCTTCCTCCTACCCTCTCTCTCACTTTCAGCTCCCCCTCACTCTCCTTCCTCCTACCCTCTCTCTCACTTTCAGCTCCCCCTCACTCTCCTTCCTCCTACCCTCTCTCTCACTTTCAGCTCCCCCTCACTCTCCTTCCTCCTACCCTCTCTCTCACTTTCAGCTCCCCCTCACTCTCCTTCCTCCTACCCTCTCTCTCACTTTCAGCTCCCCCTCACTCTCCTTCCTCCTACCCTCTCTCTCACTTTCAGCTCCCCCTCACTCTCCTTCCTCCTACCCTCTCTCTCACTTTCAGCTCCCCCTCACTCTCCTTCCTCCTACCCTCTCTCTCACTTTCAGCTCCCCCTCACTCTCCTTCCTCCTACCCTCTCTCGGCCTGACGGCCTCTCACACCTTTGATGTATTTGCCGTCTCCGTTTCTTTCTCTCCCTTTCATCTGTCTACCTTAATGTCATACACCGCTTTCTATCTCCCACGCTCTCTTTACCTCCACGGTCTCTCTCCATCTCTCCCATTTGATCTGTGACTGTGTGGTCTTCTACCCCCTCGATTTATTTATCTCCAGTGGTTACTCCCACCCTCTTCCTGTCCTGATTTTCTCCTTCTCCTTACTCTCTCTTTCTCGCTCCCCTTCTCTGCTAAAAAAGACTGATATTACAAGTCAAGTCTCTCTCTCTCTCTCTCTCTCTCTCTCTCTCTATACCCTCTTTCCTTTATCTCTTTAGGTCTCTTTTTTTTGCCTTCATTATTCCCTTTGATCATGTCATCCCATAGTACTCATATTAGAGTGCCCAATCAAAAACACATATTTTGACCAATGGGTAAAAAAAATATGTTCATTGTGTAGCCACTCCTCTAAGAAAACCAATGGCTCAAACATCATGTCTCTATCATAATCCGTTCAAAGGTTGTTAGAGTTTTTACCTTTGTAGGATGGCCAGAAGTAGGGTGACTAATTCTATGGAGACCATAGACAAAAGAGTGGTAGGAATCTGGTAATCTGGATTCTGTGCAAGAATTTACAGGCTCACTTTCCCATTGAACTACTTTCTTTTCGATTCCGCGGGACATAAAACAATATAGAGGTAAGATGGATATTGTTTTTGAGACATATTTTCATATTTTAATATACACTTATATCATATTCATTAGAAAATGACTGTTCTTTTTCAAAGATTTCTCACAAAAAAAAAATGACTGTTCTTTTTCAAAGATTTCTCACCAAAAACAAGCGTGTCCCTGTGAATTGTCAACGGATCGCTGAGCATATTTTATGTTATATTCGGCTCGTGCTAATTTAGATTTTTGCGACCCACATAAACAACTTTGAAGACGAAGACCACAAAATGTAAAACCTCAAAAGTTGTCATGAGAAACCTGCACCACTATGTCAGAGCTCAGTGCTTATTATCGGATGAATTAGGTTATGAAATCTGACTTTTTGGATATAATGCTAATGATATGTTAGAGAAAGACCCCACTGAACGATTCAGAACATGAATAAACATATTTGACTTGGTAAAATGTATTTTATAACATAAGGAAGAGAGTCGCACACTCTTTATTTCGTTTTGTAGCTTACAGTTTACAGCTTACAGCATTTCTACACAAAATAATTGTTGTTAAAAAATATATATATTTAACTAGGCAAGTCAGTTAAGAACACATTCTTATTTACAATGAAGGCCTACCCCGGCCAAACCCTAACCCGGACGACGCTGGGCCAATTGTGCGCCACCCTATGGGACTTGGCCGGTTGTGACACAGCCTGGAATTGAACCAGGGTTTGTAATGACGCCTCTCGCACTGTAGTGGGGATAGAGTTTCTCTGTGTGTGGACAGCGATGCAGGTGTGTATTGTAGAGAACATTTCCCTGTGAGTGTGTATGGGAGAGAGCGTGTATTTCATGGCTAATGATTGTGAGTCGGACATATAAAGTTCCCTTATGTGTGTGTGTGGGTGGGCAGATGTGTATAGATATCTGTCGGGGTATATGATTTCTAAAGGAGTGTGTGTGTGCGACAGTGTTGGGTGTGTGTAGGCTGACACATGTCGGCTGACACAGGGATGGGAACTAACCTCATGTTTTCCCTTCATCCTACAGACTCGAATGTCATTCTTATTGGATTCCCACGTCCGCTTCTAGCAGAAGAACACAAAATGACATGACCGGAGGGTTATCACACTGGGGTATGATTTAATCAGGTGTATGTGATACCAGTGCGGTTATACAGTTAGCGTG